>NC_067477.1:93728900-94076885 GCF_947179515.1 Apodemus sylvaticus | reverse complement strand
TCCTGCATCAAGAAGGGCCTGACTGCCCTTGTGTCACCTCACCCTCTGCCCCTTCCTCTCTTCCTCCCTTCCTTCCTTCCTCCCCACCACTCCACCTTCGTCCACAGAATCATCACTGTCCCCATCTTTCAAGCTGGCCATTTCCTATGTCCACAGCACCTAGTCCACCCAAGGCTCTTAACCTCCTCGAGAGGGAACCAACAAAGATTACAAAGACATTGAGAGGACATGGGGCTGTGTCCAGAATGACCCTCCCACTACATTTTTAATCCACCCACAAATCCCAGGCTGTGAAGGGACCGCGATCACTGGTGAGGAGTGTTACCCAAGTATCTGTGTCTGAAACCTGTCTCTCCTTCAGCCTTTCTGGGTGCCCACGAGCAAAGAAGAGTGGTATCCGGATAGCACAGAGCAAAGAGGACAAGGAAGACCAGGAGCCAATCAGGTACAGGGGGGCAGCAAGGTACACACCCACTGAACAACCCTGAGAAAAGAAAAGGAGCCAGCAGGTCCTAGACGGCATCTGCTGAGGTTTAACTAAATAACTAGCCAGATGAACCTAAACCAAAGAGCATCTTCTAACTAGCCTCGAAGTGACAGGTGTCCAGCCACAAGTGATGTTTCAGTGACCCAAATCTCAGGAAACACTACCATCCCAGAACATAGGTATTCTGGGGATTGCAAACATAACACCAAAAGCTAAATCCCTGCCAGCATGCAGCTTGTTAAGACCAGCAGAAATACCTTTCCTCCCCTGAGGCATGCTTGGGAGGGAGCTACTGCCTTGCGCCTTCTCTGCAGCCCAAAGGGCTGGTGGCTCTGCTTGCATTTCATTCTCATCTTCTGTTCCTCTGCTTCCCCTCCCTCCCAAGTGTGCCAAACATCACACAATCAACCTGGTGGGTCTGTATTAAATTTCAAAACAAGTGCTTTTAGAGATAAGTTTTACCCCAAATAAAATCAATGAAGGCATAGGTCATTAAGATAAACTACAATGTTTCACAAGAAACAAAAGCATGGATTCTGTGGCATCTAAATTTTGCTATTCCAAAAGAAATGTGGGTTAGCAACAGAACTTAGTTGTGTGTGAGGCTTAGTTCTAGCATGTGTGAGGCTCAAAACTCAACACTGCATAGGTGGCAATGGGTGATGAGACCTGTAAGATGAAGACAGGAGAGTCATCCTCAGCTATATGGCTAGTTTTTCAAGCTAGCCTGGGCTAAAAGAGACCCTGTCGAAAGGAAGAAATGAAGGAAGGAAGAAAGGAAGGGAGGGAGGGAGGGAGGGAGGGAGGGTCAGAGGGATAAAGGAACAAAGGAGGGGTGGGGGAGAAGGAGGGCGGGAGGAGCAGGGGAGGAGGAGAGAGGGAGGAAGGAGGAGAGAAGGAAAGGGAGGGGTAGAGGAAAGAAAAGAGAGAGGGAGGGAGAAAGACGACAGGGAGGGAGGAAGGAGAAAATGCCAGCAGACACACAGCCCCGGCCTCAGTGGTTAGGAGGTCAGCCCTGGCCCTCTCTGAGGCACACTGGGACACTTCATTGGCTGAGTCTGGGCTCCTCCCATATAAGCAATCAGCAGTACAGTCCCAGATGAGGACCTAAAGCTCCTCGGCCCCGTGCACCTTCCACTCTAGAGCCACACATGCTGCTCCTGAGGTATGCCGTCTCATCTAACTGACAGGACCCTTTATGTCCCCCAAGAGCACAACCACATAGGTACTCCCTAACGCCGAGAGACTGCTGCTTGATGACACTGCCTTTTGGTTAGCATGTAATAACTGAAATCCTGCACTGATCCATTGGCCTTGCATTTCACCACCAGAAATTGCCTAAAATTGGCATTTTCTGCAGACACCTGTATCTCACCAGAGCACCTTGTGTGAGAGCCATATCTTCTAGGTCTCAGGACATAGTCCCAGGTCTATCCCTGGTGTCCATTCTAAAAGAGCGAAATGCCACATGCCACCACTAGGTGGTATCTTCCTAGGTTTTTTGTTGTTCTGATCCTCCTGCCACCTAAGATCACTGGCATGTGCCTCCACATATGGCTCTTCCTGTGTCTTTCTTGTCTTCTTTTCTCTTGTCCAGGAGAGCACTGATAGTTCGGGTTTGGTTTGGTTTGTTTTTCCTTCATGTGAGGTAACTGTTGCAGAGTCTCTGATGCTCAAGATGAAAACAACAGTCAAGTTTTGCCTCCTGTCTGTTGTTCAGGTGTCCGGTACCTGGCTGTGACGGCCAGGGACACATCACTGGGAAGTATGCATCCCACCGCAGCGCCTCGGGGTGCCCCTTGGCGGCCAAGAGGCAGAAAGATGGGTACCTTAACGGCTCCCAGTTCTCTTGGAAGTCGGTCAAGACGGAGGGCATGTCCTGCCCTACACCCGGATGTGATGGGTCAGGACACGTCAGTGGCAGCTTCCTCACACACCGCAGGTAAGTCCCCCTGCACTTAGACACCATACTTTTCAGCTACACTGGCTGACTCTGGAGGTAACAGGTTTTTCCTTCTCCCTCAATATCCATGATAAGAAAGCAAGACCAAAAATCCACCAAACTAACAAAATGTAGAGATCGGGGGAAAGATGTACAAAATTGCAAATTTATCTCAAAAGCCCAAGCCACTTCAACTGTGTCTACCTACTAGGACCATGGTTTGTCTTCCTTCCTTCCTTCCTTCCTTCCTTCCTTCCTTTCTTTCTTTCTTTCTTTCTTTCTTTCTTTCTTTCTTTCTTTCTTTCTTTCTTTCTTTCTTTCAAATCAGGATTCACAGTAAAAAGCAGACTTTATCTTACATGAACCCCAGGAACACACACATAGATATCTGTAGACCGAAATATGTCTTGCTTATAATCCCAAAGTAGCCCACTCCTGGCAAAAGAGGCTGGTGCTTGTCACCAGCAGATATCAGGACAGTAACAGTGGCATTGTAGTAGGTCCCGGTCAGGTCCCCAGAGATTCTGTCAACCCCATCCATTTTTATTTGTTTAATTTAAATAGAAACATGGTTCAATTGTTGTGAAAGAGGCCTGTTCTGTGATGTGTCCTGGGTTCCTTGGGAAAGCAACGAGTCTCAGTGGTAGCCAGACTTACAGGAAAACCAGCAGGAGCCATTAACCTTGGTGTCTGAGTGTCAGGGACCCACACAGCACAGTGTCAATGCCTGCCCTTTGGGGAGGAGTCACACTGGTTCCCTTGTTGGTGCTCTGTAATGAATCTTGCATGCAAGTATGCACACACACACACACACATACACACACACACACACATACACACACACACACACACACCTGATTCTGTATAAAACTACCTCAAATAATAAGCAGACATTGATATGCGGGCCAAAGAAATAATGTTTCTTTCAAGAGTATGTGACATAGAGCCTGGACATTTTGAAGTATTTTTTGTTATTGAGCAAGTTCCTGAACTGGAGAGATGATTTAGTGGATAAAAACACTTGCTGTGCAGGCATAAAGACGTACTTTGAATCACAACACCCATGCAACAAGTAAGGCCTGTGCCTGGGTATGTGTGTGTATGCATGTGCATGCCTGCATATGTGTGGGTGTGATGTATGTGTGTGTGTGCATGCGTATGCATATGTGAGAGTGGTAACTAGCAATGAGGGGATCACTGGTGCCAGTTCATTGTCAGCCTAACCTACCCTGAGCTCCAGGTCCAGAGAGAGAGACCCTGCCCCAAAGTAACAAGTGCAGAGTAAAGGAGTGGGACATCCAGGGTCCTCTGGCTTCTGTGTATATTCCCAGGTATGCACGCCTTTCGTATTCATATACCACATGTACACACATAGGCAGAGAGAGAGAGAGAAAAGTTAAAAAAAAAAAAAAAAGATAGCTTGCTCAGGTAGAAAAGCTCAATGTCCTAAATACTTTGCAAAAAATTAAAGGTCTTTCCCATACTATACTTAGCCAACTACCTTCCAGGGCTCCAAGGCTAGTGGTTTTGCTTTCTCTCAGAATTGCTCTTATACAAAAATAAATAAATAAATACACATACATACACACACACACAGGTCTGGGCAGCTAGTTTTACTGCTCATACAAACAGGATCTTGTGTAGACACAAGAAGACCCCTCTGTTCATAGCATGCCTGGGGCTCCAGCAGATATCAGGACAATAACCCTGGTTGTACCCAGCTGCCTTCCCTCTCCGGGTCTAGCCTCTCCCACCAGCTACCACAACCCACCACCCTTAGATTCAAATACTGCATAGAAGGCTGAGGACACTTCCTTCCCTCTTCAAACATCTATCTGTATGTGTGTGTGTGTGTATGTGCGTGTTTGTGTGTGTGTGTGTGTATCTTGGGGTGTGTCAGCAACACTGCAGGATCCAGCCTCCAGTAGTGGTATGTTGTTGTAGATATTTATTTTATTAGTTCTTAATATGACCCAGCTGTCCCCCTCCCAATAGTGACAACTGAGTCCTATAGATTTATTTAATCAGCTTTAGCACAATTACTGGGCAATTATCACTAATCAATTTTCCTTTATGCTAGACTGCTAATTCCCGGCTGTGCTCCCCAAGTTGTTTGCTGTTTGAGTGCTGGGTGACTGTTTTGCTCCATATACACATCCTCAATATCCACTTTTCTTGGACACCTGTTCATGGTCCTTCCTCTGTCGTTCTTCTCCTCCTCCCCTTCTCTCTCCATCCTGGTAACCAAAACCCCATCTACCTCTGTTTTCTCCAGTAATTGTCTGTAGCTAGTTTCATTTAACCAGTCAGAGAAGATTGGCAAGCAAAGTTTATACAACATCATTTGGTATACATGAGAATGTGCTTGTTGGATAGCAGCCAGATCTTGGGGGGCAGGAGAGTGGCAGAATTTAGCATTTGAATACATAGCAGTATCAGACCCACCCCCAGCAGTCATATGTTTATGAATTTTGGACAGTGCCAAAATGCCCTCCACAAAGTTCCTCATCCCATAACTTCAGCTAATAGTAACATTTTTAAAAAGTTAAAATGCCCTATATGAGTCATAGCATGTATGTAGCATGGCAAAGACAAAATTCCACACCTGGACTGAAGCCAAGCATCCTTGGTTACATTCAGACAGGCCTAAGAAGCGGTGGGATATTCTATCCGGCCCTGCCCCCCAGAGGAGCTTCCCTCTTAGATCTATCCATTTTACTTTTAGTAGCAAGCCTGAGGTGTAGGTGGGTGTGTGGGGTTAAACCCATCTCTAAGGCTGCAATTCACTTCACCCAGTAAAATCTAGACAGTGCCTGCTGGTCACAGAGGGCTCTCAAGGCTCCTGAGGGAAGGAGGAGCAGTGGGCTCAGGCACTGTGGAGATGAGAAGCGTCCAGGGAAACAGCCTACCCACTTCCCCCGGAGACAGAGACGGGAGGCACAGCCAGTGTCTGCTTTGGGCCAACTCCAGCTCACTCACCACCTCTTCTAACTCCCCCTCCAAGGTGCATATCCTTTGGGAGCTCCATGGGGCTCAGCATCTTCTTGCCCTTCCTCACAGCCTGATATTGACGGAGACGGAGCTGTGGTGTGGAGAAAAGTACAGCATGGTCATGCAGACACGCTCACTTTCACCGTGAAAGCTCACTTCCACAGGGTCTTGTCCTCAGGGGTCCATCTGTAGTCAGAACATCTGACTGTTACAGCTACATGACACTGGCAGGACCAAGAGGTCCATCTGTGTCCTGAGATCCAGTTTAGGCTGCTGGTCACATCATTCCCAGGGCCTCTGAATGGTGGTAAATTTGTGATGGTCATTGTCAAAGCTGCTACCAGGAACCTCTCAGTTCTTTCTAAAAATGATGGCTGTTCATATAGACAAAGGGGAACCCCCCCAAAGGAAGTTAGGAGGTAATACTATAATGGCAGTATTATCAAACATGATGAAGAAAATCATAGCTTTATAGAGGAGGATGTGCAGATAATACGAGCAGAAAAATGATTTTCACTAGTCCTGACAACCTTAGACCCCAGTCCTAGCAGGAGAACCAGCCAGACCACGGTGCATACAGTATATACATAAAGTAAGTCCCACCAACCCAGTGTTCAAAAGCTTACCAGGGCATGGCAGTAAGATACGGACTCAAGGACTTACCTCAGAGCCACCCATGAAGGTCCCGGACTCAGGGCAGATTGAGTGGGACAAATGCGGCAGAGCACAATTGAGCTTGAAGTGGGGAGCCTGAGTGAGCACTCCGCCCCACCAAGGAATGTCAGCCTGCAGCTCCCCCTTTCTCTGTCTCTGTCTCTCTCTCCCCACCCTCCCTCCCTTCCCCCCCCCTTTCTCTCTCTCTCTCTCTCTCTCCCCCTGGAACAGTGGGTGGCGCTCACTTCACACAGGGACTAAGTGGAGAAGTGGAGACCCTTCAACAGAAGAGCTAAAGGAGTTCAGGTGTGGCCTACAAAGCTGGGTCTCAAGGTGTGCAACAGGGTAGCCCAGGCTCCAAAGAGGAAGGTCTCATCCCCAGGGGTGTGTAAGCCAGGATGAAAGCAGAAGATGGAAGAGGTCACATAGGAAGAACAAAATACATTAAGGGCTTAGATGAAGCCTAGTTTTTAGTTCCATAGAAGGCCTAGAGGAATAGCCAAGGGTTAGGAGGCCGGAGGAGGACTGAGGGAATGCTGAGGAAGAGGCTAGGGGGCCCAGCCCCAGCAGGACTAGGAAGACAGGGAGCATAGGATACTGAAATTAACTAAGTTTTAAGGTTGGGCATATTGAGGAACACTGGTAATTGTAACAAAATGTTAAAAGGACAAAAACCGTTCTCTATGCTATGGAGTCAAAGCCTGAAATTGAAATTGAGCCATTGCCTTGGGGGCTGCTGGTGAGAGCCATTTCCTGGATTGCATTGTCTTCACTGGGTAGAGAGAGAATCTTAAATCCTTTTTATAACACTAATCTGATCAGGTCAGGGCCCACCACTCCCCTCATTTAGCCTTAATGGCCTCATTAAAGAGTCTGTAAAAAAGCCCTGTGGAGTAGGTTCACGGATGTGGACTTTGTGAGTGGGCAGGCAGGGATATAATTCAGTCAGTGCCTCTTTCACTACATAAACTGGGTGTGGTGGTACACTCCTTTAATCCAAGCCCTCAGGGGTAAGAGAGATCAGAAGTTCAGAAGTTCAAGGTTATCCTCAGTTGTATATCAAGTTAAAACCAGCCTACGATACAAGAGACCCTGTCTCAAAAACAAAAATCAACCCAAAGTGATACAAACTAAGATAGAGAGATGGATCAGCCCTGGAAGTGCATACTGCTCTATAGAGAACTGAGTTCAGTTCCCAGCAACCACATCGGGTGACTTACCACTGCCAGTAACTCCAGCTCTAGGGGACTCCATACCCTCTTCTGGAGTCTGTAAAGACCTGAAATCTACAGACAGTGCAATCCAGGAAATGATTCTTACCAGCAGCCCCCAAAGCAATGGCTCAATTTCAATTTCAGTACACGTGCACACACACACACACACATACAAACACACTTAAAACTAAAACTAAATCTTAGTTAAAAATATGAACTTTGTGGCACACAAACTGAGACTATTAGGGAAGCTATGGTAGCTTCATCTTAAATGTGTTCTCTTGAGATTTTTCTGTCACTTGAGAGTAGAAATGTATACCAGACAGCTGGAAAGAGGGTAAAAGAGAGAGAAATCCTTAGTGAGAGGAATCCCTGGTCACACCAAGTCTGTGGTTTATAAGGAGCAGACATAGCATGGAAGAATGGTTCTCAGGACAGCTCTAGAAAACAGCTCGTGGCTATGGGCTGCTGAGGTCAAGGGCCAAGATACAAAGGTCACACCGGTCTTGAGACTGGCAGGGCCACCAAAAGAGACTAGCATTGCAGAGGCCACATGGCTGATCGAGCCTCAAGGTGGAGTATTAAATGATAGTTAAACTCTCAGACTGGAAGAGTTTCAACATGGGTACTCCTGTTACTCTATGTAGGGCTAAGGGTCAAATCAAGACCCGGAGAGGTTTGGTCATTAACAGGGTCAAGGTAGGACAATGGACATTTTGTAAATCCAGGTCAAAGGGAGGGGAGAAAGTGAAAGGGTGAGGGACATTTGTGGGGGGGAGAGAGAGAGAGAGAGAGAGAGAGAGAGGGAGGGAGAGGGAGAGAGATACTGAGGACTTGATACAGAGATCAAGTGAGGCACAGTCTTGGTCGAGATCAAGAAGCCAAAAATGAGGAGGGAGGAGCCATGTGAACATCTATAGGAGCAGCCAAGGTAGAGGAACAGTGGTGGGGCATGGGGATGTTCAGATGTTCAGATGTTCTGAAATTTTTCCAGGAAGGAGATGAAGGACTTCAAGGTGAACACACAGTTCCAGTTCAATTCCTTGTGTCTGGGTGTATGGTGGGTCACTGCTATCTCCTTCACTTCATCGGTATCACTTGGTACAGAACTTTCATACATCAAGGGATATCTGAGGGAAGGGCTCAGGTTTTTAAGACAGAACACTGTGTTCCTTCTCACCGTGCACAGCTGAGGACCTGAGATGTATAGTAGCCAAGAGAGCTTCACATGATATGTGCAAGAGAATGGGAGGGAGGAGACAAATGCAGGAGGGACTTCTGCCAGTCTGCACTGGCTGGAAAGCCTCTGTCCTCTGGGAAAACTCCACCAGATCTGGGCAGGAGCAGGAACAGCCAGGGACAGCATACAGCAGCCTATCCCTGCAGGGGAAGGATGCAGAAATAGAAATAGAGGAGGGGTAGGTAGGTGTCTTAGTCAGGGGTTCTCTGCCTGCACAAACATCATGACCAAGAAGCAAATTGGGGAGGAAAGGATTTATTCAGCTTCCACCTTCCACATTGCTGTTCATCACCAGAGGAAGTCAGGACTGGAACTCAAGCAGGTCAGGAAGCAGGAGCTGATACAGAGGCCATGGAGGGATGTTTCTTACTGGCTTGCTTCCCCTGGCTTGCTCAGCTTGCTCTCTTATAAAACGCAGGACTACCAGCCCAGGGATGGCACCACCCACAATGGGCCCTCTCCACTTGATCACTAATTGAGAAAATGCCTTACAGCTGGATCTCATGGAGGCTCCTTTCTCTGTGATAACAACAGCCCGTGGCAAGTTGACACACAAAACCAGCCAGTACATTAGGCTTCATAACATCTGGAACCTACTTTCCATGTGTGAAAAGGCAGTTTCTCCCTCCCAGGAGTCAACTACTGCAGGTTGTCTGCCTTCATCCCAGGATTCAACTGACTCCAAGTTGCCTCTGTTCTGAGTGTGTGTACATTTTTTCCAGTCATTCTTCCCAAAGCACTGCAGTATAATACCAGTTTTCTCAGCAGTTACATTCTTTTGTTTTTTAGGATTTGTCTTTATTTTTTTATTATGTATGTGTCTTGGGGGGAGGGACTCTGCATATATGATTGCAGATGTCCATGGGGTCCAGACATCAGATTTTTTGGAACTGGAGTTACAGGTGGCTATTAGCATCACAGTATAGGTACTGAGGACTGAACTCAGGTTGTCTGCAGAGTAGAATGAATGCCTAACTACTAAGCCATCTTTGCAGCCCCTCATGCACTCTCTGAAACAGTTGCATTGTCCTGAGGAATATAAATGATCTAGAGGAGATTTAAGGTGGAAGGGCATAGCTCTATAGAAAGCTTGTCATATGCTTAAAGCCCAAGGTTCAGTTCTCAGTACCATAGGAAAAGAAGTAGGAAGGAGGTTGAGATATCATATGTGAATGCTACAGACTTTCATAAAAGGAAACTGAGTATTTGTGAGTGTCAATGTCTGATTGGAGCTTTGAATATAGTCTCCTCAAATATTAAAGGATAAGTGTCTGCAAAATAAGTGTCCTTACTTACTGTCGCCTCAATCTAATTCCACAGAGAAACTCAGTCTCCACAAATAAGTTTAGATTCACACCCTAAAACCAAGTATTTTGTAAGACTGATGTTTTCTTTGGAGCAATTGCTAAGCCCTCCCTGGCCGTGGGCTGGACAGTAAGTCCTCTACAGTCTTTCTAGAGTGTTTATTTGGCTTGCCCAGAACTGTGGCAAAGCAGGCTCCCACTGAGATGTTTACTTCTCCCTCCAAATGGCAGACTAGAAGGCAACAGAAGAGCCGGTTTCAGGTGTCTTCAGTGTTTCCAAGAGTTGCTGCATCCATGTCAGAGAGGGTTGTGTTGGGATTGGTTTTGGTTGTGTGACATTTGTGGTGTTGTGCTGCTTATAGCAGTGGTTGTGGTTCTCATTACAATGTCAGTGGTCATGGTTGTTGTGGATGTTGCAGTGTGGGGATTATTCTGGCTTTGGTGGTGGCAGATGTAGAAGTTGTGGTTTTGCCTCATTGTGGTTATTATAAGGCCTGGGACTGCAGTTGTTGTGGGATCTGCGGTTTGGGTTATGGAGTGCTGTGGAGATGCTGGTTGTGTGTTTGTGATGGTGTGGGCTCTGGGGATGGCTATTGAGTGGTGGTGGTGGGTGTGATGGTTATTGCAAGGGTGGTGGTAGCTGTGACACAGTAGCGGTAGTGCTGCTGTTAGTTCCTGAAAAGATCACCATTGCTGCCATACCTACCATCATTTCAAAATCATCATTATTCCCACAACCACCACAGCCATACTACCTGATACCTACCTTCTATGTCCATGCCTGAGCAGTCTCTGCAACAAGGGAACTCTCATTTTATTGGTCTTCCCAAACTGGAGCAGAAGTAGCTTGTATGTTTAGACAGGAAGAAGAAACTGAGAGCATGGGAACATTTTGCAACAAATCTGATGTGTCACCAGATGGGACTGCACTGATTTTCAAAGGTGACCCTATGGAACAGTGTACAGTGGGAAGTTTCCCTCTGTGGCTAGAGTGGAAATATCAGAAACCCCTAAGGGCTCTGTCACCCCCAAGCTTTGTCCTTGTAGGTCCTTCTCTTCTTGTATTGTTGTCTGATATGGGTAAAGTTGTATTAAGGGCGACCTGACTTGATCTCATCTTTAGAGACCCTATTTCCAAATAATGCTCACCACTTGGAATATCAGGTCCCTCTGTTTGGAGATCTAGCAATCTAAATAAAAGCCTTGTCTGAACCTGAACAGGAAAACGGAGAGACAAAGGGAACTGCTCTTGCTGTCTGTGAGAGTCATGGTTGGGGCAGCCTGGGAGAACCCTGACAAAGACTTGGCCAGAGACAAGCTCTTGCTCTGCAAGTACAGACACTTGGAGCTGCTCTCGGGGCCTCTGGGTCTTGTTGCTGTGTTTTCTGATACTTTGAACATCCCTTTGTGGTCAGCCACCACCCTGCCTCGGACGAAGAGACTCTTTGAGGTCAATGAACCCACTGGACCCATGCAGGGACACAAGTGTACAGGTAGTGCCCAGCTAAGTATACGAGTCACACCCCCTTAAAAGGGACCAGCTCTGTCAGTCAAGAGAGGAGATAAATAAGCTCTTGGACCAGTGTATGAACTTACAGGTACACATTGCCCAGCAGAGAGCTTTATGTATCACCCCTCTTGAGAATCCTGGTGAAACTCCAAAGATTGATAGACACTTGTCCTCACTGAATCTCATGATACCACTAACCTGACCGATTTTCATGGTGAACCTGCAAAACACAGTGCAGTGCAAAGAAAGAGAACACGTCCCACCCACTGACTCTGGCACACGTGAAGGAGAACACGTCCCACCCACTCACTCTGGCACACATGAGGGAGAGAGAAGCTCAGGCTCTGCTTCCTGTTGAGAGCTGAGCTGGGAATGGGGAAGCAGGAAATGAAGGAGAAGGAACACAGGGCACATGCTGACACTCTACCACACCACATGCCTCCTGCAGGCGGGCAAAGCGAGAGCAGAGAACCTTGGAACAAGTGCTCTGCAGGCTGCAAACAGCCAAATCTCTACAGAAAGCAGGCCCAAGACTTACTACGGAGAGGCCCTACCTCCTTCCTGGCCTCAGATTCCAGCTGACCACTCCTATGAATCTGGAGTCTGCCAAGTCCAGTTCTCTGGAAAGGGAGCCTGGCTCCCCACTAGAGCCAGCAGCCAGGCAAGAAGTGCTGAGGTCATGGGCACCTATGAGAGGGGACCAGAGCCAAGAACCACAGCCAGCTAAGGGCAATGCTGCAGTTCCTGACAGAAACTGAAGCAAACCAACCCAGAAAGGAGAGGGAAATAGAAAACAAACAACAAACACACAAACCCCAGAAATACCATGGAGACAAAAGAAATCTGTTCCAGCTTATCATTTGTCATCAGGCAGGAAAGATGGAAAGGGTATTAAAGTGTATTGCATTTATAACCCAAGGGGACAGAGGATAGATTTATCTTTAAAACCTGAGTACAAAGGAAGGATTACGTGTTAAGTTAAGATGCCAAGTTGAAGACATAAATTGTAAAGAGATAACAAAATGGCATAACTATATTTCAGAAGAATGAATGGTTCCATTGCGTTAGTAACAAACTACTAAAGAGTTCCTGGGGGGAGGGACTAAACAAGAAATAGAACTGAGAGAGTGAAAGAAAGAATATTACCAATGAAATAATGCAAGGAGAATTCACAGGGTGGAGATCCCGAGTGTGTCAGGGGAAAGGCCTTGCTGAGAGACCAGGAAGTTAGGAAAATTCCCAATCATGCTTTCTCTGAGAAATGGCTGTAGTAGGAGATATGGATGGGACTATGGCAAGAAACAGGTTCCTCCGCTGTGGTGGGACGCTTGGTACATCTGTCCAGGCTACTGACCCTGTGGCTTCAGCAAAGTTCTCTCCCTGGGAACCTGTCTTTTCTCAAAGTCTCTAGTGACCTTGTCCCTTACCTCTGCTGAAATCAACTGAGGTGGATATTGGTCACTCTAGATAGCCTCACAACATATAATGTTAGATTAAACAATAAACAGCTGGAAATTGCAGCTTTTCCACACAGGCACATAGAACTGACTATCACAAACAGAAATCCAGGAAGAGGGGAGGGGAAGGGAAAAGAGGGGAGGGGAGGGGAGGGAACTCAGAGAGAGCCTGGGAAATTAGAAACAGTGGAATGTGCCTCGCAAGCCTCTGGGCAGCATGCTCTCCTGTACCCCATCCCTGTTGTCTCCCCAGACCCCAACCTGCTCCCCTATAGCAGCAGCCACTGCTCTCTTCTCTATGATAGATGCAGCAATACAAGCTGTCCTAAATCCAGTGCCCTCCTCAGTTAAGTCAGGTCCCAGCCATCGGCCTCTGCCTGTCTCTACAGCGACATCTGTCACTTTACCACTGGCCATACCCAAACTCAAGACTATCGAGTTCCACCTCACCCATACACCTGCCCTTACTCAGCAACTAAACACTCAAAGGGAAATAGATGCTATCTCTGCTTGGACAAAGGTGTTAGATCCCAAGTTAGGGAGACAGTGGTCAGTGCAGTCTGGACTCCAGATCTTCTAGGAACCCTGTCAAAATCATCTGTCACTCAGGGAAAGTGCAGACAACTACAGAGGACAGAGGACTCAAGCTGGTGCTTGGCACCTGCTCTAGCACAGCATCTGGGAGGGGCCTGTCAACCACTTCTGCTGCTATCTGTAGGGGGCCTCCTTTTGTCTGGAGAATACTGCTCCCCTCAGAACTGCTACAGGGTCTGCTACTGTCAAAAGAATAGATGGGGCTATGAAATTCAACGACCATGCAGGGGCTTCTTTTTTCTTAAGACTGGGCCTCTCTGTAGCCCAGGCTGATCTTGAATTGGATGGAGATCTGCCTGCTTCATGTGTGACTATAACCAACTCATAGCAAGGTTTTGGACACTATCATAGTGTGTCTGTTATCGCTGATGCTCAATAACTCCACCCGTGGCCTCTCAGGTGAGCACCACTCTCTTTAGTGTCCCCAAGTTTTGGGAGGAGTAGTATTTGTTTATGAGTCTGAGGAGGCTGGCAGGGTTTCCATAGACTGAAAAGACTAAGTCACTTAGGGAGCAAGAACTTGCGTCTGGGTGGTTGGTCACACAGAAAATTCCAAGTATATAGCATACAAAATGGTAAAGGCTCTTGGAAGAGAAATGTCTCACACAGACAATGGATGCTGGCCCCCATCTCTGGAAGCCTCTAGAAGTCTGAATCTAGGAGAAGCTGGTCTTGCTGAGCAGACCCCCAATAGACTCTTATTGCATATTCCCTGGGCTTTCTTCCAGATCACACGTTTGCTCCTCATGATCATGTCCTGCCCACTTTGATCACACACACCCTTGGAGTTTAGCTCTCTATATGCAGCTGAAGGTTCTCCGGAAACTAATGTCCTGATAAAGACTGGGGACCTTCCCTCCTCCTTGTGCAGCCACTGAAATCCTTGCTGTATCCTTAAATGAGGTCTAGTTCCAGATGTCTGGGACCCCAGGCAAGGAGGCATGGGGGAAATGGGCATTGACTATGGGTTCCCCAGAATTTCTCAATACTGAAACTACACATCGAAGCTCAGAATCTGCCTGTCTTTATTAGAAAGAGCTTCCACAACAGACCGAGCTCCTTTGTTCAGAACTTACCTCTGTGGCAGGGAGGCTGGCTATGTGTTCCTTCCCTAAAGCTGATGGGTGTGTATCCCTTCAGTATAGAAGGGTCAGTCTGACTCACTGCCAGGCAAAGAGGAGACTGCGCGAGTAACCAGCAGATGGCAGTGTGTCTGCAAGGAATCAGACACTAGCCAGAGGTCTGGGCTAGGAAGCACAGGGCTCAATTCCAAGTTTGACCATAAGGAGATGCACTCACAGCTTTGAAATGGCAGGAACTGAGTGAGATATTGAGCAGGATGCAGCGTTCTTTGGATCTGCTGTTTCCTGACACAGTTTCCCGAACTCATCCCCAGGCCTCAGCTCCTGACCTAACACTGTTACTTACCTTTCCCGTCAGGTAGGTTTAGTCACTAAAGACAGACAAGCGACAGAAACTTGTCATGTCTAGGACTTCTGTTCAATGTGAGATGGCAGGTTTTATTTGCCCTTTATTTTTCCCTTACAAATGTAAGAAGGAAGATTTTTGAAATTCTGGGCAGTGAATACCTGAGAGCTAGACTGAAGCTGTGTGGCCCAGAATGCATCTGTCTTTCTCCTGAGAACTGAAAAGAAAGAAGCACTGCCTTGAGTTAGGAAGTCTGGAGCTCTACCTCAGGGGTCCCTGAACCAGCTGCTGACAGAGAGCGGAACCACTGAGAGCGCTTAATATCAGCTGTAGTGACTCAGTGTAGGTCAGACCTGGGAACTCACTAGAAAGGAGTTCTATAATCCTCATTGTAGAGAAAACAGAGAAACTAGAGACATTCTCATGAGTGGAACCCAGATCAGGTCCCATGAAAGTGTAATCTTGAGGAGGAAATGTCATCTGGTGTCATTTTCCCCCATCATTGACTACGTGCAATTTTACCAAAGTCTGCAAATGCATTCCTAAATGGTGTGGTGTGCTCTTGGTCCAGAAAGAGCCTGGGATGCACAGGTAGGCTGTCTGGGGATGTGATCCCTGAGCTGCAGATAGTCTTGAGTTGAGAGAAGTAACCTGAGCTGGGTGGAAACTGTGCCAGTGGCTTCCTGAAGCACATGCTTCCATTTAATGGTAGAAAAAAGTTGGGTGGTCAATACACAGTGCTGGAGCAGAAATATAAGACCTGAGAGTATCATGGGTAAATGTAGAAATGCAGAAAGGAGACACCAGTGTGCAGACCTTAAGCTGACAGTGTGGATATTTAGGAACCATTGGTCTTGAGCTGAAGAAGTGATCTGGGGTCCCAGGACCATTGCCCAGGATATATGTGGTTTGTTGGATTCAGCCCAAGTAAATGCCCTGCAGCTCCGTTAAGGGATGGGCCCCACGGATGGTGACTGTGAAAGATAACATGTAGCTTAAGATTCTTCCTGAGGCAGCAGCCTGGGTACAAAGTAAGGAAGGGAGGCAGGCCTCTGGAACCCAGTACTCCACATTCTGAAGCTCTCTGTCCAACTTCCCGACCTCTGAAAATTTGCTGCGAGAATGGCCAGAGGCTTTCCTGGGAAAAGAGTAATCCCCACACAACCTCCCATAATTTGGGGATGCACACTCTGTGGGGCTGGGCCAGGCCCAAGGCTGGAGCAAAATGCTGTTCTGGGAAGCACAGTCCTGGGAATGTGTGCAGGAGGTTCAGATATCTCCCCATGCCCACAATCATGCCCAACTTGCCCTGGAAATGGTGATGGGTCTAGGTATACCCTCTTGGGAGAATGTCAGCTCTAGGCACCTGACTAGCACAGACAACTGAAGCAATATGCAGAAGTTACTAAAGTCATTATACCCAATCCTAATCTGACCTTAATGCTCCTTTCACTAGTAAACTAGTCCAGATCTACACAACGCACGCCCCTTGGCGGATCCTAGCTGACAGCTGGATCCTACAGACCATACTGTGGCAGAGGACTCTTGTCCCTGGGATGTTATGCATATTACATTGACACACCCCAAGCATTACATGTATGTTGTGGCCAAAGCTCTAAACAACACCCTACCCCAGCAAATCTGGTCTTGTCTGAGCTCAGCATTATTATATACAGAAATGATGCTGATGATATAAATTTAAGCAAGAAGCTACTACAGAGGCTGGATGTAGGAGACTTCTGTTATTTCAGAGTGAGGTCCTTCTAATTGTACAAAGAAAATCTGACCATAAAGCAGTTGTGGCATCCCATGACAGTAGCCTCGCCATCTCAATGTTTGTACAAGTACACTTGCTTGCACAGATCACCTCGCATTGCATTTATCAAAGCATACAAAGGGGCTGTGGGAATAGGACTCTGTCTGTTCCATGTGAAGCAACAGCAGGTAAGGCTTGCGAAGGTGGGTTTTCAGGAGCAAAACATGCCAAAAACAGTTTCCTGCCCTCGGGTCTCCTGTAGCTGCAGGCAGGCTCCCAAGAGGGAAAACTCTGGGCAATGGACTTAGTCTGGGTTTATTTCCAGGGAGAGAGAAGTGTGCTTTGTTTCCCAAGAGGCCTCATATAGTCACAGCTGGCCTGGAATTCTTTGTAACTGAGACTTTTCTTGAATTCCTAATTCTTCTGCATCTACCTCCCCAAGGGCTAGTGTCATAGGCATGTGCCAATGTACCCATGCCCACATGGGAAGGTTTAACTCCAGGGGGGTCAGGGCTTTGAAGGTATAAACTTGCTCACACCCGGGTAAATTGGGGGTACAGAGAAAAGAGAATGCTAACATTTAGCTTATTTCCTTTTTTTAAAACCCTTTTTAATTAGTCTAGAATCCTGATATATAAAATGGCATTGCCCACATTTGGAATGGCTCTTCCCTCCTCAGTAAAAACTCTTGGGGAATAACCTCAAAGACACAACGAGAAGTGTGACTTCTAGGCAGTTCCAAAGCTAGCAGTGGAGATGATGCAGAAGTACATTACATTTCATCAGGGGCCATCTGAAAACCTGGCTGAGTAGCAGGTCTGCTTTCAGAGATATTGGTGACGTTATTGTAGTTGACTTTATACCTGCCTCCGTCTCAAACAGTTGGTGGGAGGATGAGGTGAAGGGGATCATGCTGACTAATCTGGGAAGATCGTTCTTACTCTACCCCGTTTCACTGTGTTAGAAATCGGGTTGAACTTAGTTGCTGCGTAAATTTGATGCCATTTTCAAGAAGCAAGCTTTTACGGAATATAATCACTCCATAAAAGGTGCAATAGCTCTGTGAGTTACACCATGAAGAGCATGTACTCCCTTGTCTTATACACCTTCTCTGGAGACCCTATTCCAGAGGCCACACTAAGTACACACCCATGATCAGCCCATGAGCATGCTTATATACCTATATACCATGTTGCCCTTGTATGTATGTGCTGGCACACAGCACCACAGACCTGTATTTTCCAACCTCCCTGTAATACCAGTTGAACTGATAAACACTCTGAGATACCTCACCTGCCTCTGCAGGGCTTGAGTTCTCTTGAAGCCCATGACTCACAGCCATCTCTTATCAACAGCTTGTCAGGATGTCCAAGAGCCACATCAGCAATGAAGAAAGCAAAGCTGTCTGGAGAACAGATGTTGACTATCAAGCAGCGAGCCAGCAACGGTAACTACACCCTGGAGTTCTCAGCACTCCTGCTGGTCAGAGAGAGCAGCAATGGTAGCAACATCCTGGGTCATTCCTGCTGGTTAGAGAGGTGGTTTGTCACTGTATGCCAGCTCTGTATCAGTGACTTAGCCCACTGTTGTGAGACCACAGAAGCAGAGCTCATTAGGCCCTAACCACATCCCATGTCCCATGTCCCAGGATCTCCAACACTGGGTCAACTTGCTCACCAACAACCATGGCACTCTTTCTTCCTCTCTCTTTGGGCCCCCATTCCTAAGTCTATAACCTAGGAGCAGCTTTAGAGCACTGAGGACAAAAGGCAAGGATAGCACCTCCTTCCTGTCTTCTCTGTCTCAGCATGTTCAGTAATGGAGTGTCTTGAATTGATCTTCAAAGTTTGTCCAGTTCAGGGCTGGAGAGGTGGCTCAGCACTTGAAAGCCCTGACTGCTCCTCCAGAGGTCCTGAGTTCAACTCCTAGCAACAACATGGTGGCTCACAACCATCTATACTGGGACCTGATACCCTCTTCTGGCATTCAGGTGTACATGCAGATAGAGTGTTCGTATATATAAAATAAATAAATTAATCTTTAAAAAAAGAAGAAGATGAAGAAGAGGGTTTTGTCTAAGGGATGGAGAGATGGCTTGGTGGTTAAGAGTACCAACTACTCTTCCAGAGGTCCTGAATTCAATTCCCAGGACCCACATGGTGACGCACCACCATCTCAGATGGGATCTGATGCTCTTTCCTGGTATGTCTAAAGACAGCTGCAGTGTACTCATATACATACAGTAAATAAATCTTTTTAAAAAGAAGTTTGTCCAGTTCAAGAGTCCCTTTTGCTGGTGACTGGTTACTATGTGTATGCAAAGTTTACCAAGGAAAATCAGAGGTCCTGGGAGGATTTTGTAAGTAACAGCTAAACCATACTAGCCCACAGGTCCTAGACATACTCTAGTCTAGTCATAGTCAGGTCAGAGGAGAGAATGAAGACACTCCAAGGACAAACATGCATGTGCTAGAGGAGGGACAACTCGCACTGGACAGTCTATCCAGAGAGAGTGGGCAGCCAGCTCTATTCTCATGACCCTTAGATCCCATATGCATACTTCAGCCAGTAGCTAAAATTCATTTGCAAGCATAGAGTCAATGCTATGACACCATTGGAGTTGTCTATAGCCAAGGGCAGAGAGAAGCAGGCTAAGTGTTAATGGTGGTCCCAGCCAAGATGAAGGGATGATCTGCCCTATTGTCTTAGGTCTCAAACTGTAAATGAATTTCTTCTCGGAGTATAGCTACATGCTTTCTTTGTGCATCTGCTAGTGATTTTCTTATGGGAACAGGTTCCCAGGCATAGAAGTGAAGCATTGTGTAGTGTCTCTGAGAGCATGAAACCGTGATGTCACTTGCAGAAGACAGGATTGTATGGGGATGCCTCCTTCAGGGAGCATTAAGGTGCTTCAGGATGTGGGTTTGGTTTTGGCCAATGGACAAAGGAGTCTTTGTTCAAGAACATATATAAGAGGGCTGGGGAGACAGCTCAATGGATCCAGTCACTGCTCTTAGCATGAGGACCTGTACTTGGGTCCCCTGGACTGACTGGAAAAAAGCCAGTGTTGGCAGCATGATCCTGGAATACTAGAGCTGTGGGTTTAATTAAGAAGCAGCACATAGAACATATCAGTTATTGAGGAGCTGACCAAAATCAGCTGTCAGAGGCTGGCAGCACCTCCTATATCTCCCCAATGCCCATGGCTCAGCACTCAGCCAAGCTGATTCCAGTAATCAGTTAGCAGAATCTATGAAGTGACATGGGCATCCCTACCAAGAAGTTCTGCCTATACACTCAGCCTGCAAAACCCAGAGTCACACTGAACTAGAAAGATAGATTCCCAGGTATCCTTTGCATAACACATCCTAAACCAGAGCTCTGGGTGCACTTCACACATAGAGGCCATGGCTGGGAGATCCTCACCTCAGACTGGTACCTCCACAATGGCATGTAAGGTCAGGTCCCAGACCTTAAGTTATAACTGGTTAGTGACCTTCTCCTTTAACCCCAGCTGAAGGCCAATCACAGTACGCAGCTACATGCACTCTAGTCATGCTCTTTCTATCTGTCATATTATTTAATATCCTAAAGGTAGTACAGTGCTGACAGGAGCCTTTTCTCTGCCAGGGACAGAGAGAGATAGTAACATGTGGCCCATCAGTCTCCAGAGTTATACCCATATATGTGATGCCAGCTTAGAAACTTGAGGTACTGTGACCCAGTGTCTAAGGGATATGGAGATCAACTAGAATCTCTGCTTCCCAGAAGACCTTGGGCCCATCTGCATGCTCTCTTCTTGGAGCCTTAAACAGTCATCATAAAGAGCTTGCTTTGAGACACCTGCAGGTGATCCCCATCACCATCTCGCCCACTAAGCCAAGTTTCTTGACATTGAACTCACAGCAGGCAGTAGGCATTGACAAGGTATTTAGCATTGCATCTTTCTGACCAGTTTTGGGGCCAAGGCAAGTGCCTCTTGGTACCCACTGTATACTCATTAGTGCAGGAGCTAGCCATGAGACAAAGATCAGTTCAAAGGAGGAAGAATGACGACACTCCAGGGACAAACACACATGTCCCAGAGGAGGCACAATTCAGGAGGTAGCCATGAGACAAAGGTCAGTTCAGTAGAGGAGAGAATGAAGACACTCCAAGGACAAACATGCATGTCCTAGAGGAAGGACAACTCACATTGGACAGTCTATCCAGAGAGAGTGGGCAGCCATCTCTCAGCCTCAATCATCCATCCGTCAATCAGTAGCCTGGATTTATTACTCTCTATATTATGGCAAAACAGTTTTGCTTTGTTTTGTTTTCTATCCACTAAAAGCAACTCCTAAGGCCCAACCACCACAGACCTGTCTCTTTCTCTTCTCTGTTAGAACTTTCAGTCCAATACTACCTCTCTTCAGCCGGGCTTCATAGTGTTCTCGGGTATTTCTGGGCCTGTATGCAAAGCTGAAAAACAGATTCTGCAAGGCTTGGCCTGCTGCATTCTTTCCCATTGACCTGCAGAAGAATCCCTCAGTGCTACCCACAAGCCCAGCACTGTCATATTTGAGGATAATGGCCTTTGTACTTCATTTGTCCTCAACCATGTAAAACCAAATAACCCCAAACAAGAGAATCCTCGTCACATTGTTATTGATGACACAAAGTTGTCAGCAGCAGAACACAGCAGAGCAGATGTTGAAAATACCCTTTGTAAGCACAGGTAGTTAGCCACGTACCTGGGTTTACCAGGGCTGGCCTTGGGAGCCACCTAGGCTCTTGAATATTGACAGTTGCTGGCCTGGACTGCTCAGCGCAAGATAGTTGGGTTCACATTCTTCCCAGATTCTGAACAAGTCTGAAGTCAGATTCTGTTAGGACTCATTATGGAATCCTGATGTGCCTGCTCATCATGACAAAACAAGAAATGAGCATGGGAGGGTGCTAAGTACAAGAAGTGGGAAGGAGTATAACTTGGCGAGTCAAGGGTCAGCAAAGCAACTTCTGCACAGAGGACCAAATCCTGAGGTTCAGGGCATTCAGCCTAGAGCGCTGACCTGTCAGTACCAGGGCTCTTTCTACAAGATCTTCATTTTTTTTCTAGGTGCCTTGATTATAAGGCATGCAGGGCTGGGGAGATGAAGACATACAAGCTATGACTCTTTATAGATTCAATGATACATTTCCCAAGAAAATTCAACTCCAAAGTGGAAAAACAGTAGAAAACACAGTATTTCTGCTGCAATGTTTTCTGGCACTGTGGTCCTAACATAATGCTTTTGCCATTACAGGTATAGAAAATGATGAAGAAATCAAGCAGTTAGATGAAGAGATCAAGGAGCTTAATGAGTCCAATTCCCAGATGGAGGCTGACATGATCAAACTCAGAACTCAGGTAACAGTTTGTGAAGCCGCAATTCTAGCTCCAGTGCGGACCCCTGCTTCTTGTTCCTCTGTGGTGGCTGCTCCTGCTGTTATGGAGGGTGTCCCTATGTACCTAAGCTGGTGCAGAACCCCTGAGAGCTGCCTGGATCTGCTTTCAGAGCATGGGGCTCACAGGCCTGTGGCAGCAGGCCTGGCTCCAGTTCTGCCTCCAGTGTGAAGCTTCTCATTCCAGTTCTCAAATCTCATACCAACATTAAACTGGAGTTCTGATCCTATGACGGTGCCTCAATTCAATTAGCAATTCAGCCTCAATTCTGGGTCTATTGTGGAGCCTCTATTCTAGTTTTAATAAGAAGCCTCTTCTCTGTTCCAGTTGTAATTAACACTGTTACTTAGAGAGAGACTGGAATCGGCTCCTAGGAGAAGTGTGGTTTCCTTGTTTTCCATCTTTCCCCATTTGTTCCCCCAGTGGGTGACTTTGCCTTTTGCAGAGTCATTGCATGGCAATATTTGTTATAGCACAGAGGCCGTGGGTTGTCCACCTCCCTATGTGTGCTCCTGTGTTCAACCAGATCATTGTGAACAGTCATTCCCATAGGATCAACTGTTCTATGAAGGATGGAAGATGTGGGTTTTCTCTCAAGGTGCTTAGGCCCTTGTGTTATTCGATCATTTTGCATCCATCTACAGTGGGAGCGGCAGCCCTAAGATTTCTGAGAAGCATTGCCTATTGCTTATGGCTCCAAGCATGTGGGCCTATGGGAAGCTGAACCCGAATTTCTTTGTGAGTTCTCAGGGCTTTGTGGCCAGCTGGGAAGGAGAGGGAGCACTCAGATGAGTGTCAACTAACAGAGGAGCCCTGAGTGACAATCACTATGGCACTCAGTGTGCCGAGTGTCACCATGGATACACTTGATACGCATGCCATTCCATGTCCATTCAGCTCCTGGGTGAAGCACCCAAGGCCGCTTCATATTCTTAGGCGACACATTAACAGAGGACTTGAAGCAAATCAGAGACAGGTTAAGGCTGAAGTCATTTCTGTCATGATCACACAGGAACCAGGGATAGAGAAAGTCACAGCCAGTGCCCAGGGCTATGGCTTTACCCAGGTGATGGAGTTGTGCTCAGGAAGAGCCCAGATTTAACTCTGGCAAAGAACTGGACAGTGAAGCCTATAAACTAAAGGGAGAGGTCCATGTGGACATTTCTGTGTCTCAGATACTTGCTAACTAAAACTTACTTCCCCTGCCATTGTGAGGGTGGGCTGCCACCCACATTAGTCTGTTTCTGTGGCTGATGCATGCAGTGCTATAGAAGAGCAAGGTGTGAAGAAAGCAGGGCCATTGTCACTCATGGTTCTGGAGATACAAGGCGGGACCCACACCTTGGATAGCATTACTGATAGAATCCCCAGATGGTATGTCCTGTCACATAGTGAAGAATACAGAGTGTGTGTGTGTGTGTGTGTGTGTGTGTGTGTGTCTTTTGCTCCTAACATCCAACTGTGGGGTTCACCTTGATACTGCTGACCTTTTCTAATTCTGATCACCTACACAGGCTCCATTGCTAATATCAATATTTGGATCAAGTTTTCACCCTTATCACACTTCACATCACAGTAGGTATTAAATATCAACATGCAAAGTCCAGGGACACTCAAATCCCATCCAAACCATAGTACCTTCTCTAATCAGAGACCACTGGTGTTAAATAGCCAATGTGTTCAGTTCACTGTCCACTGTAAGAATTCAATTTGAGGAACAAATTGTCATGTTACCACATAACTGAGCAGCTGAGCCCACCGTTTGGTAATATACTTGATCAGTGTTTCTTCTGGTCAAGTTGGTACAACTAAAATGGCTTTTATGAGCCTGACTATCTTAAATGTTCCTGTAGTTTGCAGCTCTATACAGAAAGGATTCTTAGTAGGACTTTGGACCTATACAAACTTGGGCCAAAGGTCCTGACTGCTCAGATAACTTTCTGGGCTAGCAAATTGACCAAAGACAATATACACTTCACTCCAATTCAGTTGTAATCAGTGCAGCAAAGGTATTGGGGGGGGGGGAGAAAGAGGGGGAGATCATGAGTGATCAGAAGGAAACGTTCTAGTACAGAAAATATAGGAGCAGAAGGAAGGGGTTCAGATTATATCCTGTAAAGACCTTCTTCCCTGTGGTCACCAGTTGGGCTGAGCAGCTTTGCTGAGGAGAGAGAAAAGAAAGAGATGCTAGAACATGAAAGAGAATCATAGTCTCAGAGCAGACTGCTAATGAGAAATTTTCTAATGAGAAAAAAGCCTTTCTTGGCTAACTTGGCGGGTGTCAGCCCTGCAGCTGGTCTTCAGCGGCTGTGTTTCTGTGCTGCTCATCACATTGTGGTTTATGCTCCCTGTGAGCCAAAACTCTCTGTGTGACTCGGTCTCAGTCTAGACCCTAAACACCTCTCTTGATCCCACTTCAGTCTCGTGTGGTGGTAAATGCAGAGGACCACATGGCTACGGAGCTTCCCCAAGTCTGGCTCCCTCAGTGGCCTCATACTGGGTCTATGTCCCTGTCCTGTGTGTCTTCTGCATGTGTCTGTGATGTAAGCCACACTGGTTTTGAGTCTCAGCAGCCAGGAATCATAGAACAAATGAGCTGGCGTCTGGACCCCACAGCCTTTGTCATAACAGTTATTTTCCAGGTGAAAGTGGCACAAGACTCGTGAAGCTCTATGCGGTACTGTGCATGAGTTAAACAATGTGAGTGCATCGCGGGATGATGTCATCCTTTTGGGTTACAGTAGCCATTGAAAGGAAAACAAAGAGAGGCTCACATGTCTCTCAAAACTGGGAGACATGAACTGTCTTTGATCTCCAGTAACTACTGATAGAGGCCATCCTAGAAAACGTTTAGGCCTGGAGGCAGATGGAGCCAGGCAGGCAGAGAGACAAGAGACTTGCTTAGGAGGAGTAAAATATGTGGCATGTGCTTATCCTTTGAAGACCTTCATCTTGATTTATCCTCATACCCTTCAATCATGATCACAGAGGATCTGCGAGCCCCTAGAGTTCAGAGCCATGCTACCTGGGTAAAGTGCCAGTGTTCTTCCCCAAGGAACAAAACAGGCACATTCCGACCCAGCGCTCTGCTGCAGCCTGGCTCTGGAGGTGGTACAGGCTCTCCGCAGAACGGGTGGAGGTAGAGCTGCCCTCTGTATTCTCTCCTTGTAGCCTATGCCTCAGAGAATGGCCACACTGTGTTCAATGGTTTTGACACCTTCGGTGGAATTAAGTACCTAGAAAAACAGACATCTTGATGCCACTGTATGTAGAGGCTCTTGCTGACCTAAAGAACTATAAAAATAAGGAAAACAACTAGGGAAGGCCGGGCTCCCCTAGATTGAGTGGACTTCCAGGTTCACAGTACCTTATCATAGGCCTCAGGCCTGCAGATCTGAGTTCACAGAAGAAACTAAATTCAGGCACCACTTGGAAATTGCAAAGTCAGATAGTCAAGAAGAAGGAAGCCAGGCTGTGAGACCTAGGAGGTTCCACAATTCTATGTCTGTATATCCAGAAACCCTCTAAATGTCCCACTCACTATTCTGAGTGCTCTTGGTACCCTTCTAAGGTGGCCCAGGACCACCTGAGTGGCCTGGGGCTGGATGGGTTACTCCACACCTGGAGACTGAAATTTCTAGACCACACTTGCCACTTGAGCTCCCTTTCTGATTGGGACTTGCACTAGACATTCTACAAGCTCCTTAGTTTCCTCAACTGCTTAGTGGCATTGACATATGGGATTTTTTGTCTTGAAAACAGGGTAGCTCAAATCTCTATAGGTTCTTCTTGGAGGGTGGATGCTCTACACAGCTCCTGGAAATGATGGGGCAACTTTGGCTGGAAAGATCCTTTAACCCTACCTTTAGACACATAAGTGGGAAATGCAGGTTAGAGGGGAAATGTATCTGAAATAGCCCATGAATGCTGGAAGCCACTATCTGTTTAAGAGGAGAGGAGTAGAGAGGAGAGATGGGGAGCTGGCATGGGCTTCTGAAACCTCACAGCTTAACCCCCAGTGATACAGTTCATCCAACAAGGCGGCCACACTTCCTAATGTTTCTCAAGCAGTCCCACTCCCTGGTGACTTCAGATATGTGAGCATATGGGAGCCATTCTTATTCAAACCACCACAGGTGGAAACTAATTTGACAGAAAAAAAAATGCTAGAATGTTGACCGAGATGTCCAGGGGAGGAAACCATATGACATCAAGAGATCCCCGCCTCCCCCCAAAGACGAAAAGAAACATGTTCATTCAGCGGAGAAGTCCCACTAACATTACTGCCCTGCTCAGTATCTCTTCCTAGGCCCTGACTGTAGATGAGAGGTGAGAGCCTGGAACCTAAACCAAGTGCACTTAAAGGATATCAAGAAAAGATATTTAAAAGAGAGTAGAGAGTAAGGGAAAGAGGGCTAGAAATACTCCAGAGAAAGGAACTCAGTATAGGGGCACATGGCAAGTCTCCAGTTCTCCCAGACTTCTTACAACAGTGTTCTTACCCTGTGGGTCAAGACTCTTTTGGAAATTAAATGACCCTTTCACAGGGTTGCCTAAGACCATCAGAAAGCACATGTGTTTACATGACTCATAACACTAGCAAAATTACCATTATAAAGTAGCCACAGGAATAATTTTATTGGGATCACCACACATGAGGAACTGTATTATAGGATCACAGCATTAGGGAAGTAGAGAACCACCAAACCAAGAGACCAGCCGGACGTCTTCCTGCATACATTTACTAGTTCCCTACAGGGACACAGAGCAGACAATAACACCACACAGAAATTAACATAATTAATTCTAAAGAACTAAGATGAGTCCCCACAGGACCCAGGGACAGATGGGGCAGATGAGAGGATCCAGACCTGAGAGCATTCAGTGAAGGGAAAGCAAGCGGACAGTCAGGACGCCTCCATGGTCGCTGTAGCTAGCACCATGTGTTCAGGTCCCCAAGGTGCAGCCTCCGCTTGAGAAGAAAGCTTCTGTCCTTGTCCCCTCAGCTGGTGTGCACGCCCCCAACAGCCAGCCTCATGTTACATGTCACCCAAATGTGTGATTTCAGATCACCACGATGGAGAGCAACCTGAAGACGATTGAGGAGGAGAACAAAGTCATTGAGCAGCAGAATGAGTCGCTCCTGCACGAGTTGGCCAACCTGAGCCAGTCCCTGATCCACAGCCTCGCCAACATCCAGCTGCCTCACATGGTAAGTGACTAGGCGTGGGTGAGCGCTCGGAGCCTCCGCAGTCCACCTCACTGAGTAGATGTCTGTGTCATTGTCTGTGGTCCTTCAGCTTTTGGTTGTTTTTGGTCACCACCCTGACACCATACCGTTAACCACTAGAAACATTGGTGGGGCTGATGGCATAACATTAAGTGTGCTCTGAGTAGGCCTGTTAAAGTATTATAGAAACAGTGGCTCTATGCTATGATACTGTTTTATGCTTTTGTGAATATACTATTCAGAAAATAAAAGTTGTATATGAACTACTATTTAATATTTCGTAGGATCCAATCAATGAACAAAATTTTGATGCTTACGTGACTACTTTGACGGAAATGTATACAAATCAAGATCGTTATCAGAGTCCAGAAAATAAAGCCCTACTGGAAAATATAAAGCAGGCTGTGAGAGGAATTCAGGTCTGAACAGCTGCCCTAGTGGTGACTCATGCTTAAAGAGGATGCCTCTTGTTTCTTGCTGCTGTAACTTACCAGAAAGTGTTATATATTTATTTCTGTCGGAACAGTGTTATGCTACAAGACTTCATAATGGTTTTGTGTGCTCTCGAGAGAGTACCTGCAGACTAGTTTTGGATACATTCACATTTTGTACGTTTTCATATAAGCTGACATAGTGTGATTTGCCATGTAATGTTTATAGCTGCTGCTGTCTGCACATTTGGGGGTCTCTATATTTCTGAAGAGGTAAGCTGATGAAAATAAATAGAGTGTAAATTCTTTTTAATGCTTTAGTGATTAAATGTTTTAGTATTTTGAACTGAAATGGACAAAAAAAAGAAAAAGGAAAAAAAAAGCAGGTTTGAATGATCCCTTTGTGGCCTCCTGGCCACTTTTAGACATTATCATTTTGCCTCAGGTTGGAGGACTTTGTGGAATTTAAGAAATACATTTTGTGTGTATATTGTTTCATAGCAAGAATTGGTTGCAAAAAAAATGCTTTATTTTTGAACAATGCTTGGAAATATTATGTGACTTTTTTGTTTGTTTGTTTTAGGAGGATGGTGTATGGTGGGGGCAATAAATGAGGTTTTTTGCATTCCAAGGAAATGGCATATGGATTAACTATAAGAAATGAAATAAGTAATTTATTGTAAGACAACATCAAGCCATGGAAACTTGGCAGAAGATTCAAAGCAGCTTAAACAGCACTTTTAATTAACTCCTAAACATTACATGGTGGGACTGTGGAGACTCCGTTAAGACAGGAGCTTGTCAGAGGTGGACAACACGAAGATTTCCTTTGCGTTTTCAGTAACCTTTGGAGCACACTTCTCTTATTTCTCCTAGAGCCCTGTGCCCCTCTGAACTGTTACCACAATCTAGCTTACCTAGCAGACCTTGATTGTTTTTGGTTTTTTTTCAGTTTGAGCAAACAGGTAATTTAAGCATTTATCTTCCCCTTTCACTTTCAAAAAGCATCATCATTGGTTATTCTTGTTTCACATCTGAGGATGAAGGCTAACGGCTGTGCTTGCCCTGGTTACTGGATGGGATTCTCTGCTGGGCGGGCGGGAAAGCAGCTCCATCCTTCCCTTCCCTCCCTGCCCCAACTCTGACTTTGAATAAGCCTTGGTCCTATCCAGAACACACTGGACACCAAGGCCAAGGACGTTCACGTTCCGCCCTCGCTGGGTCCAGCTGACTCTAGCGTCTGCACAGCCTTGTGTGACTCGTGGTGACCTAACCTGAGAAAGAGTGCAATCAGATGTTAAAGTAACTAAATAGACTGCGGCACTTTTTTGCTTTAAACTAGATCATCTTAGATTTGTCGATACCTTCGAAATTTGGTGGTTTCATCCCAAATGACTGCACTATATGTATGCATACGGCCACTTTTGATTGCTGCGCCCCTTCTGAGTAGTCTTTGACAATGTGTTGTGTTCCCCCGATGTTGACTTGATTTCCTTTTAGTAGCATCTCTCTCTTCCATGTCTTGATGTTATGCAGGAAGTACAAAAGTACTTTAAAATTTTGTTATGAAATTAAAAAAAAAAGGATGGGTTTTGTAAAAATAATAAAAAAAAATATTTTTAGCAGAACAGGACTTACAGGGTCATTGTCCCCACAACGTGCCAGTCGGCTCTTTGCACTCGCCTTGTCCTATATATCCGCACGGAGGTGTGCAATCCTGTGTCAGCCGCCTCGTGACACTGAAGTGGATGAGTTGTAGAGGAGGCCCTCGAGGCTGACCCAACACGGTTACTAAGGGAGACTACAGGGACCTCACGACAAACATTCTGATACAATACTCAACCTCGGTATATATATATATATGTATATGTATAAATATAAGAATATCCCAGCGGCACTTTATACTGTTCACTGTACAAAAGCTTACAGTTTTCCACGAGGACTTTAATAACTAGCTGGGGAAAAGCTTATGTAATTACTTGGGGCTCTGCAGGACCTTCTCTGTCCAGCGCCCCCTTTCTCTTGTGCGATTAGCTGTAGCTGCCATGCTCAGAATTGCCTTTTGAGAGCTGAAGCAAGGTGCTTACTGTCACCTGATGCCATACACATGGTCCCAGGCCCACACCCGGGGAGGGCGGGGCCTCTGTTCATAGCGGCACATGCATTTCCCCACCGCGTCTTGTCTGCAGCTTCTTGGCCAATGTAGTAATGCTTTTAGTAGAGTAATAGGTAGTATCAGTTTGGATTCTTATTGTTATCACCTATGTACAATGGAGAGGGGTTCTAAGCACAAATCCGCTGCTCATGTAACGTTGGTAATAATATCAAATCAAAAGTTATCTGTGACTATATATAGGGATCACACAGTGTCACATGTTAGAATGCTGACTTTCCACATGGGGTTATTGTGAGTCATCAGAGCATATTTATTATAACTTATTGTTCATATTCATTTCTAAGTTAATTTAAGTAATCATTTATTAAGACAGAATTTTGTATAAACTATTTATTGTGCTCTCTGTGGAACTGAAGTTTGATTTATTTTTGTACTACACGGCATGGGTTTGTTGACACTTTAATTTTGCTATAAATGTGTGGAATCACAAGTTGCTGTGATACTTCATTTTTAAATTGTGAACTTTGTACAAACTTTGTCATGCTGATGTGAACACATCTTACTCTGAATAAAAAGGTGTTGCCACGTTTGTAGCACGAAGGATCTCTAATGGGTCTGAGTCTTCACTGGGGGGCCATCCGGGCTCCTGGAGCCCAGGCCGCCCCGCCCCCAGTCTCCTGCTTTTGGAGCAGCATGGTGGGGTTGGGCTGGAACTTGGGGTATGTGTGGATATACACCCCCAGGCATCGTGCTTGCTGTGCCTCCCATGGGACAATTTTGCCTCCTTTACTGTGACTCCTGCCCCTCCCTCACCCCTGCCCCAGCTGAGAACCAGCCTGAGCACCTGAGGTCGCTTAGGTGCAGATGTCTCGCAACAGCTTGGCATCCTTCTGCAACTCTCACACTTTGAACAGCACTGCTTCTGGGGAATGGAGGCCCACATCCTGAAGGGGCTTTCCCAGGTTCTCCTTACCTGGAATGCAATCTGGGATCACATAGGAGATCAGGTCCCTGCTCTGCCCATTGTGCTTCCCCATCACTACAGTTCTATGTGTCTGCCAGGACACAGAGGCTTCAAGGGGCCAGCATGGTTACTTCACAAAGTGTCCCACGTTGGCTGTGTGATTGCAACCTCTGGCTGATTCATTTTAAAAGAATGTTTTGTTCTTATACATAGCAGAGCACATGACATCACCTGGCTGTCATTGGTTATCAAACTCTGGGACTCACAAAAGATGGGTGCTGCTTTCAGGCCATTAGCCAGGAGCCAAGCAACCAAGTCAACTATGAGATGTAACTGGCCCTTCAAATGTGACAGACACACCATCCTATTCCATTAATAAAAATCACAGTTTAAAATTCCACAATAGCCTCTTATAGTGTGCACAATTCCCTAATACATAGAACCCAAGGAAGCAGCGCTTATAATCTTGGCTAAACTGGAAACTCATTCCCAGTGGTGACTTCTGCTTCTGCTAACCACTGTGGGTCAAGTGAGCTCCTCAGGCCCTGTTCCAGCAGATTGCTTCTTGGAGAGCTGGCAACTGCAAGACAGTGCCTGGAGCTGATGCTCAGATCTTCCGTTGCCAGCAGGTGAGCAGTGAACCTTTCCCCAGGTTCCTTCATGTCTGCCTCAGACCTGCCTGTAGAGTTCTATTAACTCCTGCCTTTTGAAACAAATAAAGCTAATGAAAAGGCGGCTGTCAGCGTCTTAGGTCAGCCAACCTTGGAGCAACTCTAGAAGCAAGGTCATTATTTAAAAGTATTCAAATAAAGTTCAGAATATTAGAAAATAATAAACCCACTGGTCCCCAATGTTTATTCTGAAAATATAAATAGATTTTTAAATAATCCTAAAATCCTATGATGGAGAAATGAGTGGACAGAGCTCAGAAATGCACTTTGCAGAATATCACAGAAGTGATATGGCACTAACCAGGTGAGGTAATCGGGTGAGTGACCAAAACTCAGAGGGGCAGCATCAGGGTGGGCTGGGTACACAACAGGTAACAAAGAGGCAAAGCAGAGCATTGGCGTGGGTCCAGCAAGAACAGAGCAGGAGAATAAGGCAGAAAAAGAGTCCCAGGCCACTGCACTAAGAAAATCAGGAAGAGGGGCCCCTGAAGGCCATTGCTCCCAGCGCAGAGCCCCCCCTCCCCAGTTGGACAGCAAAGAGTGGTCTCCCTTACTTGTATCCCAGAGCCTTCAGTCTGAGACTTCCCAATCTTCCCAGACTTCCCAGTCTCAAGTCTCAAGGAGAAGGGTTTAGGCATGTATTTCTTGTGTGTGTGTGTGTGTGTGTGTGTATGTGTCTCAATGCAAGAAATATTTATATATTGGGGGATCTCTCTTTTTGTGTAGCCCTGGCTGCCATAGAACTCATTCTGTAGGCCAACCTGGCCTCAAACCTCAGAGATCTGCCTGCCTTGGGCTCCCAGGTGCTGGGATTAAAGGCATATGCCAGTTGGGCAGTGGTGGCACACGCCTTTAATCCTAGCACTTGGGAGGCAGAGGCAGGTAGATTTCAGAGTTCAAGACCAGCCTGGTCTACAGAGTTCCAGGACAGCCAGGGCTATACAGAGAAACTCTTTCTCAAAAAAAAAAAAAAAAAAAAGAAAGAAAGAAAGAAAAGAAAAGAAAAAACAAAGGCATATGCCATCATTGCCTAGCTTTAAATTTTGATTCTTTTTAATAACAGCAATACCTAAGCACAAGAGCGGGGGATGATGAGGGGAAAAGCCACACTCTGTGGCCACAGCAGATGTCTAGAGTGCCAAAGGACATCTTTATAGTGTCCCTCCCTCCACGGGTGTTAAAACAGCTTCTCAAGCACAACAGAGACAGGGGCAGGGAGGACATCAGTTGACAGCAGATGATGGACCATGCAATAGGCACTGACAACGCAGGGTCCTGCTGTGTGCCTAGCCAAGTCTCCTTGGCTGGCCTCATCACTGGGAGGGGCAGCATCCTTTCCCAGCCCTTCCTCAGCACAGCCAGGACTGGGCCTCTCTTCCATTCACTACGACTGCCCTGATATTCTGGCAGCAGGACACATCTGCCTCCTCCCAGTTGATGTCCAGACAGACAGACAGACAGACAGACTCTGTAGAGCTTGAACTCAGTAAGATCATAACCAACATGCAATTTAACTATGTGCCAAGGAAAAATTCAAGCATTCCATTTTGTCTTTCTATTTCAATTGTGTGTACATAACAACGCGCACGCTCACACACACACACACACACACACATACACACACACACACACACAAAACCATCCTTACTCCAAAGCTCCAAAGGTCCTCTTCCTTCTCTTCTCCACACCACATGGGATCTGTCTTCCACTCCATTCTGTAGTATTCCTATCATTTATGTTGCCTCAAGTCACTTTTCTTCATCGAGGCAAGGTAAGAAAACAAAGAAAATGTGAGTCTCAACAAAATCTGTGTGTCACATGGGGAGGCTCAGTGATGGAGGATATCTAGTAATTGAAGGAAAACAGAGGGAGGAAATGGAGCATGGAATTACCAGTCACCTCCCGGGATGTAAGAATCGACATGGGCTCGGGTAAGTCACAGCTGTCTTCCCTTTGTCCTGCTATGGGGTCTGTGTTGGTTGAAAGGAGGGATGTGCCCCCTAGGATATTGTATTTGGACACATGTCCCAGGAAGTGGAGCTGTTTGGGGAGGCTGTGAAACCTTCGGCAGGTGGATCCTTGCCAGAGGAAGTGTGTCACTGGGGACAGACTTTGGGAGTTCAGAGCCTCACTCCATTTCTAGATTGTTGTTTCTTCTTCAGATTTTCAGTTAAAGATGTGATCTCTCAGTGTCTTGCTTTTGCTGCCTGCTGCTGTGCTGTGCTTCCCCGGACCATGATGGACTCTGCCTCTGGAACCTGTAAGTCCAAAGAAGTTCTTTCTTTCATGCAGTGCTTCTGCTCATGGTGTTCTAGCACAGCAACAGATAAGTCATTAATGTAGGGCCTGGGTTTGTTCTAACCTCACATTGCTAAAGTGTGTCATGTCAGCAGAAATCTCGAGAAGTAAGGCTAAGTGGGTCCCACAGCCAGGGGATACCAGGCTTAGTGACTGTTCATTTTCATGATGTTTCAGAATAAGTATTTTTCACTTCTAGTCATGTATGAGATAGAGCCAATAGATGCTAAAATAAATGTTTTCATCTAATATTTGGAGGCACAAAATCACATCTAAGACCAGGTGGGGAGTGGGCTGGGAAAAGGTCTTCCTAAACTCCCCAGTCACCAACAGAAGCTGGGTCTTTCCACAGTCTTATTAACGTAGGGTCCTCTGGACCCCACAGTGACAGCCACTCCAAAAGTCAGGTTTGCAGAGACCTATCTGACAGTGGCCTGCTTCTTAGAAAGCATCCCAGGAGAGGATCCTGGCCAGGGGACCATCTCTCTTCCTACATCTCCCACAGCAGAGCAGAGTTCTACCCATACCCCCATCCCCTGGAGAGCAGAGTGCCGCCACCTTCCTTTCTCCTCTACTCAAATAGCCCCCGACAGACACAGCCCACAATACTGAAACCTAAGTAAACACACACTGAGGGCCCTCATTCGAGGAAAGGATAAGAAGGCCAGCCTTGCTCCAAGTCCACCTTAACATTGAGACTAGCCGGCAGTGACCTGGAGAGCGCCGGCTTCCTGAAGGACAGATTCAAAGCAACTGCTCAGATTTGGGCTTCCTGGCAGCAGGCAAAGGAGACTCTGCTTTACCAGCTCCCAACCCTGTCCTGGGCCTATGCCACTCTCACAGTTAGAAACTTCTGTAGAACAGGAAGGAAATTTCCCCAAGAGATTTCGGAAGCTCCGGACTGGGAATTAGTAGAGACCTGGGATGGGAGCAATGATGTGTGTTTGGAAGCACTGGACCCTGGGTTTGGCTACGATCACTGCTTCAGAAGGGCTCCAACAGGTGAACAGCAGGGGTGTCTTCAGGAAGGGAAGGTTCCAGAAGAGCTGGATGGCAGCGGCTAGCCTTAGGAGGCAAGGAATGGCCCTGGGTTTCATCCCCAACACCATATAAATGGCATGCGCTGCATGCCTGTAATCCCAGGACTCAGGACATAGCGGTAGGAAGATAAGATGTTAAAGGTCATGTTTAGGTCCATAGTGTGCTCAAGGCCACTATGAGCTACAGATGGGGTGGGAAGGGTGGGAAATGGAAAGAGAAAAAGGGAAAAGAGGAAAATGGAAGAGAAGAGAAAAAAGAAGGGAAGGGAAGGGGAGGGGGGAGAAAAGGGGGGGAAGATTAGTTGGGACCTTAAAGTCCACACACAGTGTAACTTCAGAACTTACCAAAACTGTCCATGCAGCTACTGCTAAGACTCCTGAGAAGCTCACAGTAAGCTTACTCTCTTCAGAAGCCTACAGCCATGCTTGGGTGTGTCTCATCTTCTACCTCAGCACCACTCATTCCGGCAATGCTTGTGCCTAAATATAGGTTAAAATCTCTTCCTAATAAATTCCAATTCCACATCGACTCTTCCTAAAAAGAAAAACCAAAAGCAAGCAAGCAAAACCACATAAAAATAAAAAAGAAAGACAATTCTGGCTTTCCTCGAGTGTAGCGAAGCTCCTGGGCTCCCTGCTCCAGGGGGCGGTGTGGAGCTGGGTCTAGCTCGCAGGCTCACTGCCTCTGCTAAGGAGGCTTCGGAGCTCATAACTGACAGCTGCATAGTAAAGTGCTGGAGGGGACAGGTGGGGACCGAAGCAGGAAGGCAGACAGTGAAGTCAGGAGTGACTTCAGGCGTAGAGAGTCTGGTCTGACTTTGGAAAAGGAGAGACAGTAAGTGACCTTTCACATCTACCCCCAACCCACTGACTCATTCTCCAGAGAGGAATTTACCATTGTGTGTCTCTGAGAAATACTCTTCAGAGGATGCAGAGGTGGGAGCCCTGAGCCAGAGATCACGGGCAGCTAGTGAGAGTGGAGTCCTGGCTGGCGAACTGGTGGCCGTTAGAAACAGAAGGGTAGACACATTGCTTGTGGAGAGCAGAGATCTGCAGTTAGTGGAAAGGGGTACATAGATCTGCGCTCAGGGCACACAACCAAGCCAGCTCACTGCAGTGCAACTAGAAAAAGATGCAGGGAAACACCTCAGTTCTGGCAGAGGCTTGGGTGGCTAGAGCCCAGAAGTAGGTGACATCAGTCCTATGAAGGCAGTTGGGGATAGAAGTTAGAGGTGGCGTAGGGCTGGCTGCTGGTGAAGGGAAAGGAAGAAACTTGATTGTGTGTGTGTGTCTGTGTGTGTGTAGAGAGAGAGAGATGGGGGGGAGAGTAGGGAGAGAGAGGCAGAGAGGCAGACAGAAATTGTAATCTGAAATAATTCCAGATCTGGGTATCTGGACATTGCCCAACTCCATGATGCTAAGAAAGTAGTGTCCCTGGCAGCCTGAAGGCAAACACTAAGCTTCTAGCCTTACCAGCCTGTGTCCATGGTGAGAAATGATGTTTCTGAACTTCAGTGTGTAGGATAAGAAGGAGCTGTGCTGTGTGGCACCTACCCAATGGTGGGACAACTCTGGAAGGTACAAGCATGCTGTGTCAGGACCCTGGGACAAGCAAGCACACACCATTTGACTATAAAGCTCCTCCATTGCTTGTTAACCAACAGCTTGGCCCCACTGGTCCCCAGCCTCCCTCCATCATTGGCTGATACCAAGGGATGGAAGGTAGGGTCATGAGCCCGTTATATTTAAAGAAATGAAACCAGGGCAGAAGAAAAACACTCTACTAACTGAGCTATATCCCTAGCCCATGTTTTGTTTGTGTTTTAATAAAAAGTCCAAGGTTTGGGTCCATTTTGCTAAAAGAAATTTTTGAACATTTTTTTTCTCTTGTTTGTTTGTGACAGGGTTTCTTTATGTAGTCCTGACTGTCCTGGAGCTCACTATATAGACTAGAATGGCCTTTAACTCACAGAGATCCATCTTCTATCTCCCGGTTGCTCAGATTAAAGGTGTGGGCCAGTGCACCTGGCTTCACTGTACTATTTAAAGAGTCTGATTCAGACAGGACCAGAGGCTAGAATGTCTGACATTCGTTGTGAATGCCTGAAGAGCCAAAATGGATAGAGAAGAATTCAGGGAGACTTCTGTTGCCTCTATGAACACTGTCTGAATCTTCTATAATAAAATGAATTACTCCTCTAATTTAAAATTTCTACATGAGGCTCATGGGACTCTCCAAGGTACTGTGGTACAGAACATAAATCCACATCTAGAGGGTCTGAAGGGAATGCCATCAGTTCCTCACCTCCCTTTCTGGATCAAGGGTATCTGTTCCATGGCAGGGCATGCGATCTCTGGGAAACACTGGCACAGCAGGGACTGATCATCCATGGGAAATGTGACTTCAGAGGCCTGTATTGTATAACCAGGATAGACAAGCAGGGCATGTAAAGTAAACCACACATCCCAGCCCACAGATTGCTGGGGGAACTGGAAGCGGATAGGAAGCTCATGAAGAAATCCAGGGAGCACAGCTCTCCACACAGTTAAGTAGATTATCCTTGTACCATTTTCCAAGGCACTATTTCAAACAATGCAGCCAACATTCTGTCAAAGTAAAATCTCACCACCTCAGAGGTCCAAAGTCTAAAGGATCAAAATGGAGACCATGACAAGGTGACATAGCTCACACAGGGACCTTTGTACTGAAGACCTTGGTTGGGGCCCGCCCTTTATCTCCTAAAATGTGAGAGTTAGAACCCGGCACAGGCATTGTGTATTCACTGTGTAGGTTCTAGCTCTGATCCCACTCACCAAAGATCCTGCTAGAGAGGAAGCCCAGAGCCATGACATAACATATAGCCTGGTTGGAATTCACCAACAGGAAGCAGATGGCTCAGTGCCCGTCTCAGTGTTTGAGTCTCTCCTGTACATGACCATTGTCTTGTAGTGTGTCTCAGGCAGAATCTATATGGAAAGTATTTTGAAGTAAGGAAATTCAAGTCATCCAAAAATAGTGGGCACTTCTACTGGCTAAGGTTAGCAGCATGACCCATAAGCCAGGAGTTCAGAAATGCCAACTCAACATTGTTTTGTACACATAAGAGATAAATAGAGGCTTGGAAGGTAACTCAGCTGGTAGAGCGCTTTTCTGGCACGCATGAAGCCTGGGATTAGGTTCCTAGCACTGTGTGAACGAGCATGGTAGTGCAGAACTGTGATTCTGAGCACCCAGGGAATGGAGACAGGAGGATGAGAAGTCAAGACCTCCTTAGCTACACTGTGAGTCTGATGTCAGTGTGGCCTAGAGACCTGTCAAGGAATACAGAAAGGAAAGGGGAAGGGGGGGAAAGAGAGAGGGAAGAAAGGTAGGAGGGTGGGAGGGAGGGGGAGGGAGGAAGCAGAGGGAGATAATAATTTACCCAAAGGGAATATGTCCCATGCATTATTATCGGTGCAGAGAGCTGGGTGTCTGGAAACCTGCAGACTGATCTGGGGCTCACTCTTACTGCTCCTCACTCTATTTCCAAACAGGGATGCCCTCCAGGTGGTCCTCAGTTTCCTATCTATCAGCCTCAAGGTGCACTCTTACAGTTTCACAAATGAAATGATTCTTAAATTCTGAGTAGTCAGTTTGTTCAAAGCTAGGAAGCTGGCCTCATCAGACCTGGCTCTGGTGGCAGCTTGTTTGGGTTCTGAGCCCAGATAGAGAGAAAAGAGACCTCATTCTTAGAGACCCATCACAGCAAGATAACGTTTGGCAGTTGTGGGGCAGGAAGCTTGGGATCTGCTTCTACCAAGCAGAGGTTTGGAGCCCAGTACTCAAAACTCCTAAGTTGCTGTGTGATGTGGGACCCTCAAGAGCACTTTCTGAATTTGTGTTAATATACAAAGAAGGGTTTTAGAATTTTCTTGTAAAATAATTGCATGAGCTTTTTAGCTGGGAGATATGCAGCTAACTGAAGTCCCCATTTCTCAGGTGGTGTGTGCTTGGCATTCCTTGGTTGTTTGGTAAGAGCTGGGAGGTAAAAGTGCCAGGTAGCTTGAGATGTTGACAAAAGCTCCTGACAAGTTAGAAAACACGCCAGCAGGGGCCACCTTGGCACTTTCAAGTCAACAAGGGCTTTGCTGGGAGTGGTGGCTGCCCACTCTCTTCCTAGAGTACCTACCCAGTCAGCAGATGGCAGGTCCACTTTAGGCAGGACCTGAGTAAGATTGTCACTCCGTGACTACCTGAGTGCTTGGGTAGAGCGTCGGCCTCTCTGGAAATGGATCCCTGGGCACTCTGCCGCGTCTTCTCACTGGAGTTACAGCAACACTCTTAGCAGCTCAGCAATCTGCTCAAGGCTCTTTTGCATTTTGTGAAAATCATTAATCTAGAGAGAGGTGGGCTTTTCTGTGTTTCTCAGAGCCTCAGTTTACCTTGTGGATTTGTCTGTGGTTATGTAGCAGGAGACAGCCTCTCCCCGTCTCCCCCACCAAAAAAAAAAAAAAAAAAAAAAAAAAAAAAAACCAAAAAGTGTTAGCAGCCTGAGGACTTCTCTTTTAAAGACTTTTCTACTCAGGTACAAAGCTGCATCTATGCTAAATGTTCTACAAGGCCAGATGACTGGACTTCATCATTGTGGATTTAAGAGTTGTAGAGAGAAGGAAGTTATCTTAGATTATTTTTAGCCCCTGGAAAGCCATTTTTCACCCACCCCTGTATCTGACCCGATATCGGAGAGCTGTAAAGTGTATTCCTAGCAAGCTACTAGTTTACACCAATCCAAAAGTTAAGAATGCCATCAGAGAACAGCTAAAGCCTGCAGCAGGGTCTCCCTGGCTTAGCTGTAATCCTCCTACCTGTGGTCCCCACTAATGGATTTGGTGAATGTTTTGATTGATAAAGTTCTTTGTTCTGTAACTGATAACCATCTCAATGTAAAATCTGGGGATGCAGCTCCGTCTGCAGAGCATTCAACTTAGCATTAAATGAGCCACAAAAGGTCTCAGGAACCCAGCTTGGCCTCTTTGAAGGCTGCATTTAGCTCCAGTTCTGGCCCATTTTCAGGTGTGGAAGTGTTTCTCTCTCTTAATAAACTATTTCCTTTTCTGTTAGTATACGTGTCTCTATCTAAATCATTATTCAGAGACATAAAATCTGGAAATATCAGTGGATTCCCTCCAAACTCAGATCTGACCTTTAATACCATTTTGGGGCTCTCAAGTCATATCTTGACAGGTTGCTAAGAATTTGTTTTTTTGTTGTTGTTGTTGCTTGATAAAGTGAAATTATCTTGTGGCTCTGTAGGTCTCTTGGATACAATTACAATCTGATAAGATAAAATCATCAGCCTTAGGCTGCCCAACAGGATTAAAGACATATCTTTTACTATAAATGGAATTTCTGGTGAGATTCCTAGCTACAAAAGGAAATAAATACCTTATATACTTAACCCTTAAGAATTGTCCACAGCTGTTTTAACATTATTATTTTACATAGCTTTGTATAAACAAGTATTGTTGTCCCTATGTAAACAACCTTCACAGCAAATGTTACCAGTTGTGTTGGAATTATTGAGTTTCAGCTAGACTACAGAATGCAAGGTCCCTCTCTCTCCCTATGTCCCCATACTTTCCCCCTTTCTATCCTTCTTCAGTTCCATTGTATTCCATTTATATTGTCTAAGTAACCATCTTGTCTATAGTACATGGTGCTTATCTATACAAAACATTTCTTTTTACAATGTAAAGTCAAGATTGGAACAATCCTTGTTGCTAATTTACTTTAGATTTCTAAGGCCCTAATAAGCATCATTTCGAAATGATGATGAATTCACAGAAAGTTGCAAACTCAGTGCTGAGGCCCCTGGGTTTTTCCCAATGTTTGTGCATGCATGGATGATGCTTTTCAAAGCCACAGCCTCCAGTGAGGCATGTGTTAACCCTAACACTGGTGGCCATCTGCATTCTTCTTACTGTGACTGCAAAGGAGCCTGAGCCAGCACATGGGCAGGGCCCACCTACAAGTAGGTCGTCACCTTGGACTTTTGTTTCTTTGGAAAAGCAGACCCTGCTGTTCTGTCTAGGCTGGCCTTGAACTCTTGGTCTCAAGCAATCTTTCTGCTTTAGCCTCCTAGGTATCCGGAAAGATAAGACATACACTAAGACCAGCAGCCAGCTATGGCTGCTTGTCTTTTGAGCTGTGTTGGTTCTCACGCACTGATACCTTGCCATCAGAGCTCGCCAATAGCGTACTTCCCAGGGACTTTGTGCTGCCTGAAGTCTCTTCCCTTTTGGTTCCAATTTCTGCCCTGCCTTGCCCATTCTGTATTTGGGACTGTTCTGACATGGTGAATTGCCAAATCTCATAATCAACTGTCTGCCACCCAGACCCAATGCCACCCAGCACCCTCCTTCCAACCCCTGGTTTCTCGGAGCCAGGAGTGGGCAGTAGCAGAACATCCATTTGATGGGTATGGTCCTCTTGGACTCCTTCATAGGTAAGTTTGGCCAAGATGAGGTTAAATATGAGCCCTGGAATAGGGTTATGGAATGGAGGACTTGAATGCTTCCTGCTTCTGCTGACAATGGGAACCCTGTGGAGTTACCTTAGCTAGATTCCCAGCTGTACCTCACTTCCTGTTGGGCCTCAAGTGCAGTATGAATACCTCACTGTCCTTACCAAGGAGAAAGTGTGTCCATTCAGATACAAGATCTTAAGAATGGGGTAGAAGATAGATTTACCCTGGGGGAGTCACCGGAGAGAACCAATCTTCCTTCTGGCTCAGGACGATGGGAAGGAACATTTCTGATGTTTGATTTACTTTGTCTATGGTTCCCAGGAGGCTGAGAGCTAAGCTCCCACCCTCTCTGCCTCAGGCACCTAAGGTCACCCCTGTTCTCCTGGTATGCTGTATGTGTGTACAGTGGCTAACTTTGCCTGGGAGTCAGGGCAGCAGGTGGGGCTGACTTACTAAGGATTCTCAGGCATTCCTACACCAAGATCCAGCCTACACCTGAAGGCACCCAGGGGGAATGTGTTCAGGGCTCACTGCCTTACTCCACATAGCCCACAGGATGAACTAGACCTCAAATCTGTCCACCTAATCCTCACTGATTGTGGGTAGCAGCCATCTTTGCTTTACAGATTGAGAAACTGAAGTCTAGAGAAAGGAAGAAGGTTGGGGGTGGGGGGGGAGGGGAGGGAGTCACAGCATTGGAAGCTGTGACAATGAGGCTGCCTCTCTGTGAGTCCAAGTTCAGTTTGGTGGAGTAAGAAAAAGAATCATGATACCATACTGAGGCTGGAAACTGAGATGTGGTCTGTATCTCACAGGGAGGTAAGGTGCAAGACTAGAGCAGCACAGTAGGTACCTGGGGTGGAGCTGGGTGCTAAAGTGGAAGGTGATAATCTAAAGAGGGATGCATGCCCCTCCCTTTGGCTGTAAGACTGTTGGAACAGTGATCCCCAGGAGATGGAATTTCCCCAGGAATCTCATGCTGAGTGAGAGAAAGGCTGAGGCCACGTTGCCTACCAGCAGGGGAGCAGTAGGATGCTTGTCTCCATGTAAGAGATCTCACACAATTCTGACAACCTTGCAAGAAAAACCAGAGCTAAGACAGTGATGGATCGGTGAGGGGTGGGAGCACACACATCTTGGCTAGTATCACTTAGTTATACATTACTTCTGGCCTTCTGTCTAAGCCTAAACCCCCCATCAGGACCCTGAAGGTGGGCTTGTGGAATGGACAGAGGTTAACATGGACTACTTACTTTTTTTTCCTCTTCATCTATTTAGTTGACTTATTGAGGACCCATGGCTGAGCCTATCCTGTTGGGGTTTCAGAGCGCAGGCTCTCTGATGACATTTGACTCAGAGGTTGTCATGAGTCAACCTGTACAGTTGAAAGAGCACAAGATAAACGGATGTCATGGACCAGGAAGCTGGGAGGGGAGCAGGCAGTGGGAGAGCCACTGTTCACATTATCTCAATGCCTTTGCTTGGTGGGGGTGTTAGAACATCACCAAGCATTTCAGTCTTTTTGCCTGAGAATCTGCACCAGAAAGAAATGTTTGCTGTAGAATAAGAAACAGGTTGCCGGGCAGATGGAAGGACTTGGAATATGTTTATAAAAGGGAAATGGGAACTCACCCTGGTCAGAAAACTCACCCAAAGATCAGTTTGGAGATATTAGTCTCCCAAGAGCCTCTAGTGGTCACATGAAGGAGATGATGATCAAAAATGTGTGAAGGGGTCCAGTGTAAGAACGTCACTGGGAAAACACAACCTTTCATTCCTTAGTTGTGGTCCTGGCTCTGAGTCCCCACCATGCTTCATTGTGCAGAGCTGAAAAGTTGACCACTATTTCCTCTGAATCATCCTCCAAGACCCAGAAACAATGGGGCAGGGGTGGGGTGGGGGTGGGGCAGGGCAGGGCAGGGAATGGATGGCTAAATGGACAGGAGGTGAGTGGGGTGGGTGGGTCAGTGAGGAAGGGAAGAAAGAACTGAGGAGGCGAATTGAGTGGGTGGGTGGATAGGTAGGTGGAAAAATGAATTGAGTGGTAAGTGGGTGGAGAGCAGGGCGATGCTGAAAGAGCAGAAAGAAGGCTAGACACCACTCCATAGATAGGTAGATGGATGATAAACAGGTAGATGGATAGTAGGCAGGTAGATGTGTGATAGACAGGTAGATGGATGGTAGATAGATGGATGATAGACAGGTAGACATGATAGACAGGTAGACATGATAGACAGGTAGATAGAGGGTAGACAGGTAGACAGATGATAGGTGGATGGAGAACAGACAGATAGATGGAGGATAGGCAGGTAGATGGAGGGTAGACAGGTAGATGGATGGGTGCAACTGTTTTAAGAAAATGGTTAGTGTGGCCTCTAGGGAAATGTGAGAAGCTGGAAACTGAGGCAGGAGTGATTGCTCAGCAGAATTTCTGTCTTATATTTTTTTTGTCTCTGTGTATAATGTATGTTTGTGGGTTTTGTACCCATGTATGCATGTGGCGGCTAGAGGTCGACTGGTTAGACTAGGTGGACAGCACATTGCATGGAGACACCTGTCTCCCTCCACTCCAACCAAAGTCCACAGGCTAGGGTTATAGACCTCTGCCACTATACCAGGCCAAACATGGACGTCTGAGGGCCAAACTTAGGTCCTACTGCTTGCACAAGAGGGACTTTCCTGACTCAATCATCTCCCCAGGCTTTTGTAGCAGAATTTCCTCTCTGGGAAAATTCAGGTTTTACTCCCAAGACCTCAGGTTATTTAGTAAGACCAAACATATTTGTGAGATTCGTCTCCCTTATCCAAGCCCACCGGTCAACTTTAATCACATCTACAAAGTACCTGCAGGGGAACATCTATTCTAAAAAAGTCACAAGATGCTTTTATCTTGCCAAACGGATACCTAAAACCAAATGTCACAGATGGCTTTGGAAACAGCGGCCATCCTGCACAGCAAAGCTGTACTTTGTGACATCTGGAAATGGGGCTCTTGCTGTGGGCGCCAGAGACTGGGAGTGTTTCGGATGTCAGGAGTGGGACGCTGGAAACATGGACCAGTAAGTCTGGTAAGAACTTACACAGGAGGTGAGGACTACCTGCACAGATGATAATTTCCAGATTGGCCAGCTATGGAAAATCACAGCGAGGGGGACTACACAAGGGTTAAGGGGAAAAGTGCAGATCTTAAAGGAGAAAGATAGTGATAATTTTTTGGTTTCTGGTATCATACTAAGATTTTTTTAACAAAAAATGGTGAGGCATGTGAGTGGTGGCCTCGGGCTTGACTGTCCCATCTTATCCTGTGCTCTTCTCCTCTGCAATACATACCTGGAAATTCTGCCCTTATGGAAATTTAGATCTGATTCTGCAGGAGCTCGAGGTGGTGAAGGTCTGCCCGGGTGGGCAGCCTCACAGGAGGTGTGGTTGAGCCATTCTTACTCTCAAGGGAGTGCAGCCTGGAAAGTGATAGCATGCTGGCGGTTTAGCAGGAAGGTCTTAATCCTGATCTCTCTCTGGAATACAGGCTGCAGATGGTTGGAGGTATGCCAGCTGTCGAACAAGCCCAGTGATTAGGAACTGGAGCCTCCTCCAACAGCCTCCAGTTCCTCCAGGGTACAGCCTGCCAGCAGTGCATCCGAAGCCTCCTGACAGTGCCTGAGTGTGACCCCATCCCTGAGCAGTACCCTGAAGCTAGACCCTCAGAAACACCCCACTCCCCAACCCCCCAGTCAGAGCAGAAACAGTATTTGCAGGTCAAGATACAGCTGGTGTGCTGTTTTGTTTTTTTTTTTTTTTCAACAAAGTAACAAAACACAGAGGGAAAAGTTAAGGGAGAAAGATCTATGTTGGCTCAGACTTTCAGAGATTTCTGTCTCTGTCCAGAAAGGCCTGGCAGAAATCACAGAAGGAACACTTGGGCTGTGGACTTTCCTCTCCATCTGTCCTATTACACTACCAACCCATGGGTGTCACTCTGGTTCTTAGTAGGTCTTCTTTTGGGTAACTTTCTGTAAATTTCCCAGAGTTGAGTTTTATAGTTTCCTTAGGTGCTCAGTTCAATCAAGTTGAGAATCAAGATCAACTGTCACACCTGGGCTCCGGTTCCAAATCTCACATTTAAGAACTCTGTTCCCTTGGTTGTGTTGCCTAACCTAACCTCAGCTTTCTGGTGTGAAGAACAGAAAGACCGGAACCCCAGAGAGAATCAGAGAACTGTATAAAGTGTCAACAGTCAGTCTTTCAGAGCACACACTCATGTTAAGCTCAGCGCTTCCCTTGTCTTAGGCTGTCCATGCAAAATCCATCCGAGGTGGCCACAGGTGTTCTCCATCTTTCCCACAAGCGAGGCTAGCCGGTGGGCATGGTTCGATCATTGGCAGCAAATGTTGGAGGCCTCAGGCACTCCTCCCTAGGGAGCTTCTAATTCCGCAGCACAGCCTTCCTACAAGCTGTGCACCAAGGGGCTGTGTCTCAGTTTCTCAAGTAGGAATGAGGAAAACTAGAGATAGATGTTTTTGTGTGGGAGCATGGTGGGCACGGAGGAAAAAGAGGCAGAGCGAGCAAGCTCACTTCCTAGAACACAAAAACCCTTTGAAGTGTTCAAAACAAGAAATCACCAGCAACCAAACCCTTGCATACAGGGAGAAAGCATGGTTAAGGAATGCGGGGTAACTGTAGTTTTAAAAGCAGAATCCGGGATCCAAATTCTGTCCCAACCCACGCCTCTGCACCTCCAGGCGACCCCCACGGAGTCTGTGTGCGCTGCTCCTGCAGTCCAAGGAGGCCTAGCTGCACCTCCAAGAAGGGTCGCTAGGTTCAGACACCAAGGCCCTGGTGATTGCCCAGCCCCCGCCCTCTGCGAGGCTGAGAGGGGGCGGAGCCACGCGCATGTGCACAGCTGGCGCCCCCCCCCGCCCCCCGCGCACAGCTGGGACGTGGGCCGGGGACCTGAGGGCTCAGTTGGGAGCCGGCGGTGGACGCGCCCGCCGAGGCCTCCTCCGCTGCTGTCCACGCGTGCCAGCGCCTGTCGGTGCCGTCTGCCATGGCCGTGCGCCCCACGCGCCGCTGCCTGCTGGCGCTCGTGCTGTGCTTCGCCTGGTGGGCCACGGCGGTGGTCGCCTCGAAGCAAGGGGCAGGCTGTCCAAGCCGCTGCCTGTGCTTCCGTACCACTGTGCGCTGCATGCATCTGTTGCTGGAGGCCGTGCCCGCCGTGGCTCCGCAGACCTCCATCCTGTGAGTGCGGCCTGGGGGCGCTGGGGTCCGCGGGGCGTGGGTCGCTTGGGGGGACCGGAGGTGCTGGTTTGGAGAAGTGGGGTATCCCGGCGTCCTGCGCAGGGTGTGCTGGGCCTTTTGTCCGTCCTGGCTAGGACGCCAGGGGCGGACCTGAGCGCTTAGCGCGCGGCCTGGGGAGCCGCCTTTGTTCAAACTCGGAATCTCCCGCTGGACCGGGAAGTCGTAGGGAGTCGCCAGGGAAAGCCCCACGCGTCTCCTGCGCCCTCTCCGCTTAGCCTCCTCTCCAGTGTCTTCTCAACTTTCTCTCCACCCGGGTTTCCTCTCTCTTCTCTAAAGCACAGGCCTGGGGTTGGGTTGTCCCTCCTCCGACCCCTTCTTCCTCCCCATCAGTGTACCTGCCCCCCCCCCCCTTTCTCCTCCTTCTGGAGCGAGGCCCACCCCACACCACCCTGCGCCAAGGAAACCTCTCTTGCTGATTCTGAGCGCTGCGGCGCCACAGGGCCAAGTGTACTCCCATCCCATCGGCTTCTGCGCTAGAGCCTTCAAGTTCGCTGGGTGTCCTGGGGACTCTGTTGGGCGCAGCCCTTGTAGGGATCTTTTTCTTTGCCTGCAAGAAGCCTGGCGTCCTAAGTGCCATGGAGGGCTCACACCGTGCGGGTGACCAAGTTCTGGGCAGCTCGGGGGACCCCTCTTGCTGTTTCTGGTCAGTTTCGCAGAGCTCCTCCACTTCCCGGCGTTCACCTGAAATTGTGCACTTCTCTAGCTTTCCGCCTTCCCCGAAAGCCCAAGATCTGAAGGAATTCCAGTGCTGCAGAGTTGGCCGCAGGCCTCTGTGTGTTCTGAGATTTGGTTCTGTGACGGCAGGCATGGCGTTTAGGGGCCAACTGTAATTCAGGGTCCTGCAGCTGCACTTCTGCATTCCAAAAAGTTTTCACTTTTTTTTTTTTTTTTTTTTTTTTTTTTTTTTTTTTTTTTTTTGTGGCTGGGCTGGAGGACTTTGGCATCTCCGAGGATGCCTGCGAAAGTTATAAAAATCTGAGGGAACTATTCAAGGAGTGGGCGGTCAGTGTTCTCACTTCTCAAAGTGCATGGGTGTCCTACTTCCTCTGGGGGAGACTGTGCCAGGCTGCGCGGCCAGTCTGGGGTGGGAATGCCTAGCCCAGTCCTCTGAAGAGCTAAATAAGGCTTCCATTCCAGAGGATGTGGACGGTCGGTCAGCCAAGGCTGCATCTGAGAGGACAGACAGTGTGCTGTAAAGCAATAAACGTTTTAAAAACTGGGCCAGGGTGGAACGTCTCCAAATACAGAGAATTTCTGTAGTGAGTCAGTGGCCAAAACTTGGACCCTAGAGCCATTTCTCACATCTGGGCAAAGTCAGATTCTCAGACTGTGTGTTCCCAAAGCTTAATTGCTTTCTGCAGCAGGGGTTTTAAATGAGTGCTGTAGACCAGGAGCCCTTTGCTCTGCTTTGCATGCTGCCATGCCACATAAATGCAGTTGGGGTGGGGGTCTAGCCTAGTGGTTAGAGACGTTTGCAACAGAGCTTAACAACATGAGTTCAATTCTTAGGGCCTACACGATGGAAGTAGAGACCTGACTCCTTCCTGCAAGTTGTCCTCTGACTTCCAGATGCATGTCACATACCTCTGCCTCCCTCCCATCCTCCTGCCTTCCCTCATCTAGAGGAATAAACTTTTTAAATAGTAACTTTAAAAAAAAATTAAATGCAGCAAAGGGCGTATAAGGTTTCCAGGGAAACACCAGAGATGGTGTTTTGAAAGAGTTTCCCAGAAGGTATGCTTGCAGAAATTCAAACTTTGTACTTTTATGGATGTCTGACGTTTCCTGAAAGGTTTTGTGACAATAACACTTGGTATCCCTGATTCCAGTGTACCCGGCAAGCACTTGACAGAACTCATGCAGCGTTAGCTTCATTTTGTGCCTGGGGCCAGGCTGGTATGCGTCGGGTGGCGTCGGGGCAGTCACACACAAAACCCTGCTTTCTTTCAGCTTCTCTGCCCACTCCCTGCCCTCATGTATGCGTTGATACTTTATATTTTTCTACATAGGAGTCAAAGGTATAGCTCAGTGGTAGAGAGCTTGCCTTAGCATTAGAGGCCCAGAGTTAGAGCCCTCTTTTAAACACAGCTGAGAAAAGAAACAAAAGAACAATGGTTACTAGAAATTGGACATAAAAGATGTTAATTTGCAGAGCCCCAACCCACAAGTCAGTGGAATGACTGCTTGTTGCCTAAAAGCCCCACCCCCACTCAACCTCTCCAAAGACTAAATCCGGTTCTTCCCTTCCCCCATGTTTCATACTTCGGTTTTGGCTCTGGAAAACACCAGATTGTTTGGGACTTCACAGAGGTCTCAGGCCACCTTAAGGTTCAGGTTAGTACTGGCTTTGCTCCCTAGCATCTGAAAGTTCTAAGTGGAACATCAGTGGTACCCTGCACCTCTCTGTGTGGCTTGGAAGGCTGGTAGAAATACCTGCCTGTTTCTTGCATAGTGTACTGAATAGCGCACTCTGTTCTTTCTGTGACGGTCCAGTTCATGGGGAAGTAGTCTTTAAAACACAACACTTGGTGTCTCACCTGACAGCCTGCTCTTTTCACATCCTTTTCTGTCCCCTGGAGCCTCCATCATTGAGCTTATGGGAACTGAGCCTGAAAACATCTGCTGGGCATTCCAGGCCATTCCAGTGCCAAGGCGTTGTTATAGACTGGTGGTGTGGCGGAAGCCCTGGTGTAAGAAGGTCCGAAGCTGTGAGTTTGGGAGAGCTCTGGATTCCATGTATAGGCCCGAGAGCAGTCAGGACCTGGCCTACTAGGCCCCTGTCAGTCTGTCAGAGACCTGGTGCTCATGCTTCGTTTCTGATTGCCTCTAATGTGTTTGGACTTGTGAGATAGTTTAGACTAGCCATTTTAGTCAACCTTGTAGGCTAACCGCTTTCGTGAAGGAGCGGAGGGTAATGTTTGTTCAGGTGTGCCAGGCCTGTGTGGGATGGAGGAGGCTACAGAGCTCTGGTAGCCTAGCCCGCACTTGCTGACTAGTGCACATGGGTGAAATTCCCAAATAATGCTGACACCAAAAGACACCAAGCGGGACCCATAGGTATGGAGATGGATTTTGTTGTCCAGCATACTTGTCCCGTTTGTCATAGCTGTTCACAGTTTGTCACCTACTAGCACAACATCTCCAAATAAGGCACCAAGGAGAGCAGCTTCCTGCGGGCTTCCCATGTAGATTTCCTTCAGTCTCCTTCCCCCTGGAAGCACAATCTCCCTGCCTGAAGCCTGGAGAAGGGCCTGGGGTGGTGGTGTTTGGCGGACTCTCCATACCTAGCATTGACAGGAGTGTATAAAGTACACAGAAAGTTCCCTGGCTCCTGACCATGTCCTGGGGACACCCCTAGCTCTGGTTTCTTAGCGTGTTCTCTCTTCAAAATGGTCACAACAGGCGAGCTCATGGCCCTGGTCTCAGAGCCGAAGGATGCTCAGATGCGTGCGCTCCGTGTTTCATTCCACTGCTCACAGCTCAACCAGGGCCTGTGAAGATGCTGTTCATTCTGGGTTCTTGGGGTGCTAGCCTCAGAGGAGAACCCTCAGTGTCCATCCAGGGCTCAATTGGGCCTGTGTCTAGGTGGCGTGCATTGAGACCATTGGGATGCACATCAGGGTTTTATTCTGCTGGGACATACTGCCTGTGCACATGATCTTCGATGCTTGTGTGGAAGATGCCCCCGTGGGGAAGCCATGTTGGTTTAGTCCTTCTCTTTCTGCTCTGCTGCATGTTTTAACATCAAAGAAGTGATGTGAAGAGAGTCCATCTACCTGGGACCCTGCACCAGGCAGCTCTGATTGGAAACTTGATTCTAATGAAGCCACCTTCCTGTAGTTTTCTCCCCACGGACCACTAGGCTTCCTTGTCTGTCAGTTGACTCCATTGGTGGTAACTGGGAGCTGTGGGTTCCCTTCCCCAGGAGCTTGGGTGTGGTGCAGGCTTTGTGGGAAGAGCCTTCCTGGACCATCTTGTTTGTGTTCAGCTTGCTTCCACTCACTCCATGTTTCCAGTCTGTGCTCCCCAACACGTGGAGCTGAGGAGGAGGCTGGGGGTTGGGGTGGGATAGCTGAAGTTTTGGATGTTGGGCAGGCTGGAGAATCTCTACACAGATCTGAGGTCTACTATCAGCAGATAGGCCTCTAACGTCTGTCTACAAGTGTGGGAGTTGGAGAGTCAATGTGAACTGTGTTGGTTCCCATTGACAGACCGTGCTCTTTTGCATGTCCCGTTGGAGAAGTTGGCCTTTTCCTTCGCTCTTGGCAACAAGGAGAAACGAAACCAGATTCGAATGGCTAAAAGTAAGCTAAGGCTGTTATGGAGCTAGGAAGTCAGGACTGTAGGCCTGGAGCTACAGATTTCTCGGGAGCCAGGAAATTAAGGAAATGAAGAGGCGCCTGCAGGCTGCTGGCCCTGAGTGCTACTCAGGGAGACCTCTTGAATTTCACAATATCCAGGACACCCACTTGTTTTTACAATGACAGTTTTGTGGGCTTTGAGGGTGCTGAAGAAAATTACTTATTTAAAATATCATTGTTTTAATGGATTCAGTTTAAGAGCAGTTTAACTTTAATATGGTGCTTAAGTAGCGGGGACTCTGACTTAGTTAGTTTTCCGTTGCTGTGGCAAAACGACATAACCGAAGCAATTTATAGGAGAGTTTATTTGGGCTCATGGTTCCAGAAGGATAAGAATCCATCATGGCAGGGAGACAAGGTAGCAGAAAAGGAAGCTGGGAGCTCACAGAAAGACAAACTGGAAGTAGGCAAGGATCTTAACTCTTAAAGCCAGGCTCAGAAACATACTTCTTGCCTTCTTGCAAGGCCGCAGCTCTTAAATCACCCCGAACAGTTCTAACTATTGGAGGCTGCCAAGGATTCAAATACCAGAGCCTACAAGGGACATTCTTTTTTGTTTTGTTTTGTTTTGTTTTGTTTTGTTTTTTTCGAGACGGGGTTTCTCTGTATAGCCCTGGCTGTCCTGGAACTCACCCTGTAGACCAGGCTGGCTTCGAACTCAGAAATCCGCCTCCCAAATGCTGGGATTAAGGCGTGTGCCATCACTGCCTGTACAAGGGATATTCTTTTTTTTTTTATTCGATATAATTTATTTACATTTCAAATGATTTCCCCTTTTCTAGCCCCCCACTCCCCGAAAGTCCCGTAAGCCCCCTTCTCTTCCCCTGTCCTCCCACCCACCCCTTCCCACTTCCCCGTTCTGGTTTTGCCGAATACTGCTTCACTGAGTCTTTCCAGAACCAGGGGCCACTCCTCCTTTCTTCTTGTACCTCATTTGATGTGTGGATTATGTTTTGGGTATTCCAGTTTTCTAGGTTAATAACCACTTATTAGTGAGTGCATACCATGATTCACCTTTTGAGTCTGGGTTACCTCACTTAGTATGATGTTTTCTAGCTCCATCCATTTGCCTAAGAATTTCATGAATTCATTGTTTCTAATGGCTGAATAGTACTCCATTGTGTAGATATACCACATTTTTTGCATCCACTCTTCTGTTGAGGGATACCTGGGTTCTTTCCAGCATCTGGCAATTATAAATAAGGCTGCTATGAACATAGTAGAACATGTATCCTTATTACATGGTGGGGAATCCTCTGGGTATATGCCCAGGAGTGGTATAGCAGGATCTTCTGGAAGTGAGGTGCCCAGTTTTCGGAGGAACCGCCAGACTGATTTCCAGAGTGGTTGTATCAATTTGCAACCCCACCAGCAGTGGAGAAGAGTTCCTCTTTCTCCACACCCTCTCCAACACCTGCTGTCTCCTGAATTTTTAATCTTAGCCATTCTGACTATTGTAAGATGAAATCTCAGGGTTGTTTTGATTTGCATTTCCCTAATGACTAATGAAGTTGAGCATTTTTTAAGATGCTTCTCCGCCATCCGAAGTTCTTCAGGTGAGAATTCCCTGTTTAACTCTGTACCCCATTTTTTAATAGGGTTGTTCGGTTTTCTGGAGTCTAACTTCTTGAGTTCTTTATATATATTGGATATTAGCCCTCTATCTGATGTAGGATTGGTGAAGATCTTTTCCCAATTTGTTGGTTGCCAATTTGTCCTCTTGATGGTGTCCTTTGCCTTACAGAAACTTTGTAATTTTATGAGGTACGAGGGGCATTCTTATTCAAACCACACTGATGATTCTTTCTTGGGTTAGTTAGTCTCTGTGAGCCAGGAGTCCTTGGGATCAGGGTGGGGCTGGTTCTTTACCAAATTCCGAATGCCATATACCCACCACATGCACCTAACACACCAGGTATGTGGAAATACCTCGAGAGGGACATTTTGCTTCCCTGGTGTCCTAGAACTTACTGTGTAGACCAGGCTGGCCTCGAACTCACAGATATCCATCTACTTCTGCCTCCCTAGTGCTGGGATCAAAGGCGTGTGCCCACCACCATCTTCCAGGAATGCTTTCTTGTTGCTTGAAATGACATTGGTGATGGTTTAACATCTTTCAAAGTTGATACTTCTAGTACTTTGTGCCTTTTTGTCTTGGAATTAGTTTTGGGAAACAGGAGCCATCCCTGTATCATCTTGTCCTACCCTATGTGTTAGATCTAGTTTTATTTCTGGCCCTGGGAAAAATACCCTGATCAAAACCAACTTTGAGAGAGAAGTAGTTTATCTGGCTTGCAATTATAGAGCATAAGGCTATTACTGAGGAAAGTCAAGGAGAAACCCTAGGCAGGAATTTGAAGGAGGCCTCCTAGCCATTCCACCCAGCAGACCAAGGAGTTCACTTCATGGACAAGGAAGTGTGGCAGGAACTAGAGAGGGTGTTGATGGCTGGACATCAGGCAGGCCTTAAACTTTTAACTACCTTTCTAAGCTGGCTAGTTTTATGTTCACTTGACACAAAGCACTGTCATTCGGGTACCTCAGCTGAGACGTCCCCACCAGATTGGTCTGCCTGTATGTGGTTTTTGTATGCACCCTTGGATGCTGGAGGTCTATAGTGAATGTCTTCCTCAATCTCGCTCTTATTTTTTGAGGCAGAATCGCTCACTGAACCCACAGCTCACTGATTTAGCTAGATTGGCTGTCCGGAAAGCCCCAGGACACTGGGGCCCCATATTCCTGTCTGTACTTCTTGAGCACTGGGATTACAGGCCTGGATTGGACGTTTTATGTGGGCGCTAAGGATCTGAACTCAGGTCCTCCTGCATGCTCCGCCAGCACTTTTAGCAACTGAGCTTCCCCTCCAGCACCATAGTATGTTTTAAAATAGAACCTAGATACCTTGAACCTGACCTTTTTGAGGACTGGGTAATTGTGTCCTGTAGTCAACACTATCTCTGTTCACCTGATTAGATAAGCCCAGAATGTCTAAAAGTTAAATGCCTTCTTCCCCAACCTGTGCATCTCACTATTAAAGACTCAGGAGGTGGGACTGTTGGCAGGGCTCTGACTTAGACTAATCGCTATTAACCTATTGGGTGCCTGGGACTTTGCTGTGTGATGGTTGCAAATGGACACTATTCACCCTGGTTCAGTGTGGGCGTGGCCTCTGAGCCACGTGGGTGGAGGTGAGCTGCCAGGCTTGGCTCTGTACTCTGCAGCGCCCACAGTCTCCTTCTTCCTCTGCTCCTGGGGTGTTCTGGTGTTTCTAGCATCTCTCCTGCGGGTTTTGGCTGCCTCTGTCTCTCCAGACTCCTGGCATTCTTTCTCAGATGGTTTGCTGGGTCTGTTGCATGCTCACTGTCTGTCTCTCCAGGTTCATCTCCAGTTTTGTTTTTTTTTTTTTTTTTTTTTTTTTTTTCCGAGACAGGGTTTCTCTGTGTAGTCCTTGGCTGTCCTGGAACTCACTCTGTACACCAGGCTGGCCTCGAACTCAGAAATCCACCTGCCTCTGCCTCCCAAGTGCTGAGATTAAAGGCGTACAACACCACCACCCAGCCATCTCCAGTTTTGACGGAAGTATATACCGCGAAAATAGTTGCCCATACATTATCTATTTTTGGTTGTCTTATGATGGGAGAGTCTTGCCTGTTACTCCATCTTATTTGAGATTTATTTATTTATTTGGCTTCTTTAAATTCTTTTGCTGCAAGGTGTGATCAAAATCGGAGTGGTCAGAATAAACTTCTGAGCTCACCACATGCACAAGTTCAGATTTCTTTCTTTTCTTTTTTCTTTTTTTTTCTTTTCTTTCTTCTTCTTTTTTTTTTTTTTTTTTAGAAAAATCTGAAACAATTCAAGTGTGGTGCTTTCCATTTGTCTTTAGAGCATTTAACCTGAAGTATTCTGAGGAGTGGCAGGGTCCTGGTGTATTAGACGATGCGAATTACCCACACAGATGCTCTTGGCTGGACAGCTTCCTGTTGGCAGTTCTGCTTAAAGCCAGGGTTACCAACCACAGCCTGTGGGTAGCCTGCCTGTTACAGCTTGAGGTTTTGGGACAAGCCAGGACGGGGGCTCACATTTTGTCTGTGGCTGCCTGCTAACCACAGAGGCAGAATGGAGAAGGTATCACTAGCTAGAAGTGTTTACCATCTGGCTCACTTGCTTCTGTCATGTTGGGTATGTAGGCTCAAGAATGTCTCCTCTGCTTATCATGAACCTGCCTCTCTCTTCCATGGCCTCAAGGCTGCGATGGGAGCAGAGAGATAAGAGAAGGGGGTGTTGTTGGAGAAGGCCCACAATGCCAAGCCTTCTAAAGGGAAGCCACACCTCTGCTCGCTATATTGGGGGGTTCTGGCGGTGTGTTTCACCCTGCTTTGGGAGTCCAGCACAGTGGATCAGACATGTAATTATAAAGAAGTAGCTTCAAGCAACTCATGTTCCCAGCCATGGAATCTTCAGATTCCCTTTCACTAACTGACTTTCTGTTCTGTGTACCTCTTGACAGGGAGCTATTTGGAAAGGCTATGAACACTGGTCTCTTCTCAGAGGTGTTCACCAGCATAGCATGTGTCCCTATGTTTCCATGTACTGTGATTCAAGGTGAATTTTACCTTCACCCCTAAGAGGAATGTAGGCAATACTACCATTAATCAAAGTGGTCTTAAGACCCCCTTCCCATGAGAAGCAGTGATGTGTACTGCTTGGGGTTCATGACGGCCTGTTCATGAGTGATATATGATTATCTGTGCTAAAGGGTCAGTAGTCCCAGTGCTGGTTTTCCTGAGTCCTTCTAACAGGATGACTGACCAGCCATTTACATAATGTGAGTTCTCCAAGGGATGAGAGCAGTGGCTTCTATCTTGACTGCTTTCAGGTAATTGTTAAAATGATGAGTGATATGGTAAAGGGCCAGAACAGAGAAACACAGGGAATACTTAATCCTCAGGTTCAGACCATCACATTCTTGGCACCAGGAGTCAGCTGCATTTCTAAACAAGTTTGGCTTCTGGTGTGACCCTATGTCTTAGCCCACAGTGTGCTAAGGATGTGAGGTTTCAGGCTGCTTAGGTTCTTGCCCTCTGGCTGGGGGGCATTCATCCCTTCCTGTTTATCTACTGTAGCTCTAACACTGCATATAAACTTGCAAGGTCTTAGGAAATCCACCCCTTCATTTCTTCTTCCCTAGGGTCTCTGAAGCAGTCATCTCTGGGAGGAGTTTGGTTCAACAAACAAACATTATTCAATTGGCCTTTCCTGTTGGAGAGGGCTGAACAGCAAGCAGTCTTCACAAGTTATGCTAGGAGTTATGAAACTAACCCCCTAACCTACTGATCAACCATTATTTTTATACAGTATTTAAAAATGTTTTTTTGAAAATAATACATTTTTGTATTAAAAATATTTTAAATACAAATAAAACAAAACAGTTTGTATTCTATCATTAGATCAGATGCTCACTTATACAAATGCCTGTGTGTATGCCTAGGCATACATTGATATGTATGCTTGTTTTTGAAAATTAGGGCATGGTATATGTCCAGTTCTATAATGTACTTGTACACTTTAGCATTTGCCTACATATTATACTGTGCATGCAAGTGTATGAGTACATATTATGTTGTGCATGCAAGTGTGTGAGTGTGTGTGTATGTTATAGGTGTATGTGAATGTTATGTCTCTGTATGTGTATGTTTTGTCTTTGTGTGTCTGTCTGCATGTGTGAGGCCTATGTTTTGTGTATGTGTATGTTATGCCTGTGTGTATGTTATCTGTGTGTTGTATGTAGTGTGTGTATGTGGTATATTTTAATGTGTGTGTGTCTGCGTATTTTGTATGTTATGTATGTGTGTGGTGTATGTGTGCATGTGATACATAATGTATGTGTGTCTCTGTGTGATGTGTGTTACATGTGTGTGGAGTATGTTGTGTGTGTATTGTTTTGCATGTTATATGCATATGTGCACAGAGGCCAGAGGTTGCTATGAAGTATCCTTCTTGCTTGCTTGCCTTATATCTTTTAAAGAGGGCCTCTCGCTGAACCTTGAGCTCACTGGTTGGCTAGTCTGGCTGGCCAGTGAGCTATAGGGATCCTTTTTTCTCTGCCTCCCAGAGCTGCTGAGGGTGCAGACATCCACTGCATCCCTACTGCTGCAAACTCACTCAGGTCCTCATGCTTGCATGGTAAGTACTTCACTCAGTGAGCCATCTACCCAGTCCACATGCTTGCTCTGATCCTGGGTCTGCTGGGTAATTGGAAGTCGTTGTTTATAGACAGGTAGATGGGATGGATGGATAGATAGATAGATAGATAGATAGATAGATAGATAGATAGATAGACAGACAGACAGACAGGTAGATGGGATAGATAGATAGATAGGTAGATAGATAGATAGATGATAGATAGATAGATAGATAGATAGATAGATAGATAGATAGATCGATAGATAGATAGATAGATAGATAGATAGATAGATAGAAAGAAAGAAAGAAAGAAATGTAAGTTGATTTGTGGCTTACGTGAGAATGTTCCCTCCACCCCTCATTGAGTCATATGTTTGGATCCTTGGTCCACAGGTTCTTGGAAAGGATTAGGAGATATAGCTTTATTGGAGATATCACTAGGGACAAATGTCAAGGCTTCAATGGCCTCCTGGCCTCCTATCATTCCCAGGATACACTCTGCCTCCTGCTTGTGGATCAAGATGCTAGCTCTCAGCTGTTGTTCTAACTGCCTGCCACCATGCCTTTCCTTCTCCGACATCGACTCTCTAACCCCGTGGAACCATAAACCTAATTAAACTCTTCCATGGGTGGCTTTATAACAGCAATAAGAAAGTAACTAATAAGCACATAGGTGCACATACTCACGCTTGCATATACACACATACATATAGTGGTAGGAATTGAATCCGGGACCTTAAGCTACACCGACAGACCTTACCCTCAGGCTTGTCTTGTCATTGTAATGAACACAGATTTTTGCTTCTGTGAAATCACAAAGTTTAACCACATCCTTATTACAGAATATTGCTCTCTCTCTCTCTCTCTCTCTCTCTCTCTCTCTCTCTCTCTCTCTCTGTCTCTTTCAAACCTAAACAATACTCTAAATGCAGTGTACAGTTTCTGTGTGTATCTGTCTGGGTTATTTTTAGGGTATGGTTCTGTAATCTTCTGTGTGGCTTTGTTCTGCTTGGCATCTGATGTGGTCCCTCCTGTTTTCTCCCTTGTCATAGCTTTGGTGAGAAAAGATGAACCTGTTAGTATTGATTGTTTGGGTCCTATAGGGCTGCACAAGTCCCACTGAGGTAAGCCTGACACAGGGTAACAGGTGCAGAGGAGACAATCTCAGAACTGTGGTAATAAGACTGAGTAGGAACCTGCATTTTTGTGGGATGACTACATTTTTTATCACCATGGTTGGCTCTCTTTCCTGGTGCTTTGCTAACCAGCAGAACTTTAGAACAATTGAAGGTTTGCATCTCTCATTAATCTTTTGATTTTTTAAAAATATTTATTTATTTATTATATGTAAGTACACTGTAGGTGTCAGATCTCTTTATGGATGGTTGTGAGCCACCATGTGGATGCTGGGATTTGAACTCATGACCTTTGGAAGAGCAGTCAGTGCTCTTAACCCGCTGAGCCATCTCTCCAGCCCCTTGGTTTTTTTTTTTAAGATGAGTTATTTCTGTGTAGTCGAGGAGGGCCTAGAACTCCACATGTGGCTCAGAATAGTTTGCATTCTCAGCAATCCTCCTGTCTCAGACTTCTGAGTGTCAGGTTACAGACCTGTGCCACCATTCATGTGTCAGAATTCTTTGGACAGCTGTCTTTATTCTGGATTCTGATAGGTCCTGTTCTGTGGCTGTTTCTGGGCAGGTCAGAGGTGAGAACCTACATTTAAAAAGCCTGATCTTTTGTCCTCTGGTCCCCAGGCCCTGTTGATGACTATTTCTCAGTGTTCCTGGTAGGTATGTCCAAGATACTGAATAAAGGAAATTCCTGCAGTCTCTTGTCACAGCCTTATCACCAAGATCTACAGATAGCATTAGTTTGTATGTGTTCCAGTTTGAAAGTGTATCCTGTGTGCATTTCATCTATTAACCATATATTGGTGGCTAAGAGCCCTGCAACCCGTTCCCAAATGGAACTGACGGGACTCCATCTGATGCCCTCTCTTGTCTGCAAAGCCCATCACAGCTGCCTGCTTTGAGACCAGGGCACATACCAACATCCTGCTCAGTCAGGAATGTTTTAACAGCAAAATCAACAATACAGAATACAGAACCAACAAAGCTGTAGAATGCACCAAAGCAGGCCTCAGAAGGGACACCATAAGGGCTGAGCAAGAAGGCCACCTCTCCATGCTCCTCATTTGAAACAAATGTCTCAGGTGCCTCAGGTTTTCCACCATTCTGCACCTGTCTACGGCTGATGGCTGAACTCCAAATATTGGCTTTGGGGTAACATTTCACAGCGATGGCATCTACAAACAGCCTTCTTCTTGAATTCCAGGAAGGAACACTGTCCCAAACTCAGGGGATCCTGGCCTAAAGTGAGATACTGGCCCAAGATTAAAGGACTCTTGACCTAAAGTAAGATGCTGCTGGATCTGGGACTCCTGGTCCAGTAGGTGGCCCTCTGTACAGCCACTCCCAGCAGTCCCATAGGTTTTTGGGCTCACAGGAACAACTTGGGACTCTGCCTTAATCAGTGTTGATTGAGGACAGGACAGCCCTATGCAAAGCAGTAAGATGCTTAAACGTTTCTTAGGGGAGATCATATCTTGACCCTTGAGTATACAACCATCTTAAAGTTGTTCAGTTTCCCTACTCTTACAGAGAACACACGGGGTAGAGATATAGTGTACAAAGTGGTGTGTGTGTGTGTGTGTGTGTGTGTGTGTGAGCTAGGTGACTTGGTGTTAAAGATGTAGTAGTCTGGCAGGAGACCCACTCCCCGGATATGGAATGTGATGGGTTAGGGCTGGATGGTGTGAAAGGTGAGGACTCAGATATTGAAGCTAGGCTCACAGGTAGGCTCAGGAAGGCCTCATCAGAGAACACTGGCCAAGGTGTGCTGATAGTTCTGTTGGTGAGTGGGCTATGAACTTGCAGGGCTGAATCCTCTCTTTCCTATGTTGACTTTAGTGGACACAGAGAGCCTGTAATGCAAACAGGAAATTGCCTGAGTATAGTTTTCCATGTGTGCTTCCATGGGTTTTTCTAATAAGCCAAAACAGATGTTTAAGAAACATCTCATTTTTCCTTTCGAGGACGGGACATAGAAATACCTTGAGAATGTAGGGGCCGTTCCCAAAGCTACTTCTTTAATTTCAGAGACAACTTACCTTTTCCAAGACACTTCAGACCTAATGTTAGTCACTCACTAAGAAGAAAGGACAGCAAAAGTAGAAAGCCAGACTTATTATGAGAAGGCTATCAGCACAGATGGGAAATTTAGCAATGATTGAACTTGGGCTAATATTGTCTCCTTTTTAATAAGACCATCACCACTCAGGAAGATGTCTTCCCACAGAAACTTAGGAAAGCTGAGGATGAAGTTCAGCTGGAAAAGTACCTACCTCAAATGTAGGAAGTTCACCACCACCACCACCCCCAGCTGTGATGCATAAACTGGCCTTGGTGCTACCTGACTATAATCCCAGAACTCAGTAGGATCTGATATTCAAGCTTATTCTTGGCTACATCAAAGGTTTGAGATCAGCCTGAGCTACACTTAGCCCTTTCTCAAACAAAACAAACAAAACAAGTCATAGGAAAGAAGCATGTCTCTTGGATATAGTGTAAGAGACGGCATTGTGTTTCTCCGGTGGAAAGCAAGGGCTGCAGTGTGTCGGAAGTCCTTGTCATTAAAGCCATGGCCCTCCTCTTCCTAGTCACCACTGGCCTTCCTTTAGGGAGTAAGATTGGGCTCGTTGCTTCCTGGAGTGAAACAAATGTTTCTCAAGATCTATAGCCAAAAGAACTGCACTTTTAACTTTTAAAAATAGCAATTAAAAGAGATTAATGGTCAACGTTGTTGACTTTTCAAATGTGTGGGATGTTTGTATTAGCATAACAACAAGTTGACTAGAGTTAACCTGTTGTTTTTCATCATACGATCATCTTAAATCAGTGTCTGGGTCATCCCCTGTATTCCACCCTCCCACCTACCCATCTGTCTATCTACCACCTAGCCACCTACCTATCCACCCACTCAGCCAACCTCAGACAGCCTCCTTTACCCACACATCCACCCATCTGCTCACAATCCATCTAGCCACCTACCCACTCAGCCAGCCAGCCACTCATGAATTTACCTATCCACCCACACATTTTTCCACCCACCTTCCCACCTCCCTGTCCACCAATTCATCTGTCCACACACTTACTGACTCACAAAGGGAGTCCCTGTGTGTCAGGTGCTAGTGTGTGCACGTGTGTGTGCCCTGTGGTCAGGCACTTGCTGTAGGGGAAGGGCTCAAGTCATGGGGCACAGCCAGTGTGATCAGAAGATGCAGCTGTGTTTCCTATTCACCGCCTCCCACCATGGTTTAGGAACAGGGCTGGTATCAGGCAGAGCTTGTGGAATCTTATGGAAGAGGGGGAGGAAGGATTGGAGGCCAGAGAGGTCAAGGACACCACAAGAAAACCTATAGAATCAACTAACCTGGGCCCATGGGGTGCCAGTCCCAGGCTGCTTTCTCTTCCTACTAGCCCCTCTGGTCCACAGAACCTCTTACTTTACCCTTTCTACTTGCACTTGGTATATGTGTTTGTGGATTCCATTTCACTATTGCTTCCTCCAACCTTAGGGAAGCAGCAAAGATCCGTCAGGGTCAAGAAGCCTGGGGTCAGCTCTTCCTTGGGTAGGGTTAGCCTGTTGTTGGCCTTTTGTTGGCCAGGCGACTGCCTGACTCCTGGATGGCGGCCCAGTGGGATAACATGATTTATCCTTCCACTTGGCTGCACCCAGAGTGTTCTGGTCTCTGTGCAGAGCAACCTTGGTTAACCCGCTCAGTTGTTTAGAGAATTATGTTTTTGGTACACTACTATATCCACTGTGAAAGCGGAAGAAGGGTGGCCCTTCACCTCCCTGCCTGCCTGTCTGTCCATGATGGGGGTTTCATGTGTCACTGCAGTTAGATCACAGCTCCTGTATATGTGGTCTTATGTTCTGGATGCCTATGTTAGGGTGCTTAGGTGAGACTGAGATTAAATCAGTAGTCTGTGAGTAAGGCAGATTTGCCCCCTAAAACTTTACAGGCTTTGTGCATTCAGTTCTTTAATAGAGCAGAAATAGGTCTCTCCTGATCAGGAGCTGAGAGCCTGTGAATGTAATCCGGGTTCACATAGGCCTGTTTGCCCACCTTCAGACTTTTGGATCTCTTCCCATCTGTGTTCACAGCATCCTCTTGAGACCCCTGACTAACGGTGTCTGTGTGGTTTGTTGCGTGACTCTGATCCTTCTAGATCATAGGTGATTGGAGCTGGTTGGGTTCTGACTTAAGCTAGCGAGCATCCTGTGCGTGATCACTTACTCTCAAGCTTGTCCAACCTATACGTCTCCTCTGAACTTGAACCAGGAAGGACAAAGGGAAAGAACGGATCTTTAAGGAGGGGGGAGAAAGAGGTAAGAGAGTTCATGTATCGTAAAACGTAAGAGGACAGGGATGGGGAGAGGACCACCAGAACAGACTATGAAAATGTCATAACAAGACCGATTGCCTAGTATGCTATTTAAAAAAAATCTAAAGAAATTTTTTGACAAAGAAAGTGGCAGCCTGTGGCAAGAGCCAAAGACCAAGTTATGTCAGTAGAGTTCAGAGGGAACAGTAAGAGAACATTAAAGAGCTCTGGGAAGTGGCTGGTGAGACACTCCTCCCCCCCTCCCAAGAAGAGCAGTCAGCTGGGAGCCTTCTGAGAGGAGCCTGGGCAGCCACCTCTGCCCCTGTTCAGCACCAGGAGTTGAATTCCCGGCTATTGCTTGATAGAAAAGGGAAGGAAGGTCAGAAGGGAAGGAAGGTTCTTAGAATCAGGGCCAGGCCATTGATAAAAGATTTTAAACATACTTTAATTAAGGAAACTTGCTAACCATGGGTCTGTAATCCACATGGCTTACAAACTCAGTCCCCCGCTCCCCACCCAGGGGACATCTTTTTTCAAGTATTTTCTCAAGTATTTCTTTTCAAGTATCTTCTAAAGGAAAACCTGTAATGCCCACGTCCCTGTGTCTTCCTTCACCATGCTTTCTCTGTTAGTATTCAAGTTTTGCCATGTCGGGTTCTGTGTGTTTCGCCTGCGTGTTTCGTTGTGTACACTGTGAATGCCTGCGTGTTTCGTTGTGTACACTGTGAATGCCTGTGTGCCTGCTCTTTGGCTAAGTGCTTTTGCATGTAGAGTTCTCTCCATGTGCCTCTGTGTGAAGGCTGAGCTCTCCTTGTGTTCTGGAACCTCTTCTGAGACTTGTAGCTGGTCCCATCAACCTCTCCCTTGCTTGCCTCAGGGTGTCTGCTATCTTGTTGAGTCCTCTGATGGAATCCCCACCTCAGACCGTGGGAAACATTTATCTTAGTCTCATTTTCCAGCTCCAGAAGCAAACTGTGGGAGGGCTCTGAATACTGGGGCTCATGAGGGACAGAAGTGAGCTTGCCATCACACAGGCCAGAGCTGGAAAACCGCCTTCCCACAGAATACCAGAGAACTAGGGGCCTCTGAAATCCCATACCCTGAACAGTGAGTCACTCCTGTGTCCTGGGAGGGGAAGACACCACTGCTGCACCAAGGCCTGTTCTTTGAATTAGAAGATGCAGTCACTCAGCACCTGTGTCCTGTTTTCATAACAGGAAGACTTGTCCAGTCCTCCTCCAGCCTCAGCGGAGGCTCCCCTCGCCCAGTGCTGGAACTCTGCGTGACTCTGCTAGGCATGGGTTCTCTGCCGCCGCTGTTTTCTCGGCTGGTTCCGATTAGGAAGATGTCTGGCTGGCTGTGTTTTCACTGCCACACTTACTTGGAAATAATGGGTTTTATGCTCTATCCTGTGTTGTTTTTTTTCTACCTCCCCTTTTCCGTAGAATGAGATCTTGAGATCTTCTCCCTCTTGATGGGGTTGTTGTTCTCACTCTTGACTCCCAAATAGGGGGCTTTCTGGAACAGAATGAAGTGGCCTTGACAGAAGTCTACAAGTATAGCGTTCTGGCCAATTATCCCGGAGGTGGGGAGAATACTGACTTCAGTTTTCAGCATCCATGGGAGATGTTTTGGGTTTGTTCCCAGGGAAACAATATGCATGGACTAGTGTGTTTGAATTGTTTATTCATAAGGCATAGCAGAAGGCTTTGCAGTGCTTGTGTTTGCAAGTGGCCTGAAAAACAGTTCTGTAGTAAACAAAAGCTAGAAATGCGTTGCACTTCTGGACCCAGCAGTTAGCCGGGCCTGAAGCATGCAAGCCCTGCGTTCTGTGTCCTAACTCTCTGGGACATAGGGATAATTTGAGTCCGGTTTTGTCTACCTAAGCATTTTACACTTTTAAGTAAGTGACTGAGTTTCATGAAATTGGCATTCATTGTGGCGAGTGTTGCTTCACTGGTTAGTGAATTGTAGACCTGATAGAGGACACAGTGGGGAGACACTGACCCTAAGATACTTAATAGCCCAAAGCTCTTCCACAAACAAGCAGATCCCTCACCCTGTTCAGCATTCCTGGGCCCTGTATTTGTTTTAACTCCTGTTGCTATGAAAAATATCCTGACAAAAGAAGTTTATGGGAGGAAGGACTTATTTTAGCTCACGGTTCCAGGTTCCAGTCCATCACTGCAGGGAGATCAAGGCAACAGGACAGTCTGAACAGTGAGAGGAGGAGTGCGTGTGTGCTTATCAGTAGCTCAGCTTAGGTTTCCTTTTCTACAGTCTCAACCCAGGGAATGATGCCATGTGGTTTTGGTCTGAGCTTTTCCATATCCAGTTATGCAGTTACAACAATCCCCCACAGAGATGCCTACAGGACCACCTGGTCTATACAGTCCCACTGTAGGTTGTGTCAAGTGGACAATTAAAACCATCTAAAGCCAGAGTCCACTGCCTATTGGGCACACGTGGCTCTGTCTCTGGAGCTATCTCTGGAGCGTGCACACACATATACACACACTCTAGAGCTCTCTGCTTACAGTTGTGGCTTGCACAGGTATTGCAGATCCAGCCTTGCTCACTTGGGAAGCTGCCCAGTTAACCAGTTATGTGAGAGCCTCACTACTAGGTTTTATAGCTTCCATGTACTCTTCTTCTTCCATTATTAGTGCAGCACAGCTGAGCGCAGCTCCCCTTGGGCACCTCTTCATCTTGTACCCTCGTCACCCTTTCCCAGAGCAGCCTCTGTCTATGGGCTTGCATGGGTGGCGTTTAAAGAGGTAAGGAAACTAGAAGTAAACACACACGAGTGCCCATAGCACCTCGACATGTGTGCCATTCAGGCCCTGCTGCATTTTATAGAAGGGTCAGCATCCAGACCCATTAGGGCTGAGTGAACCTAGCATAACCGACTTTCCTATACTGAGCCAATGCTCAGCTGCTGACTCAGTGCGTTCACACATGGCTGCACAGGAAGGGCAGACTGGATAGGATAGGACATGGGCATGTCTGGCACTCCCCCAGTTTGGTGCTTTAGGAAGGAGCTCTTGGCTTGTTAAAAGCTGTGGGTTCTATCCCAGGAAACAGTCCGCTCTGAAACAATTGTTGTGTTTCTTTAACCATCTCCCACCCCCATCTTCATAAGTCAAATTGCTCTTGTGTCTGTCACTTTCTTTGTTTTCTTTAGTGAGGAGGAAGTGATGAACTAGACAAACACACAAGAGAGTGAGAGACAGACAGATAAGACAGACAGGCAGGCAGGCATGGGGGCAGGGAACTCTCAGGGACCATCCTCATGAGGCCCTGGATAGATCCCTTTGAGGTACTTCCCAAATATATTCTCCTTACTACCACATAGTACAGTGTAGTAGAGAAGTAGAAGAGTAGGCAGCAACTCCTCAACCTGAGCTTTGGAAATGATGTGGTCAGAGAACTTGAGGGAGGTCTCTCTGGTCTGTGATGGAAAACTACATCCTTCAAAGTCTCTGGGGACCTAGATTGTAACCCCCCCCCCCCCCCAGAAATACCCTATATCAGGGTTTATCTTGGAAAACCATCTATGAAGACTAAAGCAGACACTAAGGTGACTTTTCTGGCTGCCATTTTACTGTGTGCATGCCTGTAAGTGCTGAGCCTCTGCTCACTGCAAGCATGGCTGTTTCCTATGGGCACAGGGAGAACTTTTAGCTCCAGCCCTCTGAGCCTGGCATTTATTCATGAATGGTATGTGTATGGCTTTCTAAGTATGACATTTGATATAAAGTTTCACAGAGTTATGTTTGTGGAGACAGGATGTCCACGGATCCATTTTGGGCATTTGGGGTAACTATTTAAAGTCACTAGAGGACAAAGTGGCTTCTTAGGAGTTTTGTGGCTAAGAAGGTAGATAGAGTCTGTTGTAGAGGTTGTTGGGGCACCCAGGATGAATGGCTACTTTGACCTTAGAGGAGCCTGGGGCCTTGCCTCTTGGTTTTGTTCAGTCATCCTTGCTCAGTGTCCTTATATGCAAGTACAATCCTGTTTCGGGGCCCATGGATCATGGTGAGCAGGACTTGTGAGAACGCATCTGTACAAGTGGGGTTTCCATAACCGCCCATAGGCATAGTTAGAGTGTCAACAGGGAACCAGCGTGGACACAGGCCAGGGCCCCAGCTTCATGCTTCTCAGTGTGTCATTTCTCATTGCTGATCTATGCCAATTTTAATTTTAGTAACTCTGATAAAGGGGAGTATATGTCTATGTATGGTAGGGAAAGCATGCCTAAGGATCTGTGGAGACCTGAATGCAGAGCAGGGTCCACAAAGGCCTTGGAGGCTGGAAGCATGAACTAAGAGACGTGAGGTGAAATTCATTAACTAACTATTCTTGTACTGTGCAGAGTTGTGCCCTGGGCCACAGGGATGTCAGAAAAGCTAGTAGAGCTAGCTATTGACCTGCTCGGCTGCTGAGTGATAATCTTTGATTGTTGTAAAATGTTCCCCTGTTACTTCAATCTCAGCAGCAGAACTCAGAAGCAGCTCCCCTGTTGGCCCCCTTTCCCCTAAACAGTTGGTTCAGTGTTGTTCTGGGACTACTAATTTTTGTATGTGAGCAGATTTCCTTTCTGTGCTGCCTGCTGGGACACTCAGGCCAGCACTTTGTGTGTGTATGTTCTGTACTGCCCTAATTATCACAAGAGAGCCACAAACAAGGATGTTAATCAGTGTACAGCCTTTCATGAAATCACCTCATGACTTTGTTAGCCATTGTGTACAATCAGTGTGACTAGCTGTTCCTTCAGAGCTACCCAGCAGATGGTGGGATAGCTTCTACTTTTTCTCTTCTCTTCTCTTCTCTTCTCTTCTCTTCTCTTCTCTTCTCTTCTCTTCTCTTCTCTTCTCTTCTCTTCCATTTGTTTGTAACATCTAGTTACATTTGTGTTGTTTCGACAAAATTGTGTGACAATCACAAGAGAGGACAGGTTTATTTTGAGTCACAATCTCGGAGGTGCAGTCCACCACAGCAGGGATCCCTGGCTCATGGTATCAGAAAATATAGTCCATCGTTCCAAAAAGGGCATAAATTGTGGTCTCAGGGGATACAGTCCATTCTGGCAGGGAAGACCTGGATCACAGGCTCAGAGTGGTTTAGTCCATCATTGCAAGGAGGGCATAACAGCAGGGCTTTATTGTAGAGGTTCCTCGTGTCACATGGACTATGAAACAGCAAAGGCTTTGGAACTAGGGGTGGGCTCTAAGCTCTTGCCTTTTGTAATCTATTTCTTCCAGCCAGACTTAATTCCTAAAGGTTCCAGAGCTTCCCAAAATAATGCCACCATCCCAGGAACAAATGTCCACAATGTAAGCTTTGGGGATGTTTCAGATGTGGGGATTAATTCACAGCCATTCCTATGGGTAACTCAACAGTACTATCAGTTCAAGTCCAGCATAGCCAGCTGTGGCTGCCACAAAGCTTGACATGGTTGCCCATTGTTTATGGGAAGAACTATTTTCAGGTCAAGATGGATGTAGGTCTGCACTACCCTCATGGATACTGGCTGAGATATGAGAGTCTCGGGCTAGAGACACAGGATGTTATCTCAGAACATCACTTGGCATCACATAGCATTGTTTGCCCAACCTGTATTGCTTGTGGTGATGCTGGCAGATACAACTAGTTATGAGAGAGGAACATTGAGCTTTGGGACGTCACTGCTTCCGTAGAGAATGGTAGACAGTCTGTTCTTGGCAGAGAAGTGATGCTGTCCCATCCTTCAGGGTTGCATATTGCAAATTCAACACAGAGAAATGGCTCATATCAGTGGGAGCCCAAATCTTGCATCCTCTCAGGAACATGCATGTAGGCGTAGACTTAGGAACACCGACAGCCTCTTCCCATGGCACAGCCAGGACGCACAGCTTTCTCAGACCAGGAGCTATTGCTGGGGCAGGACCTATCTCTGCTGTCAAAGTGTGGAAAGATATTTCTAGAGCTCCACTCTCTATCCTGAGGCCCAGATGCATGGCTATCACTTTATTCTGGACTCTTGGGCTGGAAACCAGAGATTTCAGCGTATCTCCATTGCCCATGCTTTCCCTCGCTGTCCCCTCTGCGCTGGTTTGGTGACTCCTCTCTTCAGGGTGGTTCTGTCCATGTTGACTGTTGAACAGAGAGCTTCACAGGTTATGCTTCTCAGCCCCCTTTTCTCATGATGCCGAAGTCATGTCCGATCCTTACACCTGACTGTGCCCTTCCTTTGCTCATGGCTTGTGTTACTTTGGGAAGCAGCTTGGGTTTCACCTCCTGGTGAGCAACGCCATGCCTTGTATTACTGATTAGAGCTGATTACTGGATGCCCCACAACAATGAGATGGATAAACAAGCATGTTTGTGGATACGATTGACATCGCCTCCTAATGTCAATCGCCTCCTAATGTCGCCAGCCTATTGTCAGGACAGAAGATAGATAGGAAGTATGGCGGGGTTAGGCCAGGGCAGAGGTCACTGGTGTCCTCCAGTGGACTGGCAGGTCAGAGATGAGATCCATGCGGTTGAGAGGAAGTGAGGAACTCTTCCATCATCCCAGCTCCATGAGCCTTACACTCTGGCAGAAAGCAAGACACATTTTTCTCCCACTGAGCTCTCTGATTGGAACCATGTAGAGACAGAGGATGAGCCTTTCTTTAGACAGTCCGGGCCTTGGAAGTTCTCAGCAGGACAGGGAATCCAAAGCAAATATTAGCTACTGGGTTTACACACAGCAGAGATGGGAAGATAACTTGAGAAGGCCCATTCTTCCCAGTCTGGACGCCTGGGTGTGCCCCCTTGTTCCCAGGACAAGGCTCATTGTTCTGGCTGGGGCAGGGTTCTGATGAGGGTGCCTGGGTCATGTCCATCCCCAGGCTTTGTGGGAGCTTTAGGAGCCCTAGGCGTTCTCTTAGTTGTTGGGCAGGGTACCAGTTACTCTCAGGCACTGAGTCCCCATGTTCCTCCTCTAATCTTCCTGGGGATAAACTGGCAGATGGCTGCTTTATGCACATGGACACAACTTTTTTTTTCTCTAGAATTTTGATAAAGGATACAAAACTTTTGGCTTCCCTGCTGTGTACAACAGAGTCTTCCCTTGCCAAACCCAGGTATCCTGGCTGATGTAGAGAGGCCCCTCTGCGGGTGTGGGGCTTGCTCTTGTTTGTTCTACTGTAGAAATCTGGCAACACTGCCAGGAGACAGAGTATGGAGAGAACTGGGTGTGTGGTGTGTTATCCAACAAGGCAGAAGAGCCTGCTGTTAAAAAAGAAGTGTCTTTGGTTACTTGTATTTGCCAACTTGATTTTTGAAAGACTTGGCAAATGTAGCAGGGGTTACTTAAAAATGCATCTTCAAAAAAATTTTCAGTCATTAGGAATGAAGTTCTGTCTTTTGCAGAAAAATGGATGCAACAGAAGGTAGTCATATTGAGTGAATAAAGCCAGCCCCAGGAGACAAATAATGCATGTTTCTCCCATTTGTGGGCCCGAGAGACTTGATTAGACAACAACAACAACAACAACAACAACAACAACAACAAAAGATTATGTGTAGAGGTGACATAAAAATAGAAGTAAACTGTTTAACATGACAAAGGGGACCAACACATCTGGGCGAGGAGAAAGGAGACTTGTAGGATGTGCATCAGAAATGTGTTCAGAGGACATTGTGCACACATATAAATACCCTTATGTAACTGTATAATAAGAAGTGAGGAAAACAAAGAAACACAGTTGTCTCGCTAGGATGCAATTTTACTTTTATCTTTTAATAAATGGTAAAAATTATATGTATGCCAAATATTTTTTAAATAAATTTTCCTATGGTTTACCATCAGTTAAAAAAACCCCACCTTACTTGGATTTATGTGTTCAATGTTTAGGAGTGACTTGGAGTGCCTGAGGGGCCGTGTTTTGCCCAGATCTCCCCTGACTTGTTCCCTGAAAGACTTGCTAGGACAGATGGAAGGCAGGAACTCAGACCTAGCTGGACTCAAGGCTTCTGATAACCTGGAGTTGAGGCTTTGCCTGGGGACAGTTGGCACTGGACTAATTGCCTCTTGAAAGTGAATGGATCATAATTTAAAGTTATTTTCTAAAGCATTTACAGTGCAATTTTTAAAATGTTGATTGTTAAAAACCATCACCGAGATCCAAAACCTAAAACTAGCAGCTCATACAAGCAGGGCGCGATCCTCCAGCTTCATTCATACTTGTGGGGCCCAGATTTTAAGCCTTTAAAAAGCTTTGCTGAATGTTTATTGTTTGTTTGTTCTTAAGAACAAGATCTATTTTATCGTTTATTTGTTATATTTACTCTATGAGTACATGTATGGCCGTCTGTGTGTGATACGTGTCACGGTAGAAAAGGGGGTTGAACTTAGGTTGACTGGCTTGTCAACTGACTTGACTTTTGCTACCTAAGTTCTCCCTTTAGCTCAGTTTTGTTTTTTAAGAAGCTCATTCGTGAAGGTATATCATGGACAGAGCTCTTCTCTTAGAAGAGCCGTATAACCTCACTATCTTAGCATGCCTGAGCACATCAGCAGGGCTTCATCACAGTGCTTGCACACATGGTCGTTCTGTTAAGCTGTGGGAAGTTTGCAAACTTGGGGTCTCTCTGCTACGGAGCCACAGAACCCCAGAAGTATATGTAAAGTCACAGTGGGATCCATCCAGGGCCCTGACAGGATTTTTCTTTTTCTTTCTTTCCTTTTCTTTTATTATTTGAAATAGAGTTTTTCTACATAGCCCTAGCTGGTCTGGACCTGACTGTGTAAGTTAAGATAGCTGCCAACTTACAGATATCAGCCTACCTCTGCCTCCATAGTGCAGGCATTAAATGCATACGCCATCATACTAGGCCTAATGTGGCTCTTGTCACGGCGTTCGAGACTGCACCCAGCTTTTCTAAAGCTAATATAAGGAGTTTGCATGGTGCATAGTGAGGAATGCTTCTGGGTCAAGACAGCAAGTGCCAGGCCCTGGAACCAGGAGCTGTGTTTGACTGCTGGATGGAGGAGACCTATCTGTGGCGTGGAGCCCAAGAAGGAGGTAGAAGCCTGCTGCTTTACCCTCTTTGCAACAGTTGTGACAGTCATTGAATGGGTTAATTCCATCAGTGATTCTGACTTCATTAGGGCCAAGGGTACCACCAGCTGTTAGAGGAACACTCTTCACAAGATAGGAAGTACAGTCAGACTAGAGGTGGAGAGTGGAACTGGAGATGGAGGGACATATGATGTAGGAGATGAAGTAGATATGAAGTCTAGTTACACCTTCCTATATGGGAAGGCCAGGGCATCTGAGATACTACTCTCAAAGTCCTGTGCTGAGCTAATAGGAACAGCTGTCCCATGGAGGGCAGGTAGGGAATTGTCAGTCAAAATGTGTCTTGGCTAGGGTTTCCATTGCTGGGAAGAGACCATGACCAAGGCAACTCTTATGAAGAACAGTTTAACTGGGGCTGGCTTACAGGTTCAGAGTTTCGGTCCATTTTCATCAAGGCAGGAGCATGGCAGCATCCAGGTAGGCATGATGCAGCAAGTTCTACATCTTGTTCTGAAGGCAAACAGGAGACTGACTTCCATGTGACTAGTAGAAGGGTCTCAAAGCCTACTTCCACAATGACACACTTCCTCCAACAAGGCCACACCTCTATATAGTGCCACTCCCTGAGCAAGAGTATTCAAACCACTACACAGTGTCAAACATTCGTTCCCTTAAACCATTTGAAAGGATTTTGTTCTAAACACCCTGGTGATGTTGAGTAGAATTTACTCACATGTTCAAGGCAAGATAGAACTAGAGAATGTGTTCCCATATTCAGGGTGAGATAGATGCTGAAGTGTAAACAGCTCCTGCCTAGACAGGATGGTCAACAGGACACCAAGTCCTCTAAGAGAGGTGGACTCTGGAGATGTGGAAGGTATAGATCACATAGCCTCTTCCCTCAGCCCCTGCACATGGTAGTCTGTGTCTACAAGATCTCTTAACATTTGAGAAGTACATTGAGAAGATGTACTTAATCATGCTAGGATAGGATGTTAGAATTCTCAGCAAATTGTATGATTGCAACCCACAGTCTTAAGGCACGGCAGTTTAGCATGCTGGCTGAGGCCACTTATCTTCCTGCACATGAAGACCTCCCTTCCCTTGCTGTGCTTCACTGGCAGGGACCTGCAGGAAGAGAATACCTGTAAAATCTACTGTGTGCTCTGTACCCTGCCTCTACACATCATTGAAGATAATCATTTCTGTCAGAAAATGCCCCCAATATCATCCTCAAACACAGTTTACTGGGCTCAGGAAGGACACTGACAGCTACAGGTTCGAATCTGCCGTGAGATGTAATCTAGGAGATCCAAGTTTTCTCTCTAGAACCCAAGTGAAGGCAGAAGGAGAGAACCTACTCTACCCACATGTGTACCCTTCAAACTTGCACATGCACACACACACACACACACACACACACACACACACACACACGAATGCAAGTAAATAAGCATGTATGCACACACAGATCCATAGTGGAGAGGTTGTAAATGGCCATGGCCATTAAGCACAGCCCTTGGGACAGGTAAGCAGCTGGCAGTGGCAGACTTGCAGGAAACTGCTGCGTGGAACCTGCCGATTTCGTGCCCACCTTCTTTCCCTCGGACTCGGAATTCTCCTTCTGAACTTCCATGTTTCTCCAGCACATACCGAGCCCTGCCCTGCCCTGCCCTGCCCATCTCTGCTCAGTTTCCACAAGTGTCATTCTAATGCTGGGCAAACAGTTTGCTAATTTACACCACAGGAATTCCCTTTCAGTTGTAGACATGGGTTCAGTGGATTGTAAGTGACAATACATTGATTCCCTCAAGCCTCTGTTACTACTACTGTCTCACGCTACGGACCCCCATCAGCAGCAGGGCTCAGCAGTCCCTGGTGATTGACAAGAGAAGGGTGTGTGTGTCCACAGTTCCCTCAGCACACAGCTTTCCAACAGCAGCCCTGTTTGCTTCCCTTCTTCCATTATGCAAGCATCCCTCATCCCTGTGGCTCCTCCTCTCACCAGTACTCTGATGACAGTCTTGTTCCCAGACCTCTGTTCTGTGTCCTCTCTGACTCCTACAAGCAACGATCTGCTTGTAAGTGTTGCTCTCATCTCCCCCGTGAACTGTGTATGGGATTATGGTGTTCAATTGCAGCCATTCAAAAAGTGTGCTGTGGAAGACGGTGCCAAAAGACATCCTAACAGACAGAAAACGAGCTAATTTATGTTTTCATTCCCCATTGGGGAATGACGCCGTCTTTAACCATCAAAGCACCAGTTTGTAGCATTATTTTCATTAACAGGTATTCATTCATAAGCACAGAAATTCCTTTAGTACAACCAAGCATTGCTAAAAGGAATACAAGGTCTAGTTTTAGGGTGTTTTCAGCTGCCATTCAGTAGCTAGTCAGCATTTCAGCTGCTCTGTCTGGGGCTGGTGGTGGAGTACTCAGGGTCTTGCTAGGAGAGAGGGCTTGCGCCTGTCCTGTAATAATTCTGATTTTAAAAACAAGAATGTATTTAGAATATGCCCTCTACAAAGGAGAGGAGACATTAACTCCTTTAGTTGAGTCGTATGAGCCTACACTCCTGGAGGAGTGTGTATCAAGTCAACAATGTCTTCAAGTCTAGGGCACACCACACCCACACTCTGTGCCTCAAGAGCAGAAAAATAAGGTCAACTGCTTTTGTACTCAGCGACTTTTGACACTGTGACACCAGCAATCTCAGAGGTTCTCTATAACATGTAAAGATACTGAAATTCACCTTAAAAATCCTGTGAAATTAACCTTTAAAAAAAGGCTGTGAAGAGAACATGGTAATAAAATCCCATCATGTATGCATATGCATCCAGTTCTGCTCCATGATGCCTTATGTCTAGGGTATTTGTAGGCTTACCACTAGAAAAAATACTAAATACTAAAATACAAATCACAGCCCACAGTGAGGCGCAGGCTCTATGGTCTTCCTACCTGAAAAGTAGCTGTCTGTGCATTGAGGCACTGGCAGGGTTAAGTACCTCATCAGTGAGCAAAGTGGTTTTGGTTCTCAGACCAAACAGAAGATACTTATTATTTTTAATTTGTTGACCGAAACATTCTTAATATTTAATTTAAAAATAAGTGCAAACATATGGTTCTTTGTAATGGGGAAAGACATTACTTTAGAAGTGGTGTTATTGAAGATTACAATAAATGAACTTTATATGCAATCCTTAAACATGACTTTTTGGTTATAGTTAGTTCCTTCTAGTTAAGGTACAGATCACTGAGTGGGTGTGTGTCCTAAGTTATTGAGGAAGGAGATACTGAGGCAGACTTCCCAGAGAAAGATTTAAACCTGGACTTCAGACTGTGAAGATGGCTTAGAGGGATGAAGACCTACATTCAGATGACTGGCACATGAACTGGATATGGCCATGTATTTCCCTGTAAATCTAGCCTCCACACATATACATACATGTGCCCTTGCATATGTGTGTATGTGTGTATGCATGTACTTATAGCCCCAGATCCCAAAATAACAACCAAACAAAAATCTTGCATCTTTTTTAATTATTTTATAATTTTGTACTAAATTATATTTTAAAAAATTATATTGCATTTATTTTGTATGTGTGCACTTTTACACGTGTGCCTGTAAACCATAGTATGCTTGTAGAAGCCAGAGGACAACTTTTGGGTTGGTTCTCTCCTTCTCCCATGTGATTGCCGGGGAATCAGACTTAGGTTGTCAGGTTGGGTGGCAAGTTTGGCAACAAGAGTCTTTATACCCTGAGCCATCTTGCTGGCCTCATGAATTACAGTTTTGATATTTAATACAATCATGAACTAGATCACCTCTTTGCAAGCAGTAGGTTTTGCTATTCTGGTGGGTTTTGTGTTTCCATTGAGATTTTGGAATAATGAGGAAAATAAGCAAACATTAAAAGCAAAACACATCTTTGTGAAACTTTTTGCAAGCGTTTTAAATTTAAATCATGATTCTTCCTGTATTATGATGCTGAGCTAGAGTGGGAAATTTTGTATTTTGTTTTTTGACCTTTATTGAAGTTTCTTTGCACTTAGAGGATTGTGCCAGTTCAGAGGTCAGTGCTGTAACCTGGGGGAGAAGGGAAAAGGAGCTTATACTGGCTGGTTTTGTGTGTCAACTTGACACAAGCTGGAATTATCACAGAGAAAGGAGCCTCCCTTGTGGAAATGCCTCCATGAGATCCAGCTGTAAAGCATTTTCTCAATTAGTGATCAAGGGGGGAGGGACCCTTGTGGTGGTGCCATCCCTGGACTGGTAGTCCTGGGTTCTATAAGAGAACAAGCTGAGCAAACCAGGGGAAGCAAGACAGTAAGCAGCACCCCTCCAGGGCCTCTGTATCAGCTCCTGCCTCCAAGTTCCTGCCCTGTGTGAGTTCCTGACCTGACTTCCTTTGGTGATGAACAGCAGTGTGGAAGTGTAAGCTGATCAAACCCTTTCCTTCCCTACTTGTTTCTTGGTCATGATGTTTTGTGGAGGAATACAAACCCTAAGACAGTGCTAGTAGCTAAGTCTTCCAGAACCTTCCCTTGCACTAGTCTGTGCTCAGTCAAGCCCGATTCCCACCCATTGCATTTCTCCTTCTGCTGTGTACAAAAGTACAGACTCTGGCAGTTCCTAGTTTCTGAGTTCTTACTTGCCATGTAAGGGAGCTTCCTCTGCCCTGATTCTAATCCCCGCCTCCTTTCCCCCCAGCCCAGGGTTTATTTCCTTAACCTAATATCCCAGGGCCAGGTCTTTAGAATAGAACCTTGGTTACCATTATAGCCAGATAAGGACTAGGAGGCAAGCCATGATCTTGCCCTAAAAAAATCACTGTGTAGGGAGCCTTTGAGTGATTGCCTATGCATTCTAGGGCCACCCATATGTCAAGTCTGCTTAACACATTGAGACCCCGTTTGGGCTGTCACTGCAGTCCCCAAATTCTGTGGATACACAAGTACAGTTGATACTCAAGATTAGTGCTTATGGGGCTGCTCACTTGTGTCTGTGCCCTTTGTAGTGTGCTCCCTGGTCTCACTTCTGTTGGTATTTATGATCTAGTGTCCAGGGTTTAGGAAAAAGCTGATGTTCATCATGAAGAGCTTCTGTATGGACAGAGCACTCAGAGTTCACTCTCAGAGATGCTTTTAGGTAATCATTCTGGTTATAGCCTTCCCAGGACTTTATAGAGTCCACCTCCATTCCTGCTTCGTGCCAACTTCATGGGGGGAAGTTTGAGACATTCATTACTTGCTGGGGAAATGTTTTTCCCAAACCATGAGGGTGGGCTCCAGATGGTCTGAGCATTAGCAAGTGGGTGGGAATCACTGTTTCTGTGGACATCAGCTCACTTTCCCCACTCCTGGCTCCCTTCTCCTGCCCTCCCTCTGCTCTCTCCTCCCCCCACCCCCAATAGAGGAGAGTGAGAACTGAGAGCCAGAAAGACACTTGGACTAACCGAATTTTTTTCTTTCTTCTTCCCATTTCGTTTAGAGTTTTTGGTGGAACTATTATGATTTTGAAAATAAGAGTACCCCCCTCCAAAAATAAGTTCCAATGCCATCTGAATTGTGTTAACTCTATGATGAAGATGGGAAAGGACCCCACACTCCAGTTCTTTATGATCTGTCTCCAGAGGCATGTGCAGATGTTTCTGTAAAAACAAATGAAGGGTTGATCTATTCACACTTAAACTTTACAGCAGTGATAAGCGAACTAAGGGCTGGAGAAGAAAGAGATGCAGCAGCTGCTGCTTGCGCACACAAATGATTATACATGCTTGAATGCCATGACTATATCACGCATTGTACACACATGTGCAAACACATCTGTATGCTGCGACCTTCCTAGCATTGTTTGAGCTTCATATGGCTTTCCCTGGAGAGTTTGCTAAAAACACATGCCTCTGTCCTGCCCCACAGTTCCCACATTGTGCTCTTGGGTGTGACCCAGAATTTGCTTCTGGAAGTCCCCAGATGCTACCACTGCCACTACCTTGCTGCTTACTGGGGACACTGCAGGAACCTTGTAAAGGACAGTCTTCCCTATGGTTCCCTAAACGAACATTCATTTATGTAAGCAGCCCTGTCATGAACCTGCATGTCCTTGAACCAGGCTCATCCTTGAAAGGGTATTTGGTTCCTCTTGTAACATCCCAAGGCCATATATAGCATGTGGAACTGAAGCATAGACCATCTATCATCAATCCTTCGTTTTCCTCTGTAAAGTGACAATGTATAAAGCTGTCCCAGTGTCTCCATGAGGTATGGACATGTAAACTGGATTGTCAGCCTGCTCCAGTTCCCCGACCATGTCCATTTCAGCTCTCTTCCTTTGTTGTGATCATCGGAGAGAAAAATACACAAGTATATAAGGGTAAATATTTGTCCTTCTACTTGGGTATCCTCCAGTGTTCAGCTTGGCTTTCAAGGTCCAATTTCTGCAATATTAAGTATGTTGCAAGGTCTGCAGAGTGAGCTTTTCATCTCAACTGCCCTTTGCCAGGTCTAGAATTCCACTTTGGTTCATAGTGGTTTCAGTTTGTTGGTTAAGAACCCTGCTGTGTTGCAGAGGGGACCAAACCCTCTGACCTTCTTTCTTAGCATCAGGCTGTGATTGGCAGTCCTTGACTGCTTATGTTACGATTTGTGAAATCACATTCTGAACTTACACCAGCTTTCTCTAGCAGGAATGCATGGTGACTAAGATGAAGTCACATAACAAAACAAAAAACAACTCGGATACCATCTTATCCAACTCTGCTTGTTGGATGTACTTAGATTTCAGTATGTGATCCCTGGTGTGCAGTTATACCATAACCATCTCAGCCCTGACCATGGCCAAGTGCCCAGAGCCGGCCCTCTGTCCCTACGACCAGAGGATTGGGGCCCCAACTCTAGACCAGGGAGGATATCCTTCTTAGCTTCTCTGTCCTGCTTGGGCTTCATCTTTTTTTTTTTTTTATTCGATATATTTTTTATTTACATTTCAAATGATTTCCCCTTTTCTAGCCCCCTACTCCCTGAAAGTCCCGTAAGCCCCCTTCTCTTCCCCTGTCCTCCCATCCACCCCTTCCCACTTCCCTGTTCTGGTTTTGCTGAATACTGCTTCACTGAGTCTTTCCAGAACAAGGGGCCACTCCTCCTTTCTTCTTGTACCTCATTTGATGTGTGGATTATGTTTTGGGTATTCCAGTTTTCTAGGTTAATAACCACTTATTAGTGAGTGCATACCATGATTCACCTTTTGAGTCTGGGTTACCTCACTTAGTATGATGTTCTCTAGCTCCATCCATTTGCCTAAGAATTTCATGAATTCATTGTTTCTAATGGCTGAATAGTACTCCATTGTGTAGATATACCACATTTTTTGCATCCACTCTTCTGTTGAGGGATACCTGGGGCTTCATCTTAACGCACCAATCTCTTGGCCCTCATAGATGCTTCCTAGCTTCCGAGAGCCTCATACACATTGTCCGTTCGTCTTTTGAAATGGAATTTGATAGAGAGTGGAGTTCAAGATGGTGTGTATGTCTAGTTTCCCTAGTTGAGTGTGTTTTCTCCACTATAAGTAGTGATGTGCAGCACAACTTCCGGAATAGATCATCTGTCCAACACTTGTGTCAGGTCAGAGCTTCTCCTCCATGTTGGAGATCATGCTAAAGCCTGACTAACCAGGTTTCATTTCTTATCAACAGTTGGTTCTTTGGCTTCGTCCTTTCCACAGAGTGTTTCCCTGGGTCCCACCCTTTCTCCTGACTGCTCCACCTCTCCCACTGAATGCACTGTGAAGTAAAAATCTTACTTGAGTGAAAACATCTGTGAGTGCAGAGGAGTGCTGGCCAGGGCAGGGTCCCCAGGAAAATCTTAAGAGGAAGTGAATAAGAGGAAGGCATGATGTGCAGACTGTAATGAAGCTGTGCTAGTCTAGGAGCAGAAAGGCAAGCAGCCTTGACTGTCTGTCCCTTCACCTGGAGAACTTGTCCATAGCAAGGAAGAAGTACGGGGCAAGAACCACATCCCTCTGCTGCCTCCTTAGCCAGACAGTTCACTTTAGTGACTCAGACATATTTCCTAAAGTCTCTTTTTTTTAAATCATAAACTGGAACTGATTTTATAAGTCACTGGCATCTATTGAATCTGCATGAAGTAACTAGATTCCTTAAGTGACAGTGAACACTTGAGGTCTGAGGATGTTCTAGGAGAAACAAGTTCTCATTGCCTTGGCTTTGTGTTGTCCCAGGGTTCCTGTTCTGTCCCAGGGCTGACAATAGAGTACTCCATGTTGGATGGTTTAATCAGAAGTGCACAGCTCTTGAGGTTGGACCCCTAATCAGGGTGCCCCTCCCCCCACTTGACCTCCTCTTCCCTCCAGGTAGACTTGTGACCTTCACTAGCTGGTCCCAGTCTTCCATATCTGTCTCCCTGTTTCCCTTCCTATGACCATATCAGCTGTGTTGGGCTGGGACTCACCTTTTAACCTGATCTCCTATAGAAAGACCCCATGTTCATATGCAGCCACAGCCACACCCTGACAAACTGGGGTTAGGATTTGCATATGTGAATTCTGGGGAAACACAATTCAACCTTCTTCAAAAACCCCTGTCAAAGTTGGAGGAAGGAATTTTAATTTTCTAAGGCAACTTATTAAAGATACAGGATTCTTTATTACTCAATGACTTTCACATGTGTAAATGTAGGGGTTTTTTTTTTAGTTGTTTATCGTGTGTGTATGTGTGTGTATGTGTACAACTTTTTTGTGTGCCACTCTATCTGTGGAATTAGAGAGCAACTTCTCTCCCTCCACCTTGTGCATCCCTGTTGTCAGGTTGGTGACAAGTACCTTACCCCTGAGCCATCTCACCAGCCAACCTATAAATGTACTTTTCAGCTCAAGCTAGAGATGAGCTTCCCTGAGGAGGGAGGCAGATGTCTGCTCATTTTCACTTCCTAGCTGCCCAGTCTGTGGGCCTATCACACTCTGTGCGAATGGTCAGATTCTCCCATGCTTGCTCTGAGGTCAGCTCCATTGGGCTCAGAACCGTCTTCTGCTTGGCCATCCCAGTTATTTTTCCTCTCTGGTCCCTGTGTGCAGCCTACATATGTGCCCCTCCCCAGGGAAAATAAGAACCAGTTTTAATAATTTAGTATAAGTAGAACTCTGCTTATCTACTTGTTTGGAAGCACCTGTCTGTAGTCTGTCTGTATACAGGATGGCCTTCTTTTTCCAATTCTCCTGCTGAGATGACTTTGTGCTTTGGGACACCCAGTAAGTTCATGGAGAGAACACAACACCGTGGTCCCCCAGCTGTGTTCCGGCCCATGTTCTTGCTGGTGAATGCTGATGTGTTTCAGTGTCCACAGCCCGTGTGACACCTTAAATCTACACAGATCTACCTGTGTGTGTTTACTTGAGACATTTTTTAAAAGGAGTTTGTTCAGTGGACTTGGTCAAGACTGGAATGTGCAGGCAGGGCATTCATTCCTAGCATTTTTTTAGGTTTATGATTTTTTTTAATCTCCTCACACTTACCTGTTAAGCAGATTAAGTGTAATGTTGTTCCTTCACTCAGAGGAATGTTCCTAATAATGAGAGAGTTTACCCCGAATGGTGGCCCATATGGTATAATTTTTATAATGTCTTTTCATCTTGAAGTCATTTGTTTAAGGAGAAGAGCTGTGCATTTTCTGTCGTTAAAATACATTTCCTTTCTCTTCACAGAGATCTTCGGTTCAACAGAATCAGAGAAATCCAACCTGGGGCATTCAGGAGGCTGAGGAACTTGAACACACTGTAAGTTAGAATGCGTAGTTAGTAGGTAGTCAGAGAGTAAAGAAAGACGGTTGTCCTGTGTACCTGTGGGCAGATGGCAGGCGCTGTGGCCATCCCCGAATGCCACAGTTTCTGGGTACTTTATTGGGTTCTTTCTCCTACCACCATTATCTCTTCTAACCCCTCAACACTAAGTAGCCTGCTAATTAAGGGCATCACATTCCTTGAGGCAGGGGTAATCTTACCTTTAGGATATCCCATTTCTTCTTCCTATCTCTTTGATCACAACCAGTTGACAAACCGCAACAGCAGGGCCAGCAGCAGCTGCACCTCTTGGGGCTCTAGCATTTTTATACCCTTTCAAGAGTTTCCAGAATTCCAAACTATCTTCAGCTGGCAGAATCTCACCCCTGCCAGAGCAAGAGGCGAATCATAGTTAACTGCCGTGGACAATTTAAAGCAGCCCCGTACCCGACACCTGGGATTAAAACAAAAACATTCACATGACGTAACTGGGTTTTTAAAGAAACCAATATTCCCACTACAAGTGGAGATGGCTGAGGGAAGTCAGGATGGTAGAGACCTGCCTGCCCTTTGTATGTTGACAAGCATGTGGAGCACTGTGGGGGTGGGGCAGGTGTGCTTCAGGCCACGTTCTTGCTGGTGAATGCTGAAGTGTGTCACCGGACTTCCTGTAGGACTCACCCTCACTTCATACCTCCCTCTGCTGGCCGAGCTGGTCTTCACCTCTTTCCTGTATGGCTGAGGAGGGTTGTCTAATCCTGAGCTCGGGCTGGCTGCAGACAGGGTTTTAGAGCCACTGAATCGTGCCACAGAGATCTGATCTCCTCGGGCAGCAAAGAGCCACAGCAGACTTCAGGCTCTTTGAACACATTGGACACAGCTAGAAGCTTCTGCCAGGGATAAGGAGATAAGGAACCAAGTCCTGAAGGGCAGAGTGGGAGGTGGCTGCTCAGTTTCTCACCCTGTGGAAGGATGGCAGACCTCAGAGACTGACATCCTGTATGTCCAGGATTGTGTTAGACAGGCCGCTTTCTTAGTCCTGCCAGATCGGAGGCTCTGGGAGGTGCTGGGCTGAAGATGCACGCTTCTATGTCAAGGAGAGAGGATTTGCTTGTTCAGTGTATATCATAGTGGAAGAGAGCTATCGAGTAACCATAGTAACTCAGTCTGGTCCTGGAGCTGGGATGTAATCACGGCCGGCACAAAGTCTGGACTTGTTCATTTTCTGATCCTTCAGAAGCTGTAGAAGTTTCCCTTAGTGTAATTTGGAAGTGTTTTTGTTTGCTTCATGTCTCTTGGCATTTTCTTTCACAGGCTTCTTAACAACAACCAGATCAAGAAGATTCCCAGTGGTGCATTCGAGGACCTGGAGAACTTAAAATACCTGTAAGTTAAGGGGCAGCTTTTCACCCCGCAACACTGCTCTCTGCTCTTAGAGTTTGTAAATATAAAAATCAAGATCTGCTCTTTGTGAGTTCCTATAAAAGCTTCCCAAGTGGTTTTATTTTTAGAAGGTGAGTGAAATCCTAAAACATGTCATTGGCATAAAGTGATGGGGTGAGGTGGGCAGAGTGGCAGATACACGTGGGTACTGCCTTTGTCAGTTTGGGCTGGCCTGTTGGCGGGGCTGTTCCAGTTTGGAGGGGCAGTGCACATGGCTTGCTGGGGTACGCACAGCCTCCTGGGGTATAGCCACAGAGAAATGCATGTTGTAGATATGAGAACTCTGATGCTTTTCCAGGTATAAGTGGGTTATGACTGTAAATTCCTAATTTCTCTGGAGTGTCACTAATTCGTGTTAATGTTTTCACCTTCCTGATTTTGCCTCTTCTTATTTGTATCTAGTAAATTGTTTTTATTTCTGAATATTGACTTTTGTCATTTAAAGCATCTCTTGCTTGTTGAAGTCAGCTCCGAAGTTTAGAGAATCACCACTCTTTTTTGAAATATTAGGAAGCCCGGAGTAATGGTTGTGAGTCTAGCACATGAGAAGTTGAGGCAGGAGAACCACCTTGAGTTTAAGCACAGTATGAGGGTCACACAGGGATATCCTGTCTTGTACTTCCTTAGTAATCTGCCCAGGCACGTACTGTAAAAAGGAAGGACTTGAAAAATATGGTATTCCTATGGGTTGTGCCCAGTGTCCATTCAAGTCAGAAGTACCTGTCACCTACATTTATTGAATTGGAGGACTTCCCTGAGTAATCTGTTTGGTTAGTTATTTTTGTTAGAAATTCATACCATATTTTTTATAAACACCTCTAACTTGAACTGATAAAAGCCAAATCTTTTTTTTTTTCAGTGTGACTATGTACTAGAAATCTGTTTTGACTTTAGATATCAGTGGACCTCCCTACAGCTCTGTTTCTTGATGTATTTTCCTCAGTGAGATGGTTGTGTGCACTCTTCTCCCAGCTTCTGTGGCAGAGAATGCTGCTGACTTTCAGCACTGGTGCTTGAAGCCAGGATGGCAGGCTTCTGTTCTCTGGCTTTCTTGTTTACCTTCTCTCTGTTGTTGCCCAAATTCCACAGGAGGGGGGGTTGTGGGGGGGCGGCGGCGTTGATTTCCTGGAAAGCGGATGGTGTCAGCTGATGCCGGCACCAAGGGCTGTGTGTGCATCTGTATTTTTAACTGTTTTATGTTTCGTTTTATGTTTTCTTCTGAGAATACACTCAGCATCAGGAGGAAGTCTGGGCTTCTGTTTCCCACAGTGTCTTTTAAATGATACCTTCTGGCCTTATCTGTGACTGCTTTCCTTCCCAGATGACTTCTCCTCTCCCGGCCACAGAGAGTCATCTCAGAGTGGGATCAGGACAGTTGGTCTCAGTAGAGACGGGGTCACACTGGGAAACAGGCTGCTATGACCAGAGCCTAGTATCTCCTGCATCTTTGTGCAGGTCCCAACTAGTTCCCTGGGCTTTCATCGGGAGAGTACTTTTATAATCACTATAATAATGTATTTTATTTGGAATTATTTAGATTATGTCTAAAATGTGTTATTTTAACCTTGTGTATTTTTAGTCGAAACATGTTTTTGGACTCCGGGTAGTCCTTATTTCCTGGGTTTCTGTTGCTTCTAGTGAGGCATCAGCCATCTACTTCATTCATATTTCTTTTTTTTTTTTCTTTTTCTTTTTTTTTTTGGATTTGTTTTTTTCAAGACAGGATTTCTCTGTGTAGTCCTGGCTGTCCTGGAACTCAGGACAGGAACTATAGACCAGGCTGGCCTCAAACTCAGAAATCCGCCTGCCTCTGCCTCCCAGAAATGGAGGTACTGGACATGGAATCCAGAAATTTGCCCCTATACCTTTGAACTGTCCCCAAATCTTACCAGTGTCTTTATAAATACACATTCTTATCTGTTCTGTATTTTGTACATCCTTCAGAAGGGTTCCATCTTTCTGCAACAATTAAAGGCAATGTTCTTTGGTGTTTTGCTTAAAGAAGTCAACATAGGAAACAGTGGTAGCTCCAGCCTTGACTAAACAGCCTTGTGCATAATTAACTCCATGGCTCTATTTAAGAAACCAGGATGCATAAAGATTTTTTACTATAGGTTCACACAGCTTGGCGGACCCATGCCTGCATGGCTTTTGTGGTAGGTGCTGCGCTATTGATGGGGATAGACAGGCCCTGCATGGCTTGTGTTAAAGTTTGTGGTTCTCTGAGAACCACTTTCTTGATTTGCACAGAGGGAAAAGGCAAGAGCATCTTTGGTGGGTCACAGCAATTAAAGAGAGCACTTCTAGTCCCATGAAGTAGGATCCTGTACAGACAACAGTAAATACAGTGACTGACCTGATCCTGGACATGTCATACCACAAGGATTAAGGCAAAGAATATTGTCTTTTTTTGTTTGTTTCCTCTTTCTTACACATCATTTGGTTAGTTGACATCCATGTCTTTTCAGTTTTAATTTTTTTATTTTTATTCATACTAGCACACAAAGTACTTGGTTTTATGATGACATCTTCATACCTCTGTGCTGTTATACTTTCTCATTTGTCCCCAGACTCCCTTGCCTTCAGTGTGCCTCCTCCCCAACTGCTTCCCTGCAGAGCTTCATTCCCTGTATTCATTCCCTCTCTACTTCTCTCCTCCCTCAAGGGGTCATATCCGCTGTTATGACATCCTTTCTAGTTTCATTATATAATACACAATACACACGCACACACAAATACAAATACGCATACCATTTATTGAAGCAGGTAGTAATGCTAGACTCTGAGCCATTGGCTTGAAGTCTAAGCTTTCACCTGACAGGGAATCGTGGGAGAAGCTTGCTGTTTGACTTGTCCTTCTGCCTGTGTTATGGGTGAAAAACCAGTATTAATAAAGGACAGTACAGACACACCAGTCCCAGAGAGAAAGAGAGAGAGCCATCTCTCAGTGTGGCTGCTGAAGACTGGGTCATAAGGTGTTATGCAGAGCTGGCATGTCCACATGCTGAGATGTTACACTGAGGAGACTCTAGCACACATGTTGTTCCCAGTCAATGAAGGTCCCTGAGTTAGGAATTTCATGTAGTGCTTACTTGTCTTGAAATTCAGTTATTGATCGTTTTAATTTCAACCATTTAAAAATGGAAATCCTGAGCTGGGTGTGGTGGCACACACCTGTAATCCCAGCACTTGGGAGGCAGAGGCAGGCAGATTTCTGAGTTTGAGGCCAGCCTGGTGTACAGAGTGAGTTACAGGACAGCCAGGGCTACACAGAGAAACCCTGTCTCCAAAAAACCAAAAAAAAAAAAAAAAAGGGAAACCCCTTTCTTAGATTGCAGGCAATTCCAAAACAGACCCTGGGGTACACATGACTCTCAGGAAGCACTGTGTCTGCTTTCCAGTGTGAAGAATGGGGTACTGGGTGAGAGAAAATCAAGACATTTTCAGACATCCTGCTTTTTGAGATCTGCTCTAGCGTGTCTATATAGTAGAAAGTGCTGGTTATGATCTTACAATCAATGCATTTTACATGTGTAGGGGAATCCTTTCTCTTCCCCAGGCTTTGAAGCAGATGTCAGGATTCCGGTAGTCACAGTAGAAGAATCTGTGGGCCACTTGACTTTGATCCTTGAGGTGTAAGAGAAGTGGCCTTGTACCCACAGTGTGATGTGTCCCTTGTCCCCTCATGCAGTCATTGATTTTAAACTCTTCTCCATGTGTCAACTCAGTTCTTCCCACTGGAGTTGAGAGCTCGTGTGTGTGCTAATACTCCTCCATGTTTCTTGTTTCAGCTATTTGTACAAGAATGAGATCCAGTCAATTGACAGGCAAGCATTTAAGGGACTTGCCTCTCTAGAGCAACTGTAAGTGTCCTCCGTGCCATCGCCTTCTTGCCTCCCACAGGGAGAGATGACTGATTGCATGATGCATGTCTGTACTTCCTGGGGTGCAGGGAGGATGTGCATGATGAGGAGAAGCACCTGTGGGCGTTTTTCACCCACCTCTCCCACCTCGCTCCCCTGCGCCCACCCAAGAGCAGACATTGCTGTGTTTCTTCGATGCATCAGACCCTGACCCTGCACCCACCACATCAGGAGCAGGGACAGAACTTGCTTTCCTGTCTAACAGTAAGAACTTTGGTGTTCACATGGTGGTGCAGACAGACATGTAAACAAGCAGGATGATAGATGGGCTATCATGATAGGAGTGTCCAGCATGGGACACGTGCAGTTTCAGTCATGGGGTCGTTGTTTTGGAGAATAGAAGCCTACCCCGTTGTAGTTCTAGTTAGTGGGTGTTGAGTGTGCAAAATGCACATGAACTGGACTTTGTTATGAAGTTAGTCATCGTGGGTTTTTCTTTTTTTTTTAGGCATAAAGTTCCAGTAAAATTATGGAGTATCTTCTGATTTATGTGCCTTACTGGGTGACCTTTCACTCAGTAAGCTGAGGCAATCCTTGTGGGATTTCAAGATATTTTAGGTTAGCAATTTCATTGATGGAAAACAGCTAGCCTTGCGCTTGAGGCCTGTATGTCTCTTCCTGTGTTACGCCTGAGGACTGGCACAGCTGGGTCAGGGTAGCAGCAGGGGTCCATGGACTGCAGCAGCCCACCTGGTGCATCTCTAGTCACATTTTGTGAGGTTCTGAATAAATTGCTTCAGACAGATGAAATGGGAACCCAGATTATTGCAAAAACTATTGGAAATATCTAGAGGCTTTATAGATGTGCAAGTTTGCAACAGACGCTCTCTGTTTTCATGCAGACAGCACAGCACTAACCTGGCAGTGAGTCCACTGAAGGAGCCCAGCCAGGAGGAATTAGGAGCAAGAGGACTTGAGTGGCTTCCATAGCCAGTGGGGCTTTCTGCTCATTGGTGACAGGGAGCAGGATCCTGAGTCATCAGGGATTTTAGAAAACCCTAGGCTGGGAGAGACAGGTTGCTGTGACTGGGATCTGGCTTTCTTTCTGAGAACTGAGTGCTGTAGTGAGACTGGGGGATAACCCCTTCCAGGTGGGATGAGAGGTTCAGTGTGTCAAAAAGGCCTCAGGCTCTCTCTGATGCTTGTGCAGGGTCTGTGACTGGGGAAAGAGAGTTCCTGCTGACTGCCTCAGATTCTCCCTATCCTCTCCTGTAGAAGATGCATGTTCTTGGCACTCAGCGGTGACCATGGGAACTGTGAGGCCTGGAAGGCCTGAGTGAAGAGCCCAGGGGCAGCACTCCTCAGGGAGCCCTTGTCATCCTTCTCAGCTCCAGAGTTAGTAGCTGATTCAGCAATGATATTCCACGTACATGAGGAGTCTCTCCCTGCGCTCCATTTTCTCAGACACCAGAGAAGGGTGATGATGCCCAGAATCTACCAGGAGTCCCAACAGTCCAGAGTTTTGCAAACCCTGAAAGCCACTGTCCTTGATGCTTCTTGGGGCAGGATGTCTAAGGCCCACCTGTTCAAACTTCACTGCAGGCTAGAGGGCTTTGAACACAAACCATGATACCTGTCCTTGTAGAGATCTTGAATATCCCTCTTTTCCCCCGTCTTGTTCTTCCAGCTTAGTTCAGGACTTAGGTTTAACCAGACTCCCCAGCAGCAGCTCCCCAGTGCTGATGGTTTGTATGAGCCAAAGGGCCTGGGGACCAGAGGAACAAGGGTGTTGGTCTCAGTTGCCAAGCACCCACCACCAGGCACACAGGATGGGGACTGAGGATGTCTCTTTGGTCCTGTCTCCTTTAGTGTCCTTGGATCAGATGATGTGCTGGGCCAGTCACTGACATTGATGTCCTTTTTCTTTCTTGTATTGCAAACACTTTGTCATATGGGGAGTAAGGGCCACAAACCTGCACCCCAGGAGGGTCATGGAGACCATGGTATTGTGTCCCCGAGGAAGGATAGGTGGGCTGTGGACTGCAGCCCTCTGAGATTAGGAGGCTCTGGACTGGTTCTGCCCGGAGAGTTGCGGGGGAATGAAGCCCATATGGGGACCCAGGAGCAACACTGATCTCAGAGTTAATGTAAATGGGTTTGGAGAACAACAAGGCTTTATATGGAGTTGTGGTGAGGAAGGCTGTATGTTACTTCTGCTGCTTGTTTCTGTCTTTAGCCCTTCATTGAATAAGAGCATCTGTTACCATGGCCACCTGAGTAGAGGCTTCTCTCTAGGCCAAAATGAAGTCTGAGTAAGAACTTGATTGATATTTTATTGAACAAAAAAAGTTCCATCATCATTCAAAAAGAGCAAACTGGCATCCAGGAGAATGAAATCAGCTACGTCCTAAATTGTAAATTGTTGGAACTAAGGTGACATCTTAAATAGGAAACTGTATGGGCTCTGGGTATTCAGTATGACCTGAGGACCTCTGGGAAGTCCATCACCTCATAGGACTCACAGCTGCTTCTCTCCTGCCTGGGTGCCTGGTTTTGTATCTACAGCGTTCTTAGTGTCACGTGGAAGCTTTTACAGTTCTGAGTGCAGGGTCCTGGGCATGCACACCGACAGGGGTCCTGTCTGCTAGGTTGCTTTTGGCTTTTCCTTGTTATCTCTAGCTGGGTATTTTATAGATTAATGTGAAGTGTCTGGGCCACCATCACAGCCGGGGCTTGTCTGTGGGTCATCCAACTCCAAGGCAACCTGCCTGCTCTCACTTGTGTCTTCTTGACGCCACACACCGTGCAGAGCACAGGGATACATATGTGGATACAAAAGTAGGGGAAAACTTTGGAGCCAAAAATCTGGCTTGACAAAGGTCAATAAGTCATTCACACTGCACTGCTGTTTTATCCCCAGGTACCTACACTTTAATCAGATAGAAACGCTGGAGCCTGAATCCTTTCAGCACCTGCCAAAGCTGGAGAGACTGTGAGTCCTGCTTCCTTCTTTAATCTGTAGTCAGGCCCTAGCTCCCACTGCCTGAACAGCCAACACCAGCTTAACACTTCCATGATGCTTTGGTGTAAAGTCTTGGCCAATCATCAGAAATGGGGCTCAATATTTTATGTCTCTGAATGGTTTCAAAAATAGGAAAGAAATTCAATTATTTCTTGAACCAAAGCACATATCTGTCAAATCCACTCATTAAATAAATGCAGTTGTTAAGTTGTATGATCTCTTGGGCTCATTTTCATATGTTTAGGATGTCATGGTGTTATTGTTTTTAGGTAACTTCTTTCTGTTTTTCTCTTTCCATAGGTTTTTACATAACAACCGTATTACACACTTAGTTCCTGGGACGTTCAGTCAGTTGGAGTCCATGAAAAGACTGTGAGTGTGTATTCAGATGTCTGCAAGTCTGAAGTGTTCCTGGGAGGCCCTCTCCCCTAGTTCTCTCGTTTGGCCCTTTCTGTGGACTGGGCAAGCATTTCCAGCTTCGTCAAAGCCTTAAGAGACATCTCTATGCCAGGAAGGCAGGCCTGTTAAATCTGTTTCAGTGTGAAGAGGCAAGCCCATGACTCGTATGTGGCAGCAGGCTGATCCTTTAATAAGGATCCTGAGACAGCTTTTTAAATTGTGTTTAAATTCCCCCAATTAAGTTTTAATTGCAAGGTGCATATTTTACTGGTGAGAATGAAAGCCAGTCTGGAAGCAGCTTCATGTGCCTATGTACCTCCAGTACCTGTTCTTGAGATCCACTTACTTGAATAAGCAAACTGATGCCTACTCATTTTTTAAGACCTCCAGAAGTAAGCTTTGTGTACATATTACTGTAAGAGAACTGGGGGTATATTAGTGCTAATGGTCTTATTTAACAGCCTGGATTGTTTTCCCTGTGCCCTTAAGAGCACTTGCCCAGTTGAGAAGTTACAGGAATGTGTAATGTAATGTATAATGTGTCTGTAATGGACATCCTCCCACAGACATACATTCAGGTAAAACACCAATGAACATAAAAGAAAAATAAACTAATTAAAAAGAAGAAGTATGGGGAGAGGTTGCCAGCATGTGTGTACACAGCGCAGGCCTCTCTTATACAGCCTGTGCACGCTTGTTTTAGATGGTGCTGTGTCTCCAGTCTGGTTCTTCCTGCTTGTGTCCACTCATATCGGCAGGCCCAGCACCTTTTCCTGTCTGCGTAGTTCGGTCAGAGGCTGCTATGGCACTGCAGTTTTATTTAGCATCTCTACCTTATAAGTGGTAAAGGCGGGCTTCATCTCTGAGTGAGCTGATAGTTTATCATCCGTGAGACAAAGACTCTTTCTTCAAGAAAGAAATCAGGCAAGGTGAATTCACATTAAGGTGGGAAGATAGGATGAAAACTCATCTTGGTAGGTAAGAGAGAGGAAAACCTTGCCAGATAAATGGCACAGGAAAGCAACCCAGAGGACCCAAGGTGAAGGGTATGGCAACCAATGGATTAGCCCACAGATGGGTTTCCCTATTCGCAGCCTCAGAGAGACACACTCCTCTTTTAGAGGAATGCCAACCCTTCTAACCCAATACATTCCTTCCTTGGCTGGCCTTACCTTGCTCAAACAGGAACACCCTAGATTTGGAGATAAGCCGAACCCATCAGAGTTGGTCTTGCCACTCAGTGGCTTCACTGAAACGTCCTCTCCCAAGGAGCACTCAAGATGGAGTGTGGCCTTCTAGCTGACTCTGCTGGCTGGGGTAGACTAGACAGGCATGCCAAGGTGAACTACCCATCCAGACTCACCCACTGTTGCCCCTTGCTCCTGGTGTGGCTGTAGGGTCTTGCTGTTCAGAAGTGGATTGCAGGAGGGGTGCCCCAGCAAATAGTGGCTCTTATCCTACCCAGTGCCCTTCTCTTGTCTGAGCATGGAGTGCTGCATCTTGTCTGCCATATTGCCTCATCACACCATGAGTGCCTAGATGCACATCATCTTTCCCACTCCTTAAGGCTCCAGAACCTGGAAGTTGATCTATCCAGGATAGCTCAGTGTATCCTTTAACTCCTGTGTGTCTTCTTGGTTTTTTCTTCCCACAGCCGATTGGACTCAAATGCACTTCACTGTGACTGTGAAATCCTATGGCTAGCAGATCTGCTGAAGACCTATGCCCAGTCTGGAAACGCACAGGCAGCAGCCACCTGTGAATATCCCAGACGCATCCAAGGACGCTCTGTGGCTACCATTACCCCAGAAGAGCTGAACTGTGGTGAGTGTGTCCTGGAGACCCTAGGGAAGGACCAGTATGACCCCAGACGCCCAGTTCACATTGCAGGAGAAGGCTTGTCTTCTATCATTGAGGCCTCAAACTCTGGAAAGACAGTCTATCATTTTTGTGGGGGCGTCTGTTCTGAGATGTGTATTTAGGCCTTGAAGTATCACCCCACCATGAGGAAGCCGGTTTGGGTTCCCACACACATGAGCCTCATGTTTCTCTGTGGTGTTTGTTCCTTGCATGTAGAAAGGCCCCGGATCACCTCAGAGCCACAGGACGCAGATGTCACCTCAGGGAACACAGTGTACTTCACCTGCAGAGCTGAGGGCAACCCCAAACCTGAGATCATCTGGCTTAGAAACAAGTGAGTTGTGTGTGAGCAGAAATGTCACTGGAAGTCCTGGGGGCCACATTAGGAGCCCCCATGGGGCCCCCCACCCTTGATAGATACCTTCTTCCCCTTCTATGTAGGACAGTGTAAAGGAGAAAACAATTCCCTGTCTTCCCTCTTTCCCATAGCAGTTGCCTGGGAGCCTCTTTTGAGCCCACGTCCCTGGGAGAAGCGACTTCTCCCCACAGGATTCATTCCACTTAGGCCACAGGTCACTTTCCCCTGGTCAGCCACTGACCTGGCAGCATGCTGGAACTTTCTTGCCCCATCAAGTGAGAGCTAGAGGAGAACTGCATGCCCATGTCTGCCCACTTGTTCTCTGGCCAGGGCCTCTGGTGTTTGGCAAAGTGTTTGTAAGTTTTGGATCCGAGCCATGGTGATGGACTGCCTGGGGTTGGGGGCTGTGATGAGTCTACACAGGCCCCGTTGGCTTCTGGAGTCATGTCCTGAGTAAAGGATCTTCTCTTCATTCTACAGACAGAGGTGTGACTGCCAAACATCTGGCAGCAGTTACTCAGGAATGGCAGAAGGGGTTGCCTGCTTGCCTGCATCCTGGCCCAGCTGCAGGATCTGAGAGTTAGGTGTTGGGTTTAGCGTGGGAAGAGGTGGACATAGAGAGAGGTGGAGAGGGATGCACGTGGTTGGAGATGAGGTCTCGGTCCCTAGGAGTTAGAGTTGGAAGGTGGAATTCTTATAGGGAAATCCTAAACACAACACCATTGTATCGTTGCCTCTTAAATCCATTTGTACCAAGAGACATCTGCCCGAGCAAGGACTGCTCTCATGGCCTGGCTCCCAGTGTGTTTATGCCAAGCTCAGTGGCTGTGTTCAGTCTTGCGGAAGCAAACAGGCCTCCTCGAGAACATTACTAGTGGAATTTCGGAACAAAAGGTTCAGACGCTGACTGTTAAGTCATCCTTGTTCTAGCTGAGACCAGATTCCAGCAAACGTGATGAACCTCTCTTAAGAAAAGCTCTGTTAACAGATGAGACAGATGGGAGTGTGCCCACTCAGTAGTTGAGAGGGGTGAGGGAACAGGGTAAAGTCGCCTAAGAGTCATGAAGTGCTCAGGATTGTGCTCTTGAGTTGGTCACAAAATGTGACATACAACTAGCCATTTAAAAACCTCCATGTCAGAGTGTCAGAGGTTAGCATTAAACAGTGGAAGAGCGTGAATGTGGCTCAGGACCTTCATAAATGGAAGTTTAGAAATGGAAGACTTGATGCTTAAATTGAAAGTTCAAAAATAAACATGAAAGACCTTGCTTGAATTAAAGTCCCAAGGCCTGACCTCTGGTGCCAGCTCTGCTTGTTACTCACTGAGGAGGTTCCCTGGCATCCCTGCTGTTGACCCACATGCACCCGGGGTTGCTGCCATCTTGGGAGACAGCAGCATGCCCAGATGAATGAGCTAAGAAGGGAGGCATGGACCAGAGGTTGTTTTGTTTTTGTTTGCTTATTTTGCCTCATGCATCCCTGGTTGGCATCTAAAGTGCTGTGTAGCAGAGGGTGACCTTGAACTTCTGATCTTTCTGCCCCTACTTCTCAAGTACTGAGATTATAGATATGGGAACCAGGCCTAGCTTTTTCCTTTTAACTAAATAAAACTGTGTTTCTACATTAAAATTTGTAATTTGCAAAAACAGGGAAATGTTTAATTTGCATTTGCCATTAGGCTCACGTTTTTCTTGTTTGGAATTAGGACCATATTAAAGCATTTAGATTGGCATGTAACAGTGAACACATATTTGTACTTTTCTAGACATGCCTGCTAAGTCACAGTTGCTGAGGGGACATATCTAGAAGGCTGTTGCTCTTGTTCTCTGAGCCCAGCATGTGCTGTGTGCATTCCAGAGCATCAGAGCCTGCCGTCGGACTGGCCCGTCGAGAGGTGCGGTGTCCTCTGATGCTGTGAATGCACTGGTTTCTGTCTTTACAGTAACGAGCTAAGCATGAAGACAGATTCACGCTTAAACTTGCTGGACGACGGCACACTGATGATCCAAAACACACAGGAGGCGGATGAGGGTGTCTACCAGTGCATGGCAAAAAATGTGGCTGGAGAGGCGAAAACACAGGAGGTGACCCTCCGGTACTTGGGGTCTCCAGGTAAGTGGAGGATATTGCAAGTGAAGGTTACTCTAAATACCCACTTCCCCCTTTCTTTAAACTACAGCTTGGTGAAGTCAGAGATGGTAAGGTTCCTATGCCAAGTTCCCACAAGTCTTCTGAAGCATAGAGTCATAGGTCCTTCTAACCTGTCTCAGGCCTGTGGCTCCCCCCTGCTACATGGGCTACACAGAAGATCTGAGTTACTGTAGGCAAGAAATGGCAATGGGAACCTAGGGAGACTGGCCGTGCCTCACTGCAGGTACCTGCACACCACATCAAATCCAGACTTCTTGTCACTTAGGCTTCTGATTGCCAAGGGCTTTGATTATTTCAAAGAAAAATTTAAAATACTGTTTTTTATTTAGTATATCCATGCTTAAGATGCTAGCATATAACATTTAAAGTGTAAAATGTCTGTCTAAACCAGAGGAAACACAGCTGTGGCCTTTATAACCCTGCTACATAAGCACAAGCCCTATTCCATCTGTAGCCCGTGTCTACTGTTGATCCAGACCACGTGACATCATAAGCCTTGGACACCAGGGGCATGTACAGGCAGGGGTGCTTCACGCTGCCGGGGTTGCCTGAGTTCTGGGAAGCCTTCTTGCTGCCTTGGCTTCGTCTACAGGTTGCTAAGCATCTGATTTTACTTAACATCCTATTTTTTAGACCTTTCTAAGACCAATCTCATAGCAGTGTACCTGACTCTGCATTGTTTCTTTAAGCTCTTTGTTCTTTATGACTGACTCCTTTGTCTTGGTACATCCCAGCATCGACAATTAAATATTAATAATTTAGAATGCCTAGCTGCTTAATTTCATTCAGAGGAAATCGAGTAGGAGATTGGAGTTGGATGAGAGCCCTTAGATAAGTAATTTTCTGTTATCATGTGTATCGATGCAGTATCCTTTGCGAAGATACTGCTGCCAGCCTCTAGAGAGAAGGAAGACATGAGTCCTGGCACATAAGCAGCAGAGGCAGCCTCCAAGTTAGACTCATGATAGTTCAACAGTGAAGTGTGTAATAGGACATGGGAAACAGGGTAGGCATGGCTAAAAACTTGCTAAGGAGAGATACCCAGAGCACAAGTCATCAAATCCTGGATAGCTCTGTGGCCTAAGCATTCTGAATGCAACTCCTTTCAATATGAGCTACATTTCTTCTTCCAGCCAATGGCTTTATTTAAGAGACTACTCTGACTGTATTAGCATAGCTGGCTCAGATGTGCACGAAGGGTCTCCTCCAGAATGCTGTTCAGTCTGGGATCTCAGAAAGGGGTCAGTTTAAAAGGCTGCAGACTAAACCCTGTGGATCAATCCCAGCCACTTCCCATTCATATAAAGTTCATAATTTAGCCATTGCGTTTTAAAGTGATTGACACTTTTAAAAGAACATTTTATGTGTCATACGATGATTATGAAAAGCTCAAATGTCACTGCGTGTATGAATGTCCTGTTGGGACATTCCTGGCTGCCTTCTTGCTGTAGCAGCAGAGAATTGATGAGAAACACAGTCTGTGGGCCACAAAGCTGACAAGCTGTATCGTTGACTTGTGTAAAAAGCTTTTAAAGTCCTGTCCCAGACTGTGGCAGTAGCCCACAGTAAGAGGAAGAAAGTCTGCCTTTCCTGGATAACAAACAGATAGTACTGTTATTAGGGGTATATACATTGTATATATACTATTTTTTTTCTGGTGAATTAAACTTGTGAGCATTGTTTTTAAACAACAACTCTATTTTTATCTTCCCAGTACTATGTTAGAAGTTTTCATATAGTATACAATACATGTGCACACACACATGCCACAGCATGTGTGGAGATCCAAGGACAAACTTTGTGGAGTTGGCTTAATTCTCTTCTTTTTACCAAGTGGGCACCAGAGATTGAATTCGGGTTGTCAGACTTGGCAGCAAGTGCCTTCCTCACTGAGCCTATTCCTCTTGGTTCCTGTTTTAGAAAACTTTAGATGTATTCTTCAGTCTTTTATTACTATTATTTATTTATTTATTTATTTATTTATTTATTCATTCATTCATTTATTCATTTATTCATTTATTTATTCATTTATTGAGAGACAGAGACAGAGAGAGAGAGAGAGAGAGAGAGAGAGAGAGAGAGAGATTGAGAACATAATGGAGATCAGAGGACAGGTTGTGGGAGTCTGGGAGTCAGTTTTCCCTTTCCACTGTGTGAGGCCTAGGGATTGACGTCAGGTTGGCAGGATTGATGGCAGGCGCCTTTACCTGCAGATCCATTTTGCTGACCTTTTAAATGTATTCATAACTTACCAAAGTCTTAGGTTATTTGTTTATCTTTCTCCCCAAAATGCCCATCTCAGCTCGTGCACAAAGGTGCATGCAGCTTCTATTCCTATGGCTTTGGCTACCTCTCTTCAGGTAGGCTTTGTGTATCAGCTATGGCCCCATGGTATGCAGACACCTTCCTATGAAACATATAAGCAAATGTGTGGATACCCCTCCCCCACACTAGGTTTAGAGTTGAAACTATTCTTTCATTGTATGTTTTTGCCTTTTTCATTTTGTGATGAAAATGGTATTTTTATATGACTTAAATATACCCCACAAACAATTCCATGGGCCAGTAGGGGCTACCACCCTTAATCAAGTTGCCAGTGTATTTATAATAAACAGAAGTAAAAGTTCTTCATAGAGTTGAGGGTGTGTCTGTAGGAAGAAATGCAGCTCTCCCCCCCAGTGGTCATTGTCTTCAGGTTGTCCGCATTTGGATGACCTGGGTGTAGGTACCATTTTATTGTCTGCACTTTTTAAAATTTAATCCGTGTATTCGTGTACACACGTGCATGCCATGTGGAGATTGGGGGGAAATCTTGGCTGCTGATCCATGCCTTGTACCTTGTTTGAGACAGGGTCTCTCGTTGGTCACCACTATGTGCAATGGACGAACTGGTGAATCCGGAATCCGAGGATTCTCCTTTTTCCTCCAATCTTACGTTAGGAGTGCTACCACACCTGGGGTTTTATGTGTGCTGGGGATTTAAAGTGAGACCTTTGTGTTCAAATGCAAGTGTCTTATTGCTCACTTAGCCATTTCTTCAGCTCCATCTGCACATTTATTTGAAAGGGAAAGACAACACGAAAACATATGATTACATATTACTGCCTTTGCTTATTTTGGAAGCCATCCCGGCGAATGAGCAGCCTGGACATCAAAAATACCATGCAGCAATCTCAAGAAGCTGTAAGAAATTAATTGGGAATTTTTGTTTGTGACAGCCCGACCCACTTTTGTAATCCAGCCGCAGAACACAGAGGTGCTGGTGGGTGAGAGTGTCACTCTGGAGTGCAGTGCCACAGGCCACCCTCTGCCTCAGATCTCCTGGACAAGAGGTGACCGGACACCCTTGCCGATTGACCCTCGAGTGAATATCACGCCCTCCGGAGGACTGTACATACAGAACGTCGCCCAGAGTGACAGCGGCGAGTACACATGCTTTGCCTCCAACAGCGTGGACAGTATCCATGCCACAGCCTTCATCATTGTACAAGGTGAGCATCCTTGGGTGTCACCAGACGCCTGGCTTTGCATAGCTCCAACTGCCTTCTTGGCTGTGCCCTGCCTGCCCCACATCACACACCTCTGGGCCACCTCAGTGGTTCTTTCCCCTTCTCTCTGTTTCTTGAGACAAGTCTTACCAGCCCAGCCTGGCCTTGAGCTTGTGATCCTCCTCTCAAGTGCTGGGATTAAGATGTGTGCCACCATGCCTATTTTTTTTTTTAAGATTTATTTATTTGTTATATGTAAGTATACTGTAGCTGTCTTCAGACACTCCAGAAGAGGGCATCAGATCTTGTTACAGATGGTTGTGAGCCACCATGTGGTTGCTGGGATTTGAATTCAGGACCTTCGGAAGAACAGTCAGTGCTCTTAACCTCTGAGCCATCTCTCCAGCCCATGCCTCGCTATTTTGATATGGATCTATGTTTGTGCTTCTGTGAACTTGTTTGTGCACCTGTAGGTGGTTGGATGTGCATATATAAACCAGAGAACAGTTAGAGAGGCTGCGCTCGCTTTGGGGATTTTTGGTTTTGTTTTCTTGTTTCGTTCAAGACTGACTTTTCAGGTGCCCACCGCCCTAGCACCATGCCCGTGTTTTATGTGATTTCTAGGGATTGAACCATTTTTCCAACTCTGCCTTGCCTTTTAAAATCTGTGAGAGCCACTCCATTTGGTCTGTTATACATGATTTGGTGATTAGACAGCTTTCTTGAGGAGGCTAGGTCTTTGAGGTTGCAATGTTCAGAGCACCCAGGTACTGACAGCGGTGAATGTGGGCATGAATGCCTGGACGCTGGAAGCAAGTCAGTGTGTATATGGTGCAGTCAGCTCTGAGTACATCTTGAGGTCACAGTAATGGATAGAGAGTGTGCACCCATTGCATCCAGCATTGAATGTGTACGGCATCACCGTAGTATGCTACAGTACACTGCCAGGGGCACAGCAGCAACGACCAGTGTGAGCAGCTTGCACACAGCTGTGACTCTTCTTAGATTACAATGGCAAGTGTACCTTGCACACAGCTGTGAATGCAACCCGATGTCACAGTGATGTTGAGTGAGTGTGTTCACCATACAGATAGCTGGACTATTTTCTGAGATAATAAGCTCTTAAGTGAGCTTATTTATTTTCAGGTAAGCAGGACACAGGACACGTGTTGGTAACCTCTCAGACACACAGGTGTGCTCTCTCCTCAGTGGTCTCATGACTCAGTTGCAGTTTCCTATGAATTGGTCTTTCCCATTTCCATTCTGCACACAGCCGTGCAGTCATGGAAGGCAGGTTTACCTCTTTGTGTGGTTTCTTGATAGGGATTAGACACACTGTCCTGTAAGATGCTTTTAACTCTTCAGTGGGCCTTACTTGAGTCAGTTGGACAGAAGCACCAGGTAACATCTTTAACCACTTGCTTATCATAACTAGTAGTGAGGTAGGCCTCTCCCTTCAGCTCCCCAGGCTAAATACAATGTCCTTGGTTCCCAAAGCATTGTAACCTGTAGCATGTTGTGCGAGTGGTCTTCTGTGCCCTGCCCTGTGTAGTTCTGAGGGAACACTGTTCTTGGGTGTTCTTTCTGTGTACTTACCTTTCCCCCTCCCTCACTTCCTCGGAGACACAGAGTAATGTGGCACTGTTTCTGGAGAGAAATGACCAAATGTCTACCATCCCAGATAGTGAACTGATGACAGACCAAAGGACAGATATCACCAGAGTCCAACTTGGGGAGCCAATGAGTTTGGAGTTACTTATAGGAATATAGGTGAGCAGAAATGACTTAAACACATCTGCATCACCAGTTCCCACTGGAGCATAAGTGACAGCTCCTAAAGGCAGGGGACCTGGAGCTCCTGTCACGGCTGCAGGTAGCAACCCAAGTTGAGGAGTGCCTTTCTAGTCGGTTCAGCTTATCTGAGTCTCTTTCAGGCAGCTTAGCATTTTCTTTCTTTCTTTCTTTCTTTCTTGGTTGGTTTTGGTTTTTTGTTTTTGTTTTTGTTTTTCTAGTCAGCTTGACTTGTCTCTACTGCTGTGGTACTGTTTGGTGAGTATCTGCTTCTTCAAGGTGACTGATGGTTTTCTCTCAGTACTGTTACTGTTTATACACTTTTGGGGAGGGAGAGTAGGGTAGTGAGTCTGGTCAGCTTGGCGGCTTTCTGAAGCTCTCTTGAGTCGTGTACTTGTTGCCTTTGTAAGCGTCCCTGTGGTATTTATTTCCCTCCCCTAGGAACACTCTGTTGTCTCACCTTCTTTCCCATGTCTTATGCCTTAAGTTTCCCTAGAGGCTTTCATCTTGGATGAACAGCCAAACAGTACACGGTACCCTTGGTACAATCCTTTTGCTGTGCTGTGTTACACAGTCACTTTGTAGGGCGTTGTCTCTCAGCCTCACATTTTAAATGTTCTTCCTCCGTAGCCCTTCCTGAGTTCACTGTGACCCCTCAGAGCCGAGTGGTCATTGAAGGTCAGACTGTGGATTTTCAGTGTGAGGCTAAGGGCTACCCTCAGCCAGTCATCGCCTGGACCAAAGGAGGTAAGATGCTACTCTGGGTCCCTCCACCTTCTCATTCGGCTAGGACACAAGCTAGTGTCCCTGGTCAGGCAAAATGAATATTTTTCCCAAAGCGGTGACCTGGGGAAGTGGCTGTAGGTAGCCTTAGGTCCTGCCTTGCATTGTGGGTAGTCCATAGGGGTGCATTGTGAGTAGTCACTGTGGGCATCTTGGATCGACACGCACAGCATGCTCCCCATTTCTGCCCTTGGTGTGTCATTGCTTAGCACTTGGTCACTTCATGGCTTCTGTGGTCTGATGGAAGATCCTAAGGTCGGGTGAAATTGTGGCAAGGTCAGGTGTCATGTTCACTGACCAAACCTCTGTAGGTCTCTAGTGTTCCTGTCCCACAGCCTAGGCAGGGACCCTGGAGATAACCTACCATTTTTTTTTCTTGAACTAAAAAACCACAAACCCTCCCTCTGAGAAGTCCTGCTCAAGGCTCCTGAGGAATAGACTGAAGTAGGGGCCAGTGGGACACCTCATGGTTGGCTAGGGAGTCCACCTGGTGGAAAGGCTTGCCCACAAAAACATGTGCGAATATCCTCCTCCTCTAATGGGCTCTCCTTCTCTGCGGTCTGGGCCCAGGTCCCCTTTCAGTCTGTTTCCTTAGGCATGGCTGCCCCTGACTCCTTGTCTGGTCCTTGCTCTTTTGTCTCTGTTTTCTGTTCCTTTCTGTGAGACTCCTCCGGGTTGTCATTTGACTTCTCCTTCATGGATGACCAGCCACTGTCGCAGCCCACAATGCAGTGTTGAATAAGGGCCTCCTTACTGGAGCAGGAGAGGCCAGTTGGTATCTGATCCACATAGCTCGGCCCAGTGACACTGGCATCTTTAAGGATAACACTCTCTGTCTCCTGTCTCCTAGCCTAACCCTCTGTGTCCAGAGTACCTGATGTCTTTCCCCACTTTGTAGGGAGCCAGCTCTCAGTGGATAGGCGGCACCTGGTGCTGTCCTCAGGAACACTCAGGATTTCTGGGGTGGCCCTGCATGACCAGGGCCAGTACGAGTGCCAGGCTGTCAACATCATTGGCTCTCAGAAGGTCGTGGCCCACCTGACAGTTCAGCCCAGAGGTAGGTGCTGTTGACTGTCGATCTATGCATGTCTGTCATCAATGACCACCTTCCTATAGATGACACCAGCGTTGACATTGTAGCACTAACTTTTCTGGTCTCTGTGTTATGTTTAGAGCCCTGGCTCTGTTCGTGAGAGATTCAAACACTCAGATCTCTTCCCTTGTTATGAAAACATTTATTCATGTCGTGCTGGCCGCAATGAGACTGTGTTAGTGAGAATATTAGGGCCACAGGTTGATTTAGCCTAAGGTCACTAAGGCTACCACCAACCTTGATTTGTCTCTTTCCGCTGTGGGTTTTGTGGGCTTTCCTCCCTGTACTTGCTTGGCAGACCCAATGTGCTCAGGTCCAGTTCCCCATGGTGGGATCCACCGGATAGTGCCTGTCAAGCACCCTCCCCATTAGTGAGTCTTGAACGTCAGGACATTGTTTTGTCAGTGGGACACACCACACTCAGGCTGCTGCCTGCTGGTCATGGGTATGGGTTAGGGAGCACAGGAAGCCTGGCTTTCCAGCAAAGGCCCAGCGCTTTCTGACTTAGTCAATGAGACCTGAGTCCAGCTCAGTTGCAGGACTCGGGCTTGGCCTGAGTATGGGCTCTGCTCTTCTGAAGCTTCGTGGTATGAATCAGGTTGCTACCTCGTTCTTACACTTGCCTTGTAGTCACCCCGGTTTTTGCCAGCATTCCCAGTGACATGACTGTAGAGGTGGGCACCAATGTGCAGCTGCCTTGTAGCTCTCAGGGGGAACCAGAGCCAGCCATCACCTGGAACAAGGTAAGAGCTGGCACCTCACCCAGGCTCCCTGTGATACAGTGTGTTTAAAGTAGCCTGAAGGAAGTCTTATTTTATATATCTATCCATCCACCTATCCATGCACCCATCCATCCATCCATCCATCCACCCATTCATTACCCATCCACCCACCCATCCATCCATCTATCTATCTATCTATCTATCTATCTATCTATCTATCTATCTATCTCTCAATTGGTTTTTCAAGACAGGATTTCTCCACATAGCCCTGGCTGTTCTGGCATTCTCTCGATAAGGACTACAGTCCTTACAGAGTACCAGTTCTCAGTGCCCTCCAGCTCCCTCACTGCCCACTTTTCTTCTCCAGAGTGCTGCAGCTGTGGTCTGCACATGGGTTATCAGCTGTCTCTGAGTCACTCTCTCTCAGGGCATTTCTAGATTCCTGAGCCCTTTCCACCATAGCTCTGGGTCTCCAGTAGTTAGCACAGGTGTCCCCAGTATAGTAAAACTCATCTGTTGCACATAGCTCTCTTCTGTTGGTTCACACTCATCATCTTTCTTCTTCTCCTCTACTCTGACTCTTTCTCTTCCCATGTTGATTGACAGCTATAGAGGACAGGTGTGTAGAAGAGCTTATTGCATGGTGGGTGTTTGACCTGGTAGAGCAGCAGTAAGTTCCCTTCCCTGGGAAGGTCAGGACAGATGCAAACATAGCCCCAGAGAATTTTCCACTTGAACCTTAACAATAGATCAACATTCCAGTCTCCCAGAAAATCGACTTCTCTTCCCAAGTCTTATTGCAGTCTTATTTTTATTATTTTGCTCCAGGATGGTGTTCAGGTAACAGAAAGTGGAAAATTTCACATCAGCCCCGAAGGATTCTTGACCATCAATGATGTTGGCACTGCTGACGCAGGTCGCTATGAATGTGTAGCTCGGAACACAATTGGATATGCCTCTGTGAGCATGGTACTCAGTGTGAATGGTAAGATGTAAATACCAAGCACAAGGCATTGTCTCAGAGGGTTTAGGTGATAAAGTACCAGACCTCTTTTCTTATCTATTAGCATCCATTTAGGGTATGTGCTGATTAGTTTAAACTGTCAATGTGACACAATCTAGAACCACCTAGGAAAAGTTTATTTAGAAATTATCTAGATAGTTGGCTTGTTGACACATCTGTGGGTAATTGTCTTGATTGTTCATTCATGTAAAAAGACGAGGCCCACTGTGGGCAGCACCATTCCTTGAACAAGGGGTCTTGAACCACATAAGGGAGGAGAAAGGATGTGTTCATTTTCTCTCTGCTTTTGATTGGATTTGATACTGTTCTTACCTGACTTCCCCAATAGTGGACTGTAACCTGAAACTGTAAGCCAAATATATTCTTTCCTCCCTAAGTTGCTTTTTTTTACCTGAATATTTGTTACAGAACCAGAAATCAAATGAGAATATGATGTCAGAATAGTACAGAGAACAGACTGTTTAGCCCTAAGTTGGCTCATGTCTGGGCTTCCCTTGGAGTACCTTCCCCTTCCTGTGATTTTTCACAATCTTTAGCAGCTCTTTTCATGCCCAACATTTCAATTTATGATGATCCCTGTAGGCATCATAAGTCTCCCAGTTGGGTATAGTGATGTGCAGCCTGGGACATTATTCATGCACATGGACTGTCCTTTCCTGGAGTAGTGAGTAGCCGATGTGTCAAGACTCCATCTCTGTTTCCTCCCCCACTTGCAATTTGCTCTCTGATTTTCTTGTTCAGCTTTGTAGAAGAGGAGAAACAAGAACCCTGCTCAGACGCAGCAAGAGGAAGAAGTTGATGAGGGAGGTCTGGGTCTAGAGCTCAGGACATGAGGGCTGAGAAAATTAACACTTCCGGGCTAGGTGAGGTCATCCAGAAGAGCCTATCTTAAGATTTAATTGGCCATTCTGCCCTGGAGTGTTCAGCCATCAAACAGGCTAGAAAAGTAAAAGTCAACAAAAAGATATTCTCTAAATGAGCTGTAAGGAGATGGGGTCAGAGGCAAGGATTGTATGAACTAGACTCTGTACCTGTCAATCAACAGAGGTAGAGAAAGTGTCAGAGTAGGGGAGAAGAAGAAAGATGATGAGTGTGAGCAAACAATGCAATATGAGGAAATGCCCCAGAGACTGAAGGAAGGAGGTGCATCCTAGTATATCCCAAGGAGTAGAGGTCTACCTGAGCAGGGCAGTCTATCCCTACACTGCCTTGCCTCTCCCAGGAGAAGCAAGTCCACCCCAGCAATCAAGTGAAGGACCATTTCAGTAAGCTCTCTTCGGCTCTGTCCATGCTTATGAGGATATGAAGGAGAACTGACCATTGGCCTAAGATGAGCTTTTCAGTGGCTGAGGGTAAAAGATTGGTTATGGTTATTTGTGCTTGGCAATGTCTCACTACTGATTACTTTATAAGAGGTGAGAAAGGAAGAAGTGAGAAACACACTGGACTTGGTGGTGCCCACCTTTATTGCCAGCACTTGGAAGAAGCAGAGGGAGCTCTGTGGGTTCCAGGACCACGGAGTGAATTCTAGACCAGCTAAGGTCTGGCATAGATAGGTAGGTAGATAGATAGATAGATAGATAGATAGATAGATAGATAGATAGATAGATAGACAGACAGATGTCTAGCATAGATATAGATAGGTGTATATAAATATATAGAAAAATACAGATAAATATATAGATATATAGATATAAATCTATAGATATGTAGATACTAAGAAATTGTATCAAAAAAAGAATCAAAGTATGAAGCTTTGATAGAAACAGATTTGTTGTGTTATTTGCTATGAATTGTATGTTTGTCTATGTGGTGTATATTATGGTATAGGCTTCTTCAGTGCTCTGTTCTATTTGCTGTGATGGTGTGATATGTTGGTGTGATGTGTGTTATATAACATGTATATTTTTCTCTATCCTGTGGTATGTGTATCATTCATAGTGTGGTATACACAGACTCTCTGGGTGGTGTGTGTGTGTGTCTGTGGGGGGTCTGTGGGGGTGTGGGGGAGTGGTCTGTGTGTGTGTGTGTGTCTGTCTGTGTGTGTGTCCGTGTGTAGGCCCTCATAACAATGCTGAGGCTATGACTGTGCTCACTGGAGGAAGAGACTGCTGGCAGTGGAGGAGAAATTAAGGAGCTGAGTCCAGCACTGGGGATGGTTGTCCTTTCAGAAGAACAGAGCCTCTTAGAGTGAAGGCACCTCCCTGATGTCATTGTCCACCAGATAGACCTGAGGAGCCTCAGCAGCAGTCCCACAGGCATCATGCTGGGTATAAGCACGTCTGTGCTTTATGTCATAAACATTTTGCCACTTCTACAGGATGTTGTGTAACTTTTCAAATTAAGAAGTGTATGATTTCTGTAGCTGTTCTAGAAACAGCTTCTCGTAGAACTCATGATGAGACAACTTGAGCATTGGTTCAGGAAGCAGAAATAGCTCTTGGATGAAAGCATGGCTTATGCCTAGATGATGTCGTGTCTAGACACAGCTGTATGAGTAAGAGAGTGTAGTGTTCTTTTTTTCCCCTTAGTAATATGTGTTCATGTTTTCCTAGTTCCTGATGTAAGTCGGAATGGGGATCCATATGTTGCTACCTCTATTGTTGAAGCCATCGCAACTGTTGACAGAGCCATCAACTCTACAAGGACACACTTGTTTGATAGGTATGGTGGACAGGGCTGTGGTGCTGGCCTTGATGGAGAAGCAGGTGGGGTGGGGTACACTGCATGCTTTTCTAGTGCATGGGTCCTTCACCCACCCCCCCAACTTTAATATACAAGTCCTGAGAATTTTCATGTGCAAGCCATAAAAAACACCGACTGACTATGGCTTCTCTGGGGTTAGAGTATAGCAGGAGACGTACCTTCTTCATAGGCGCTGGACTGTGATTCACAAGCAAAACAGCTTTGGAAGACTCACCTCATTCTTGTGGCTTGTTAGAAACAGTTTGGCAAAAAACAAAATGTTACTGAGGTGGCCAGTGGATCCCTCCATGTTGGCAATTCTACGGACTCTCTGCACCTTAACTGAAATGCGATTCCTGTGACTCTCTCTCTTGACTTATTAATGGTTTGTTTTCAGTGTCTTTGGTTCTTGTTTGTCTGTTTGTTGCTCTGTCGCCTTCCGCCTGGGATGAGTCAGGTACAGTGCACCATGTTGTCGAACGTAGCGGTAGAAATTTAGTAATATCAGTACACTTTTAGTTTCCGGATTCTTGCCCCGAGTGATTTATCTCATTGATTCTTTCCCTCCCTCACTCCTTCCAGCCGTCCTCGTTCTCCAAATGACCTGCTCGCTCTGTTCCGGTACCCACGGGATCCATACACAGTGGGGCAAGCCAGGGCGGGAGAGATTTTCGAGCGGACCCTGCAGCTGATCCAGGAGCATGTTCAGCATGGCTTGATGGTGGACTTGAATGGAACAAGTCAGTACCATGTTCTTCTATCTTCTGACTTGAGTGCCAGGTAGCAGACGCACTCTGCTGCATGTACATCATGTAAGAGGCTCTGGCTCTGCCTGCACTAGTATCTAGTAACTTTTTCTTGAGCTTACATAGGTCCGGGTGTCTGTTTGGGCCCCTGCCCAGGAGCCTTGGACTACCCATAGCTCCAGGAGACCCCCTCCAGGCCTTGTGGGTCCGCAGCATGCCTCTACCAGGTGTCCATGACCTTCCTAAAGTCATCAAAACAGCTACATAATGATTCTAGGACCAAGGACCCTCATGCTCAGAGCTCAGTTTTATCCGATGCTGCCTGAAGACACTGGCGCAGCCAAGGCCTCACCTTGCTCATTATCTCTCCCTTACAAAGTGCTCCAGTCTTCAGACATGCGCACACATGTTTGTGTGCATGTAGGACCTGATGAGCTAGTCTGATTGATCTGTGTTTGTTTTGGCCTTGCTGTATGTCCTCCCTACATATTGTTCTACCTGAGGTCTTGTTCTGATATTTCTACTTCTCCCAACCTGGAAACCATCATGGAATTTTGTGTGGATATTTTACAGATCATCCTGTAAAAAGGGGGCTCTCTTACAGCCTTTAAAATGTATAGCCTGAGTCTCCACAGCCAGACATAGGCTAGAGATACTTTAATGAAAAGATGCAGTACTGGGTCTGCTCAACAGAGTGAGCAAGCGAGTGAGGGGTGGGTGGAGAGACAGAGACAGAGAGACAGAAGGAAAGAGACAGAGAATACACATTGGTCTCATGTACCTGGATATATGCACATGTGTGAATGTGAGTGTCCCCATATGTGAGCAAGTATCTTGCATAGCTTACATAGGGGCATGATATGTGAGTGTGCAGGCAGGATTATGAATGTGTGTGTGTTTATGAGAGCTCATGTGTGTGAGTGTGTACACATGTGTTTCAGTGCCTGAGCTTGTCCTCAGATATTTGTGCTTGTCTGAAGACTGGACCACTCTGTAAGGCAGGGATCGTGAGGAAGGGGAGGGCCTTGGCTACGCCAATGTCTTCAGGCAGCATTTGATGAAACAGCTCTGAGCATGGGGTCCTGGGGTATTTATGTAGCTCTCTTTGATGGCTTTAGGAAGGTCATAGACACCTCCCAGAGGCATGCTGCTGACCAACAAGGGGTTTTCCTGTAGCGGATGGGCAGTCCAAGGCTCCTGAGCAGGAAGGCAACCTAGTGGGAATCTGCCCCTGGCTGGCCTGGTGGATGGGTGTGTTTTATGATGGATTTTGCAAGATGCAAGGCCATTGTCTTGAACAGTGTCCTGGGTTGATGGCAGAGAAACGGAGAGGGTGGCAGGAGACTGAGGCCCCTGTAGATGTCCTCATACTTGTAGGTGGCTATAGGATAGACGCTGAAGAAAGATGCTTCAGTGTAGTAGTCACTGCAGTGCGCACTGATGGGCATAGGGGGCGCTGTTCCATAAGGAGCGGACCTAGGGCTAGTGTGGAGGTGCTTCTCTGTCTGTTCCCTGGAACAGTACGAGGTGAGGCTGAAGGTCCTCAGTTTTGGACCTCTGAATGTGCTGCGTTCCTTGCAGAATCACCTTATTCGAGCTAGTGGTATAAAACCATAGATCCAATGGAAAGGTGTCAAGACTATCAGCAAACACTGAGCTGAGCAGGAAGGGAACATCCCGCCTGATCAGAAGCCAGAGCATCTGCAGGCACCACAGCCAAGACGGTGGTCTGCACCGTTGGTGGTGGAAGTCAGTGCCCCCCTACTGTGTTGCAGGTTACCACTACAATGATCTGGTGTCCCCGCAGTACCTGAGCCTCATCGCCAACCTGTCGGGCTGCACTGCACACCGTCGTGTGAACAACTGCTCAGACATGTGCTTCCACCAGAAGTATAGGACGCACGACGGCACATGCAACAACCTACAGCACCCGATGTGGGGCGCCTCACTGACCGCCTTCGAGCGCCTGCTGAAGGCCGTGTATGAGAATGGCTTCAACACACCCCGCGGCATTAATTCCCAGCGTCAGTACAACGGGCATGTACTACCCATGCCCCGCCTGGTGTCCACCACACTGATTGGGACAGAGGTGATCACCCCTGATGAGCAGTTTACACACATGCTGATGCAGTGGGGCCAGTTCCTTGACCATGACCTGGACTCTACAGTGGTGGCCCTGAGCCAGGCCCGCTTCTCTGATGGGCAGCATTGCAGCTCAGTGTGCAGCAATGACCCTCCCTGTTTCTCAGTCATGATCCCCCCCAACGACCCCCGGGTGCGGAGTGGAGCCCGATGCATGTTCTTCGTGCGATCCAGCCCCGTGTGTGGCAGCGGCATGACGTCCCTGCTCATGAACTCTGTGTACCCTCGAGAGCAGATCAACCAGCTCACCTCCTACATTGATGCATCCAATGTGTATGGCAGTACAGACCACGAAGCCCGCAGCATCCGGGACCTGGCCAGCCATCGTGGCCTGCTTCGTCAGGGCATTGTGCAGAGGTCTGGCAAGCCCCTGCTTCCCTTCGCCACCGGGCCACCCACTGAGTGTATGCGTGATGAGAATGAGAGCCCGATACCATGCTTTCTGGCCGGCGACCACCGTGCCAACGAGCAGTTGGGCCTGACCAGCATGCATACACTGTGGTTCCGGGAGCACAACCGCATTGCAGCAGAGCTGTTGAAGCTGAACCCGCACTGGGATGGGGACACTGTCTACCATGAGACCCGTAAGATAGTGGGGGCAGAGATACAGCACATTACCTACCGGCACTGGCTACCCAAGATCCTGGGGGAGGTGGGCATGAAGATGCTTGGTGAGTACCGGGGCTACGACCCCAGTGTCAATGCTGGCATCTTTAACGCCTTTGCCACTGCAGCCTTCAGGTTTGGTCACACTCTGATCAACCCTCTGCTCTACCGGCTGGATGAGAACTTTGAGCCCATCCCACAGGGCCATGTGCCCCTCCACAAGGCCTTCTTCTCACCCTTCCGGATTGTCAACGAGGGGGGCATCGACCCGCTTCTCCGAGGGCTGTTTGGCGTGGCAGGGAAGATGCGCATTCCCTCTCAGCTGCTGAACACGGAGCTCACAGAGAGGCTGTTCTCCATGGCGCACACAGTGGCCCTTGACCTGGCTGCCATCAATATTCAGCGAGGCCGGGACCATGGTATCCCACCCTACCATGACTACAGGGTCTACTGCAACTTGTCAGCTGCTTATACCTTTGAAGACCTGAAAAATGAGATCAAGAGCCCCGTGATAAGGGAGAAACTGCAGAGGTGAGTACCGGTAAACTGGGGCACTCTGATAGGTAAGAAGCTATCAAGTGACCTTGACAGTGAACTGTGATGTCACCATCTCTAGGCTCAAGCTTCTGGGGTGACTTGTGGTTAGGTGGGAGAAATCTGTGGTGGCTGAGATTGGGCAGCCTGTGGTCCACTGGCGGGGATGCTACAGAGCCAGCCCAGTGTTGGGGTGGTCATGTCTGCCAGCTTCTCTGTGCTCAGGAGGTGGACTTTGTAAACTGTAGGAAGCGTTCTGTTGCGATAGCAGTTATACTTACCTGCCTGAGACAGTAAGATTCACGTGGCAAATGGGCCTCAGACTGGCCAGCCTCCTGGGCCTGGCTCTCCACCTATAGTATGACTCATGCATGAGTGGTTATTGCTCATAGAAGAGGGGAGCTGGCTGGGAGCTGGATAACAGATGTGAAAGTTTCATGGGGAGACCAATAATCCACCACTCAAAGGATAGACCCGGGTCTGCTCAGGATTTGATCTTCTCATCTAGGGCCAGGCTTCTTCAGACCTTCTGCCTCCTAGGGCCTGTTCAGACCTGAAGCCTTGCAGGAGGGCTCTCCCTTGTGAGATGCTGCAGTTTCTGAATGAGAGTCGCTTTGCCTGTGCTCTAGTTTGTTTACATAATGGCATTTGATGACCAGCAAGGGAAGAACACACGTTCTCCACGGGGACAATATATTTTTTTCATCACCGTTATGCTTAATTGGGATTTATGCTCGCTGTCTGTACTTCATGGGCATAATGTCCCCTGTGTTCCCATCCAGATGGCCACGGATGGCTTTCCCAGTCATCTTTTGCTTGCCAAAATATTTCAGAACTTCTCAGTTTCTGGTAATCTTGCCACTGCTGCTGGAGATGGTGGTCCTGGACCAGCTGTAGAGGAGAGACCCCCTAGCAGAGACGATAACACACACACACACACACACACACACACACACACACACGAATTAGTCATTTATTCTTTCTGTGAACCAATTACAAAGAGGAAAAAATGAGATGTGAACAGGAGAACTGACTGGCCATGAAAGCCAGGGCTGTTGGGATTTCAGCAGGCCTTGGGAAACTCAGCTGTCGCCTACTGTCCTGGCAGGAGGCTGAAGGATATCTGTTTCAGGTCTGCTGGGGATGCTCTCCACGGCACTACAGAGCTCCTTCACCCTCCTGCTACCCCTTCACAAGTAGCAGGGCAAAGAGCAGGTGTCCTGAGGTTGCACTGGCATCTGGTGCCTGTGCAGCAAGGCCAGCAGGCATCCCTGTTCCTTGGCAGGTGACTTCTAGTAAGGCCTTGGAGACTTAGTCCAGGGTGCTTGTCCCTGAGCACCAGTGACCACAGTTTGTGCTTGGACAGGCTAGATGCCAGCTTAGTGAGAGTAGGTTTGATGTAAGCTGCACGTATGTCATGTTGTGAGATGAATGTATGTCTTCTTTTCAGTATCTTCTAGATAGATATCTTCTATGTCAGATAGATTCTAGGGTGCTCCACTGTCTCTCCAAGCCTGGTGGGAAATGGAGGGTTGGAGCATAGGGGTTGGAAGATGTGATTTCAGACTCTAGCACAGTCTCTTGCAGCAATTGGAATCAAGACCATCTGTTGCCTTGTAAGCTCTTGAGAAATTGCACAAGGCTAGAAAAGAAAAGTCTGTTGGCATTGCTGGTTCTCTCTATCTTTCTGCATGGGCCTCCGTATTCACAGAGGACTTAAGAGAATGCTTGTTAAACATTTGGAAATGTTTCAGACTCATGTTAGAATACTACCCTGTCTAATTACCAGCATTCCCATTGACGAATACATTCCAATATATTGTAGGGTTTAATATTATTCTTTTCAATTAAACCATTCATTGTTCATGTACTTAAGGAAGAAGATAGGTGTAAGGATAGAGAGGTTGCCTTGTAGAGTTGGGTGGTTCTCCCTGGAGCACAGGAACGAATTATGTCTTAGTTTTCTTATATTTTTGGCTTTTCAAATCACTTATAAGTAAATATATGTGTATCCTTTATATATACATGGAAAAGAAAAGAGGAAAATTCTTTAAAATATGATTAAAGACAGTTTAAAGAAATAACAATGAGTTCTCTTTGTCCAGTGAAAGCCTGGAGGATCTGTGGGGCCTTTTTCCTGTTGGCTGTGTTTCATATCCCAGGTAGCTATGCTGGGTGCACTGCACTTTCTCTTTGTCTATTGCAGGCTGTATGGCTCGACGCTCAACATTGATCTGTTCCCGGCCCTCATGGTGGAAGACCTGGTCCCTGGCAGCCGCTTGGGGCCCACACTCATGTGCCTGCTCAGCACACAGTTCCGACGCCTGCGGGATGGAGACAGGTGGGTGCTGGAGAGCCTCGTCTTACATGGTTGGTGTGGAGTGCAGACAGAGAGGACCTGTGCTTGCCTGTGACCGTGAGACCGCAACACACACACACACACACACACACACACACACTCTTATCGCCATCAAATGGCTCCATACCTCCTCTAGGGTGCCTGGCAAGCACACCTGTGTCCCAGGTCCCGTTGGCTTCTGAAGCCAATGAGAACGAGTGTTTCCAGGAGCCTTTTGACTGTCCATGACAGTACTGGGATTAGAAGATTGTTGCTTGTTTTGTTTGGATTTTTGAGATTGGGTTTGACTGTAAAGCTTAGGCTGGCCCCACACTCACGGTCAGCCTTCTGCCTCAGATGTGCACCATAACAACCTTACTGAGACTTGGGGCTTTTGGCAAGGTTCCCCTCCCCCCCATTTTAACAATGTTAATTTACTTTAGGAAATGGGAAAGAGGCCAAAGCATCAGCTTTAGGTAGGAGTTTAGCAATCCATCTTTTTGCCAAGAGCAGCCATCTTCTTGCTGGTTTTCCCTCATTTATTGGGTGAGAATTTGAGCAATGGTGGCTTTTTTATTTTTTTAATTCCTGCTAACTGAATCTATGATTTCCTTGTTGGAAGAACGTTCTCTTGGATCCTGGCGGCTGACATTTTCCCTGCCCTCTGCTGACCCCACTGACCCTGCTCTTGTCCTCCCCGGAGTCCAGGTTGTGGTATGAGAACCCAGGCGTGTTCTCTCCCGCCCAGCTGACTCAGCTCAAGCAGACGTCCCTGGCGAGGATCCTTTGTGACAACTCAGACAACATCACCCGTGTGCAGCAGGATGTGTTCAGGGTGGCAGAGTTCCCACATGGTTACAGCAGCTGCGAGGACATCCCCAGAGTGGACCTGCGAGTGTGGCAGGACTGTTGTGAAGGTATATGCTGCCAGCACGCTGCCCCCACTATATCCCCATGGCTGCTGCTTTGCGTGAGAACAGGGAAAATAGCCTTTGGCCCTCGGTGTGGGAATTATTGTGATTGTTTTGCTTAGTAAGCAGTTACGTGGTCTGAGAGATGAATGTCAAGATTTATCTTTTATCATAAAAATACCTAGCCTTGAGCCTTGGCTATATAGGTTGGTAAATCTACCCACCTTGTCTCTTGATGAGGCACCCAAGGCTAGAGGACTTTAAGGTGCTTTACTGCCTTAAATAGATGGACGCTAAAGTCCTGATGGAAGATGCTCATACCAACCACTGAGCTGTGTGTGATTATAAACTCCATGCACTTAATGTCAGATCTTGTCCTACTGCAAGTGCAGTGCATTTCTTGATGGCATTTATCACCACAGATGTCTCGTGAACTTTGCAGCCTCATGATAATCTTAGTCTGCACCTTGTATCAACCAATATACTTTGCAAAAAAGAACAAACCTTTAGTGAGTTTGTGTTACATATCTAACATTTAACCTACTGAGCAGCTACATCAGGGTGATTGTGTGTTAGCCCTGTAAGTCCTGCCCACCATCAGCTCCTCCAAGAAGCATAGCAGGCATGCTATGTTATGCTGATACCACCCTGTACCTTATAGGAAGGAGCTATGGACTTTCTTCTCAAAGACCTAGAGGGTAGCGTGCAGGTGTGAGAGGTCTTGATGTTAGGTCTGGAGAACCTAGTAATGGGGTCTGTGCAGGACATCCCTGTCAGCCTGGGCAGGCTGCTTCCCGTCATGTCTGTCCATCTCACACGGGCCACTGCCAGGGCCCCAGCAGCCACTGGCTTCTGTGGTAACTGTTCTACAGTTTCTTCCCCACTTTACATTCTTCAGTTCCTCTCTTGGTTAACCTCAGTTTCCAGTTTCTAATTGAACTGCAATTTTGGCTTTATTCAAACTATGATCAGAGCCCCATAGATAATAAAGCCAGGGACATTTACAGCCTAAGCCAAGTGACGTAGTGTTTGTGGTGAGAAGAGGGCTCCAGAGGACGGATGCTCCAGGCACACATGGTTCTCAGCCCTGCCCTGCACACTGGACCCTGAACAGAGCGGGCCATCTAAGGCTCGAGAAGAGGCACACAGTGCTTAGAACTGTGGTTATTTTTCTGCTAAAGTAGTCACTCAAGATATTTAGTAAGTATTAAAATCAGGTTGGCTTTTGAAGCTGCGTTTAACATCCTAAGAGGATATGTGGCATGGGTACAAGAGTCTGTGAGTGTGTGTGATCATGTGGTTTGTCCAAAATGACACTTTTGCATGCCTCTCTCCTATTTGTATATATTTATGTATATATACATATATGTATGTGTGTATCATGTTATTTCTCTCCCCCCCCCTCCCTGCATTCTAAGAATTCACATAAGGACATTGTGATTACTGTGTACCTAATCCTAAATTACTGCTATTCTTGAGATCACACTGTGGGAACGTATATCTGCTTTTACTTCTTTTCGTTTCAAATCTCTCATATTTTTCCAGTTTAAAGACTTTCCTGCAAGGATGGGATCACTCTATTTGTAGGAGCCTGCTGTCTTGAAAGGAGTGTGCAAGGCCGGTCCTTATTTTCAGATACAGAGCCTCTATCTTCTGATAGCATCACCAGGACCCCTTCTGCTATAGAAGCAGAGCCAGGCTTCATTCCTGGAAGGGATGTCTCTGAGGCCGGCGTTGGCTTGGCTTGTGCCTCTGCTCTAATCCATTGTCCCAGCTGCTGCAGAGGCTCAGTGCCCAAGGCTCTTGCTGACACAGCTTCTTCCAGATACTGTGCCTCTTAAAATAGCAGGCTCTGTCCAACCCTGAAGGGTTCAAGATTCTAAATTTATGGTGTCCATTTTAGCCTAAACCCATTCCTAACATATAGTAGAAAACACAAAACATTGAAATCTTGCAAGAAAAAAATGTTTGTTGCTGTTAACGTCTTTGGAGGGGGGAGGGGATTGTATGTGCATGGTGTGTGCTTGCATCGTATGTATGTTTGCACATGTGCAAGTGCACATGTGTGTGTGTACACTTGGCATGGAGAGGCCAGAGGTTGGCATCCATGGCCTCTTTGATCACCTTCCTCCTTATTGACTCATCAGGGTCTTCTCTTGACCCCAGAGCATGACAGTCCCGTTTGTCTAGCTAGCCAGCCAGCCCTAGAGAGCCCAGCTCCGCTCTTCTGATGGCTCAGCAAGCGCTGTATTTACTGAGCTGCCTCCCCAGACCCTGCTCTTCTAACTACGCTTAGAAGAAGGCTATCATTTCCTCATGATCACAGCACCAAGAGCAATACCCATGTACTCCAGAACCTGACACAGCTGCTTCTGAGTTGGGACAGTACCCATTTCCTTAAACTAGATGTGAGATTGCAGCCTCTTTCTAGGGACTGATGAGTCTTAGGGCACATGCACACACGTGCACACCCACACAAAGGCACTCACAGGCGGGTACATACCAGTACTCACATGCAGTCACAATTTGAAATCTTGCAGCAGTTATTGAAAAACTACAGAAAATTCAAATATTTCAACCAGATTTACCAACTATCTTAACATTTTCTATATATGTATTCACACTTTTACTTATGCATGTTTTATGTGTGCCACAAGTATGTATTGTCCAGAAACAAATCAAAAACAAAAGTTTTTCTATAAATAAATGTAACACAAAAGTTGCAGATTTCCTGCTACCTTCCCCTGATTTACTGAAGTATAATCATAATTGGAAAATTTCACATGGATAAAATTGTTATCTAATTTTTCAGATCTTGTTTGAATTTTACTATTTTCCCAATGATGTTAGTTCGTGGCAGGTTCCACCCAGGTCCCTCTCTTAATTTTACCTGAAAGTTCTCAGATTCCTGTACCCAGGAAGAGGTCTTAGTCTGTCTCCATCTGGGTCCTTTTGGTAGGTTTCCTTCCATGTGGGTTTTCTGACTTTTTCCTAAAGGGGCATGGATGGAGGCACTCAGGGCTGTGTTATGTATGTGTGTCTTATGTAGGAGGCATAGGGGACAAGTTTGCCCATGACTAGTGACAGTGATTCAAGTTAATTACTTAAAATGTTTGACTAGAAATTCTGATGAGCGTCAGGAGGGTAACAAACATGTGGCTTCAGTCAGAATCAGAGCAGCCTTCTCCTTCGCAGCAAATCCTTCTGCTATACAAGGCCCTGGGTGGAGGAGTAAATCATCCCTAGGCAGGCAGCACCTGGTCCAGGGGAGGTTCAGATTTGGGGCAAGGTGTCCTGTATACATGGAACTTCCCAGGCGTTACCATGCTTTGGTACATTTGCATTGTGAACACGGCCATTTCTACTGCAGCAACACTGGGTGTGGGGTCGCACCAGGGCCAAAGTGCATGTAGCTGACACGGGCCAGGCAGAGCTCTGTAGTCCAGAGTCCAGTTGTGCTTTGTGCTTGAGGGATAGCTGGGGCATCTATGGCAAATATGGTGGCTCTGGATTCCCAGAACCCATCTAATATGCAGTTCCCAGGTCAGAGCCACTGGGCACACCCATTCGCATGGGACACACCCTGCCTTCCTGTTGTTCTCTGGTAATCTGGGACAAGGCTTTGTGATGGAGAATCACCCTTATCCTCTTCCAGAATCTTTAGCTTTGCCTGGCCTGGCTTCAGTTTTCAGAAAAGCCTGAAGGAAGAGGTTCTAACCCTTGCTGTGAAAGGCCACACTGCTGTGGGTCTGGTTTGTGTCCCTAGAGCCATCTAAGAAGCCACTTTATCTGCTCTAATTAACAGTCGGGGCAGATTTAACCCTCCCAGCTTAACTCAGCTCAGCTAATGACCAGCGATAGCTGATGACATGCCTCTCAAGGACAGTTTTGTGGTCAGAAGTGAGGCCTTGGCTCAGTTAGCACACGTCCTCCATTTCTAGGGACAGACCTCAGCACCTATAGTCTCTCATCCACAGAGGCAGCTGCTGTTGGCCTCCGTGTATTACCCCTTGGCCTTTGCCAGGATTTGCTTCAGTGGGGTCACAGGACTTTAGAATTTGGGAGAGACAGCCTTTGCTTTCGTCTAGCCAGGCTATTCTAATGGGGAAATGGAGGCACAAAAATGATGACTATAGTGGATAATGTAGGTAGGCTTAGGTGAGAAAGATTAGGATTTCTCCACGTGTCTGGAGCTTGGGATGAGGCCTCAACCAAGGCAAGAAAGTGTCTGGAAATTACTTGAGCTTGTTGCAGGTTGATTTGAGTTGATCATGAGGTCTCATGGGGCAGAATATCATCTGACGAGGGCAAGAGGACTTAGATCATAAAAGTAGAGTGCTCAAGTCTACATGTGAGGGCTGCAGGAGGGTGTAGTGGTCACCTGCAATGCCCTGGTGCAGGATGGTTTGTCCTCAGAGAGACTTTCTTGAAGCTTTTAGCAGGTTTGAGTACTGGAGCCGCAGACACTCACAGACCCACTGTGAGCCCCATGAGTTCCTTCAGGTGCTGCCTGACATACATGTATCCTGATTGAAAGGGGAAGAGAGAGGATGGGTCATAAAAATAGCTCATACTTTACACACTATACATGTATCCTAAATTAGGCTCATTTGTAACTGATTTCCCCATTTTGCTTTTTCACCAGACTGTAGGACCAGGGGACAATTTAATGCCTTCTCCTACCATTTCCGGGGAAGACGCTCTCTAGAATTCAGCTATGAGGAGGATAAGCCCACAAAGAGAGCCAGGTGGCGGAAAGCACTGAGGTGAGTTTTGTGGTATCCTGCCTGATAATCCCACCTGTCTCTGGAACAGGCTGAGGTCTTGCTGTTGCTTTGAGCTCAGTCGTAGCCTGGGTTAGCTAAAGTAGAAATGCCCCAGAGTACAGAGTAGACAAGGCCCGTGTCCTGCTTAGTGGTGCCGGGCTGCAGTGTGCTATACTGTGCTTCACAAGTGATGCACTTAGAGATGCTTGCACACTGACACTTTGGATCTTATCTTTTCTCCTTAGTGTGAAACATGGCAAACATCTTCACAATGCAACATCAGCCACCCGTGAGCACTTGGAAGGGCCAGCAACTAATGATCTCAAGGAGTTTGTTCTGGAAATGCAGAAGATCATCACAGACCTCAGGAAACAGGTAAGGCTGGCCTGAGTCATTGCCTTCTGCTCTTCCTTGGACCTTTTACCAGCACACCTCTTGCCCCCTGGGTTCTCAGAGGCCTTGAATTTCTGGGTGATTGTGAAGGTGTTGACTTATCCTCACCTGCTGGGGGGCACGGCCACTTGTATAGCTTGCTTTGTTCCAGCTTGCTTCTAGCTAGGTTCCATGGAAGTCATGTCCTCGTGTTTCCCTGTGAACTAGTGTGTTAGTGCTTCTGTATTGCTGTGATTAAATATCGTAACCAAGACAATGCATAGGGGAGTTTCTTTGGGTTTACAGTTTCAGAAAGTTAAGGGTCCATGGTTGCAGGGCCGTGGCTGTAGGAAGCCAAGGTTCACATCTTGAATGGAAAGCTGGAGTTTGAGAAAGGAACCAAGCAATGGTGCAAAGCTTTGGAATCTCAGAATCTGTTCACACCGATAGACTTCTTCCAAAATGGTCACGCCTTCTAGACCTCCCCCAAACAACTGGGGAACATTTGTCCAAATGCTCAGGACTGTTCGGGGTCATCTAACTCAAGCACCACAACTGGGATACTGGGCAGTGGGCAGTTGGTGTCTCTAAGTTTAGAGTACCCTGCGAGGGAATATGGCTGAGAGGATACCATTGGAATAGACACAAAGTCCCAAACAACTCAGGCAAAGTCAGATGAAGAAGTGTGGGAAAAGACAAACCTGAATTCCTGTTGGTAAGCCACTTCTTGTGGAATAGTTTGGAAGTAACTGTTTCCAGAGCCTAGTAAGTGACGGTAGACCAGCAGAAGCTGTGGCAGGTGTGATGGTTTGTATGTGCTTGGCCCAGGGAATGGCACTATTAGAAGGGTAACCTTGTTAGAGTAGGTGTGTCACTGTGGGTGTGGACTTTAAGACCCTCATCCTAGCTACCTAGAAGCCAGTACTCTACTAGCAGCCTTCTGCCAGCAACCTTCAGGTGAAGATGTAGAACTTTCAGTTTCTCCTGCACTATGCCTGCCTGGATGCCACCGTGTTCCCACCTTGATGATAATGGACTGAGCCTCTGAACCTGTAAGCCAGCCCCGATTAAATGTTATCCTTATAAGAGTTGCCTTGGTCATGGTATCTGTTTACAGCAGTAAAACCCTAACTAAGACAGTAGGGCACCAGGATTATACACTACAGCCCTGGCTGAAGATCTATAGATAATTCCTCTCTTTCTCTTTAACAAAGTTAAAGGAACTTTATTCTGCTTCTCTGAAGCTCTGTGTTCAATTACTAAAGGCCTTGTTTCAAAGAGAGGGGAGGCTGAGACCTTGGGCTAGACATGGGAGGTATGGTCACTGGATGTTAAAAAGCATTAGTGTGTGTGGTTGAATTGTGAGACAGAGAAGTGTTTTCCTGGGTGGTGTGGTCTGTGGGATTCTTGGGTCTGGCTCTTTTCCTATCCCAAGGCTACTCATGTGATAGGCTCAGGGGAGACTCATGTAACCCAAATTCCTTTCTAGATAAAAAAGCCATTCCTATGGCTTTTGTTCCTGCTTGATCCTTGCCCTGCAGGCGCAGGGCTCCATCTCTGTGCATTCTGACACCCAGCTTGGTTTGCTCTGAAGCACTAGTGGGTGCTGGGGATTCCTGGCTCAGGTGGAAAAGCTCAGACCAGCCCCAGGAGACCTCTGGATACTGGTGGAAGCAGGTCCTTTGGACCAAGGGTTGGTCCAGGACATTCACATGGACTTAAAACGTCCATGGTACCATGACTTACATTCTACCCATAGCCAGAGACAGGACTTCTTGGCTCAAGATGCCAGGAGACCTGACAATGCAGAATGGCCTTTGTACAGACAGCTCGGGGAGTTTTGGTCCTTCCCTGCCAACCCTGCATGACCTGTCTGCACAGCTGCCTATGGCTGTCAATGCTGACGGCCGTCCAGATCACAGCCACCTTGGTCCTTAGGTACCTGGGCTTTGAGTCCACTCAGAGTCAGCCATTGGTGTTCACTCTCCACTTCCTGAGCACACTCATCTCTCCTTTAGTTTTCTTCAAGACCTCAAGTAGGAATGCTGGGAGTTAATACCTAAAACATCAGTTACACTAGTGAGTTGTTCCTACGGAAGTTTGCTATGTTTGGTTTGGAAATGCTGCCATATATCTTATTGTGAATAGCTCTTTGGCTAACTAAATTCCAGTTGTCCAGGAGTAGGACTCCATCTCTGTGCATTCCGGGGAGGATAGCCACCCTAATGCAAAGACAAGGTGATCTTAGTGCCAAGGGGCTTCACAGAGTAGCTTAAGGTTCTATTCTGTGCTCTGCTCCAGTGTGGACTGAGGACCACATTGCACTCAGTAGGTAGGCAGGGACCAAGGTTGACCTCTGAATGGCAAGTAGCCTCCCATCGCCTGTTGTAACATGGGCAGCCTTTCCTCTGCTGAGTATGGCTGTTGAAGCTCATTCTGTCAAGTTTGACTGCCTTGTGCCTTGCTGCAGATAAACAGCCTGGAGTCTCGGCTCAGCACCACAGAGTGTGTGGATGACAGCGGGGAATCCCACGGCAGCAACACGAAGTGGAAAAAAGACACATGCACAGTTTGTGAGTGCAAAGTAAGTATGGGGTCAGGTCTGTGTTCACACCCATCACGCCTGGGGAGCCGGTGGGCCGGGTGCCAGAGTGAGGTCCTGTTGGCTCTCATTCCTCGGCCCTGGTTTCCCCCTCATAAGCTGCAACGAGAAAATGGGGCGTCTGTGTGAACCCCCTTAGCTTCCAGTGGTATACAGGGAGCACCTGGGAACCCGTAAGCTCCACAGCTTAGGACCCGTCCTCACAAAGCTGGCTGTTACATTCACCCCGCATCCCCATTCCTATTGTCCAGGTCAAGCTTGGGATACTAGTTACAGAGAATACTAATGGGCACAGTCCACTTTGGGCAGAGGTGACAGGCAGGCCAATGATAAACCTTGGTTATGAGCACAGGTTCCCCTGCAGCCCTGGCAGGAATACACTTGGAACAGAGCAGGACGGCAGCACAGCAGGAATGAGGGCAGAGCCAGATCACCTCTTGTCTAGAAGGGACAGGATTTTTATCTGTCTCTTTACCTGAACAGTACAAGGTACTCCAAGTATTCCAGGGTTCCTGGCTAAGGAAGACTAAGTTAGGACAGGAAGGATTATTTGCAGAGAAGACCACTTCCCTCTGGCCTCATTGTGCTTCCCAGCAGGATTAAGTGGAGATTGGGTGTGGGATCTGTGAGTTCTTTGACCCTGGGCCTCACGGTAGGGTTAGAGGACAGTAGACCGTGCAATGGGATCCTCCAGGGGACGTATTTAGAGCGAAAGACTCCAAGCATTGTCTTCAGTCACTATCCCAGGCGAGCCCAGCTGAGCACAGAGGCTAGGACATACTGCAGGGGATGAGGGTAAGACCCATGGGGTGTCATACTGGGTCAGGGGTCACGTGGGTCATGCCAAGTAGAGGGTCCAGGAATGACAAGAATGTATCCCCCTCCTTTAGAATGGACAGGTCACCTGCTTTGTGGAAACGTGCCAGCCTGCAGCCTGCCTGCAGCCTGTGAAAGTCGAAGGCGCTTGCTGTCCTGTCTGCCTACGGAACACTGCAGAGGAAAAGCCGTAGTGTTCCCGAGCTGAGCTCCTCGAAGCCTGGTCCACGGAATCCTTGGGAGCCTAGATGACAACACGGGGAGCTTCAGACCACAGAACAAGTTGGGATCTCAGACATTTCAGGACCTCCGCTGTGCCATCGCAGAAGCAGCCAGGGCTACTTCAGACCCTGTGTTTGTAGAAGGAAATTGAGCAGGCGAGAGTGGGTGCAAGTTCCGGCCCTCACTTCATGTTAGACTTCTCAGGTTTATATTTAAGTGTTTTTAAATGGAAAATTGGTGCTACTATTAAATCACACAGTTAAGACATGGGTTTCAAAATCGCTTCTGCCTGATGATGCCACTTCTGTTTAAATGAGGCAGGGGGTCTTTGATAAGCTTCCTTTAAACAGAAGCATTTGGCAAATGGAACAGAATCTTATAAATAGCATCCTGGGCCATAATCCCTACGGGGATACTAGGGCTTTCTCCCACCTCTCCTTCATGTCTGCCATCTTCCCCTTCAGGGCCCTTCAGCATCTAATAACAATACCAACACAATCCTGCACCTTGGGACCATGTCCGCCCTTCTACACACGATTGTCACATTATTAAGTCACAGCTAGACATAATCTTGTTTCCACTTAGAACGTGTGTAAATACTGCCTTGCTATAAACTGAATGTGAAATCCTTTGGTCCCATGCCATGCTGAGTGACCTGAGCAGCCCCTTGCATTGGTAGGATGGTCTGCAGCCACCACCTGCCTTGGTTCCTGGCCACAGTGTAGGGAGAGTGATTCACCCTCCAGGTCCTTTGAATAGGTGACAGATAGGCAGAGCCTGAATGTCAGGAAATCACATTGTGTGAATGCTTTAAAGGAAAAAAAAATCCCTATACCTCATATTTTTTATTGCATGATGTTTTATTAAAATTTTCCCATTTTAGATGTTAGAAAAATTATTTCCACTATGCAAATTTTTTTAATTCAGTGAAAAGCAACTATTATACCTCATAGTCTCTTGTTTTTAATTGACCAAAATATTCCATTCTATTCTCACAAGGTTCTGAGGTCTCTGCCTGAACAAGTGAGTCTTACCTTACATTTACTGATGTGCCCAGCACTGTATGCCAGCCATTGTGGGTACATCAAGAGGTCGCCTGCCCAAGGACTGGGGGGGGATTGCCTCAAGAACACAGACGAGTCAATGTCAGTTGGGAAAGGACAAAATGGGTGCCATTATAAGGAGACCATGGTCAGACAGGGAGATGTTCAGTTCCTTGCAGCCTCTGGCTTATGTTGGGCAATAAGGCCATTGTGGTGTGTACATATATTATCGCTACGATGATACGATTACCTTCCTAAGATGGACACAAAGCCACATGGGTAAGGCTGCTGTGTAAGCCAGCATGGGCATGTTCACGGCGGACTCACCGCATTGCCTATGTAAAAGTGGTCACCATGTCTTCCTCTCATGTTGCTTATGATATTCAGAAGCTGGTGGTCCAGCAGGGGCGGGCATTTGTGAAATATTAAGTTGAGCTTAGTGATGAGATTTCAGAACAGACTTCTGTGAAGTAGGAGACATAACCATGCATCTAAAATCTGATGGCCATGTAATTGCTCAGCCTTAGAAATGGTGGGAGAGCCCACCCTGGGTATCTGGTATTTCACGAGAGCCCCAGGGGTATGTCTTGTGCCAAGGCACACGAGTGTCCGTGAAGCTTAGACAGGTGCCAAGGGATTTTGTTCTCTGCTCCTGTGTGGGAAGCTGGCTGTGATTTACATTAATTTCTGTATTTCAAACCAAGATGTCTGCAGATCTCCATTTTGATGTTCCAGCCCCACTTCCCAGGCAGTGGGCAGTGCCCACACACCCTTTCTGACTAGCCACTGCACTGGGCTTCTGTGATTCAAAGTAGTGTACATATTTATTTACTTTTCTGACTGTTGCCAACAGCCAAATGCCATTTTATGTTCCTTGTATTCAGTCCATTACCAAAGAGGTGTTTGCACTTTGTAATGACGCCTTTCAGTTCAAATAAAAGGACCACTTCGTCCAAGTGGAGAATCTGTTGTTTTACTTTGATACAAACAATAACTTGTTCCACTGAATGATGTGGAAGTAAGAGGAAGGAGTCCAGTCCTCCACAGACACCCAGAGCCATGCGGTGACCCACTGTGAGGAAGACAAAGGAAAGAAGGGGGACAGTGTTAGTTAAGAGGAACTTTTCTTTCTAAGATAGGGAGGATGCCCTGGCCAGCCTGATGCTGTGAGGGTTCAGTCCCTGGAACAAACCTCCTGAATTTCTTTGTGGACCAGTCTGTTCCATTTTTAGGAAATGCACGGTACTTTTGGCCCTCTGAGGGGACAGGATGGGTGAGTAGCTTCTGTTCTTCCAAAGCATGAATATAGGTCATACAGGGATCAGTTTACCATCAATGTAGAACGTTTCTCGTGTGTTTCTGTTGCATGTGGCCTTCAGCCTGAGCAAGGTGACCTGGGGCATGGGTGAAGGAGAGGCTGTTGCTGCTCTGGTGGAAGGATCTTTACGCTGCCTGGAGAAGAGGCTGTTGTTCATTTAACTATCATCACGCAATAGAAGATGCAATATTAGGGAAACCTGTATTCAATTGTGTGTGTGTGTGTGTGTGTGTGTGTGTGTGTGTGTGTGTGTGTGTGTGTGTGAACATGTTCATATTTGTGGAGGTCAGAGGTCAAGTAACCACTATCTGCCTTGTTGGTTCAGGGTCTTTCATGGGACTTGGAGCTCACTAATTAGGCTAGGCTGACTGGCCCAGAAGCCCCAGGGATCCCCCATCTCCAGCTCCTTAGTGGTGGTGTTATAGGCACTCACCACTGCTCCTAGCTTTTTACATGAGTGCTGGGGATCTGACCTCAGGTTCTGATGCTTATGCAACAAGCACTTGGGGCTTTTAAAGCTTGCAGATCCTTTGAGAAATTAAATGAGAAACTTGAATACTGCCATGTGCCTTGCTGTGGGAGAGGATGTGTGGGATCCTCTGCTGCACCGTCCTGGTGAGACAGCTTTCCCATGCCTGAACCGCATTCTGTGACAGACTCTGTTCACATGCGGTCGTACGTGTAAGACTGACTTGTGCAACCACCAAGAACCCCATGAAAATTCCAGATGCTCTTTCTTGTCCTAGAGTGACAGGTCTAATATAACTAGACCTCCATTCTGCTTCATCTTCTTGCCAAGACTGTAATGAACTGCAAATGAGGAAAATGGAGCGCAGAAAGGCAGCTTGGCCCAGTGTCAGCAGAGTCGGTGAGCAGAGTAACACTGGGTCTCATGTGCTGCCTGGCCAGCCATTCCCTGGTTTGTCCTTTGACGTTCTGGTGACTGACACGGACCCTGAACAATCATTGCACTTTTACTTCAGATGTGGAGTGTTTTTGCCTTTTGACTAAAAACCATCCCAACATCTAAATCCACATGATAAAGATTCTTCGAGGGTTAGTGAGACGATCCAGGGTAACGGTGCCTGCCTCTGAGGCTGACAACCTGAGCTTTAATCACTGATCCTTGAGAACTGCATGGTGGAAGGAGAGAGCTGAGCCCACAGTTGTCCTCTGACCTATATCACAAATGCATACACTCACATACACACATGCACGTGCATATTTATATTTATATTTAATGTAAATTTTTAACTCCCTAAACAGATCAGAGGCTTCAATAGTAGGCAGCAGGAGTGAATTCAAGAGTTTGCAGAAGCCCTGTCATGGCTGGTTTTATATTTGGGGAATTTATTATAAAAACAACTCTGTCTATATCTCTTTCTGAAATGTCTGCCTTTTTTACTCAGACAAGTGGGACTTTAGAATAAGGAAGCTGAGGCTGGAAACCCCATAGCCTCCCCTGCTGTCTTCCACATTGTGTCCTGTAAGTCTTTCTGGGTTGATAAAGACCTTGAAGCTACATTTCCCCTTTGTTCTGAATGCATCCTGTGACCTGCTAGGACAGCTGAACCACACGGCAGGTGCAGGCAGCTGTGCTGCTGAGGAGAAATGTCGATTTCAAGCATCTTCATCCCATGTAGTGACTGTTTAAACACGAGCTATAAATTGATGTGGCTTCTTTTGTAGAGGTCAAAAGAGGGTAAGAAATTTTACCATTTTCGTATTTTCTTACTCTTTCTTGTGTTGACCATAAGTACTATGGGAAATTTTATTTTTCAGTGTGCTTTAACCTAAAGCCAAATCTCTTTACTCTTATAACCCACTGTTAAAAGCCAACAAACAGACAAACAAAAAGCTAAAAAAAAAAAAAACCAACAAAATAAACAAAACCAAAAAATAACAACAACCAAGCAACAACAAAAGCACCTCTCTGGCATCATTGTTCATGTCTTGTAAAGCATGCTGCTGTTTTATTGTTTTGTCCTTGCTAAACAAACCAGGCAGTACACACACATTGAACTGGAAGGGCTTGCAGCTGCTTCAGAGGAGACCTCTGGAAAACATGTTTGTGTTTCTCAAAAATGACCACATCAGGAATCATCGCAGATGAGGCTGTTGGTCATCATTCCTCGCAACTATGACTCAGACCTACCAGGGGAGGAGGGGGCAGGATGTCGTGCCTGTGGTCTCCAAGGGTACTGTGCAGTCTGGTCGCTAGGTTTCCACAAGAGTCCTGGCCCCAGTGCTGCTGTCAAAGGGCTGTGCCTTCTCCCCTCTGCCTTGGGGGCTGAGCTCTCCTATAAGTGAGGAATGGCAGACCTGAGACTCAAGCCTGCCTTACTTGGTCCTGAAACCAATCCTCTGTTCCACCAGATTTAAAGAAACAGCACTTTCCTATTTCAGGAAGACTGGCTCTTTGTGTGCCCTATTCAGACTGCGAATCTGGATTGATTTGCAGAGCTTGCTGGGGCCCCTGTAGGTGTAAAAGGGTAAATCTATGATCTTGAGAAATGTTGATGCTTCCTGTTTCCTTCAAGGGCTCAAAGGTGATGAAAACAGACATGAAAAACTGTCTCACCCAGAACAGTGGCTGATAGCCCAAGTCCCACAGAAGCCAGCATTGTTCCTAAAAGGCTACACAGGAATCCAGGCCATTTTGATTTGCTCAGGCCTCCTTTTCCAGTAACCGCTGTCCCCCTTGTGTGATACTTCCCAAAGCCCTGCCCCCCCAAACAAACCTACCCTACTTTGGTGCCCATGATAAATCTGTCTTTTTGGTCATTTGAAGGACTCCTGCATCTCACATCTGAGTCCATGGTGACTTCTCTGGGAACTCATCCGTTGGCTTGCCTCCTTACTCACCATGAGTCACGGCTTACCTTCCCCACACAGCTCTTGGTGCAGATGAACCACAGACTTCTTAAAGACAAGCATGCATGGTCTATCTTGTCCCTTCATTCTTAGTTTAAGACTCTCTGCTGACTGCAGTAGCTGTTATTTCAAAGCTCAGCACCTTCGCTTGTAGCCTGATCTTAGCAGAGACTAGGTTTCTTTTCCTTTTCTTTTTAATCCTCCTCTCTTCCAAACAACATGTCTAAAGACTTGAGGTTCGGATAAGTTCCATTCTCTGTTAATTGCCCTTGGAGCTCAGACTGTAAAATCCATCAGAGTTTCAATTTCTTCATCTATAATGATCTAACTTGTAAGATAAATTATCTAACTTTTTAAGATAAAGCCAGTGAGAAAGAAAGAAGCATGGATATGTTTAAGGCCAGGGACGGCTTCTTGAACAGCCTTACAGGGTTCTGTATGCTGAGTACGACCGGGCCTGCCAACAGGGATAGAACTTGGCCTGTGTGCTCTTTGGGATTCTGAGGGTCAAATGGCGCTCTCTGTAATATCCATTGGAAATCTAGCCCTTTAGATAAAGGCTATACACAGACTGGATATAGCCTATGTGTGAGCTAGACAGATTACCAGTCTGGGTTAAATATAGGCTAGCCAGCCTAGGTGCAGACAGAGTATAGACTAGATATATGATAGAGAAAATGCTGAAAGTGGGCTAGATGCAGACCTGACTAGTTTACCCCCTCAACACCATGGACTGAAGATGGAGAAAGGCCAGCTGTGGAAACAAACTGTAAGGCAAGGGGCAGGACCTCCCAGGAGTTTACCTTGGGAGTTGGAGAACTTCGCACTAGTGAAAAGCAACAGGAAAGGCTGTAGTAGCCATAGGAGTGATTGGGTGAGCTGGTGATTGGGTGATTGCTCCATCCCAGGAGAGGGGCAGGAGCACCAAGGCCTCAGGGGAGGAGGCAGCAGGTTGGCAGGGTAAGGTTTCCCTAAAGTAAGAGTTGACTGGTCTGGGTCCCTGGTGGACACCTCAGAAGGCTGGCAGCAGGGAAGAAATATGATGCTGCCCACGGTGGCAGCCTCATGTCAAAGTAAGAGCCAGCTCCTCTTCTGTCAACAGTCAACAGGCCTCCTTTCACGGATGGGGATGAATCAGAAGAGCAGTTAGAATAACATAGCAGTGTCTGGGGAAACCCAGGAGAAGGATGGAGAGAAGAACTATGTGTCTCACTAAGGAGCGGGAGTGGGAGTGGACACACGAAGGAGTTGGACAGCTAAGCCACTGGGATAGGTAAGCAGCCCCTTCCCGATGCTGTAAAGACCCTGTAATAAGCCAGTCATTGCAAGTCCTCCAAATGCCCCAGGTTTATCTGCTGGGAAATTGCACCACTATGATACACGGTACCTGGCAGGTGCATGCACACTTCAGACATGCAGCCTTCAGGCTGCAACTGTGCTTGGAAGCTGGGTGTTGCTCCTGTAGCTCTTCCTGCTTTCTCTCAATGCCAGAGTAGAATCATACCTTAGAAACTCCTTCCTGTGTTGCCCATACACTCTTCCTGTTAATTATCTGACAACTTCAAGAACATGACTTTCCATTATTGCTATACAGTGCACAAGTCTGCGTGGGGTTCCTTTTGGGGTACACTGCCTCATAAAGGTCTGCAGATAACGTCCATCTGTCACCCTTTTGCTTTTTATTTGTACAGAGTTCAGTTTAGGGTTGTTACGGCCATATTGATGCTAACGTGTCATCAGTCATCAGCTACACGGATGTCAGGAGCAAAGGTGCACATACACAGAATGTTTGGTGCCTACCATTCTAAACCATTGAGACAAGGGACAGAGTTGTCAGCAGTGTTCTCTGGCATAGGGAGCTGCGAATGCCTCAGCAGCTACAGGTGTCTGTGTTCAGAGGGAGCCCAGATCATCAAGAAATCCTGAGGCGACATCAAGAGCAGGTGGGAAATCAAGATGCCCTAGCCAGGTGAGAGGAGGGATGTTTGGAGTATGACTAATACCGTCTTCAGAGCTGTCTTCCACACCTCCCCCACCCATGACTGAGATGCTTCCTGACTTACATCGACTTACAGATTCACTTCTGGTCCTGTGCAAGCTGTAACTCTGGAGTGGTCAATCCTACAGGCTCTGTCCTCAGAAAATGGGAAAGGAGAAACAACCAGCTGGCCATGGCTTTTACCTCTGAAGCAGGAGACCTTGGCTGTGACCTAGAGCATCCCATGCAAAGTACTCACAGGACCCAGGAACAACACTGGGGCCTTTGAAGTCATCATCCAGAGACTTGCCCTTCTCTTGTGGCATGGAATGTCTTTGTTTCTGAGTTGAGGAGCAGAGGTGTGGGATGCTGTCGTAGTGAGTGGAAGACTTGGAAACCAAGTTGGGGTCTACGCAATGGAAGTCCAGCCTCCTGGAAGTGAATAGATCATTACACTGAGACAACACCCTTCCCGTCCTTTTGACAGGAACAAGAAAACACAGAAAGGGTAGAGGTGGTGCTTCTGGACCAACATAGGAAGAGTCATACCCACAGGCTTCTCAGACGGTCTTGGGAGAGTGGTGTGGGGTGGTATCGCTGGATTCTGGGGCACATCAGTGGGATTCACAGATGTATCTCCTCACTACAGATCTCTGTGTAGTATACATGACTAACATTTTAGAATAAAAATATGGCTTAACAAAAATTTCTGGGTGAGGTGTGGTAGTGCATATCTTTAATCCCAGTACTGGGATAGAAGAAAAAATAGGATCTCTGTGAGTTCAAGAGATGTTACTGGTCTACATAGTAAGATCCAGGACATCCAAGGCTATATAGAGAAACTCTGTCTCAAATAAAAAAAAGTAAAATTGCTTTTGAAAGCACATAAGAAAACAAAAAGGACACACTACCGAATGGATTAAAAAATGTTTATAAATCACATTCAATGGGAGACTTCAACAAGAACAAAACTCTTAAAACTAAACGGTAGGAAACAAACAACCCAGCCTTAAAGAAGACAATGTATTTTAACAGAGGCTTAATCAAAGAGGATTTAAGAAAGCTAGGTCATATGTAGTGCCACTTCTAGTTTGGAGGTGGACTTTGGTTTTTCCTTTCGTCTCCACATTGAATCCCATAGCTGCTGCATCTGCTCACGCTCCCATCATCATCAGTAAATATTCCTTACACACATCCTTGCCAGCATTTGATGTCATTTGATTTCTTGACAACAGCTATCTTTTTTTTCTTTTTTTTAATTTATTGATATATTTATTTACATTTCAAATGATTTCCCCTTTTCTGGACCCCCACTCCCCGAAAGTCCCATCAGTCCCCTTCCCTCCCCCTGTTTAAGGGACTCTCAAGGTATTTATTCACACTTCAAAGTGTTTATTAACCATCTTCTGAGAATTCTCTCCTCAGATCTCTAGCCCATTTGGGGGATTATAGGAAGGAAAGCAATAATCGTATCAACAGATGATTGGCTCTGCTAGGTAGCAGGGAGGGAAATTGAATTGATGGCCAGAAGGAAAGTTATCAATACCATGGATGCCAAAGAGGAAGGTGAACTTCATGCTGATGTGAATGCAGAGCTTGAGGAAACACAGTGTAGCTTTTTGGGAAGTTAAATGTGTACTTTTCAAAGGACCCATAGCCCTGATCTCAGGAGAACAGGGAGAGTTTATAGTAGGATTTTTCCATGTTGAGTTAATCCCTAAAATCGATTTGTTTTTCTCCCACTTCCTTTTTCCTTCCTTCCTTCTCTCCTTCCCTCCTTGTTTCTTTTTCTTAGTCTGCAGCAAGGCAACACTAATTGCAGTTGAAAGGCATGGTAAAATCCTTGGCTGAAATCCTTGGCACATTATGTCAAAGTTCAAATTCCATTCCACCAATGTCACCTGTAATTGGGGCATACAAGGGTTTTGCTTCATTTTGTTTACAATTCCCTTAAGTGTAATTAAAATATATTTTTATACTTCATATGTTTCAGAAAATGTTTTCTCTTATTAACATTGTCTGAGGTCAATAATCTTATTATCAAAGATCTATGACTTTTGCTATAAGATGGGCATAAAAAATTGATTTTTAAAAGTGTACAGAATGGAAAAAAAACATGAGACATCAACCTTAAACAACAACTACAACAACAACAAAAAACTACAAGCAACTAAGGAATGTGTAGAGTTGGAAAATAGTCTTCCCCAGGGAAGAACATACTAATTGGTTATTCAATACAGAACGGTCAGCCTTCAAAAGTATACATGAAAATGGCATTATACATACTGACAGGTTGTAATTTGGAATGCCTATGTATTCTATATAGTCATATATGCATATAACAACAATTGATGATAAAAGAGGCCATTAATTTGAAAGAGCACAGTAAGAAGAGGTATACAAGAGGGTTTGGAGGGAGGAAAAAGAAGGGAGAAAATATGTAATTATAATCTCAAAAAAATCAAAGAAAAAAATACTTGAAGGCAAAAGATTTTTTAACAATCATTTTAGACACAGAGCCAAAATTTCTTTGGGCAAATTGCATTTGAAAGGAGCTACTGGGTGACGAATAGTCACTCTCTCTGGGTGTGAGGGTCTCAGTCTCAAGTCCAGTCTTCGTGAGCTAGAAAGGAATGGTCTGTATTTGCAGAAGGTTACCTCAGTCACAGAGCCTAGGCTGCTGTCTGTGGGCCAGCTTGGTTGAGATGTTCCAGCCACAACTGCTTTTTAGACACAGCCTCCTTAATTCTTCACTTTGGCATGTCCAGGGAACTCTTGGGGTTCACCGTCTGGTCCCTTGTGTAGGTCTTGTTCAACCAATGCAGCTATTGGGGTGAGTCACTGTTGCTCCTCATCACTCTCCTTTCTCATAACATAACATGTGATTTCTATTTCCTCTAGACAGTTTTTAAGCCAGAGCTCAAAACAGTCCCAGTCTCCTTGGGTTTCGTTGTCCTCAGCTGTGAGGTGGTGAGTCCGTGGAAGCTGGAAGCCCTTGCTTCTCACAGGATAGGGAGGACTAGATTGAAAAATATGAAATATGAAAGCCCTGTGATAATCAAAATACCCTGTGCCCTTAGGCCATCCTTTAGACTGTAGTTCTGAAAACAAGCTGGAGGAAAACATTAAATATTCAAATGATGAGATAGTTAGTTCCCTAGAACTCCTCCAGAGAACAACACATTTTGAAGTGGTAAGACAAATGAACACAAGAATTCTTCACTCGGCAGAAAGATCCACCAGGGCTGATGGTAAGGCAAGAGGAAAGTATACTGACTTGGTCATTAGCAGAGTGGGCACAACCACAGTGTGGGTGGTAGTTCTGAAGGCAGGGAGAGACTGCTGGTGAAGACTCCGGTTGTAGAAAAGCAAAGTAGAATTGATAAGTACTTGGGCAAGTAGCAAACGCTGCTTTTCTCCTCCCAGGGACCTGTATTTGTGTTGAATATGAAACTGTGAAAAGTACATCCGTCCCCACAGTGTCCAGGGGCAAGGCTTCTTTGTGAATCCAGAATAGAACCCTATTGGTTCAAAGCAGACCCAGAAAGGTTGCCTAGTCTATAGTAAGCACTAGAGTAGCTGCTGAAAAGTAACTTTCCCCAGATAATAGAAAATGTTAACACATGTCATGTAATGAAATACTACTAGTAGCTAAATAATGCGCTGTTAGATGGTGAGTGTTTGACCTGCCTGGGTGTGAGGGTCTCAGCCTCAACTTCAGTCTTTCTGAGCTAGGAAGGAGCAGTATGCACAGTCACAGGAAGTGCTTTTGGTCACCTTAGGTCACAAGAGACATGGGGGGAAGAGAAACCAAGAAATTAATAAAATGATTTTTTTTAAATCCAGCTAAGTTAGTGATGGTATTATTATATTAATGACATAGATTCACCAATTAAAAGAAGTGACTAATAGATTTACTACTAATCTACTCACTAGTAAATTAGTGAGTGGAAAAGGAAGAGTCTTCAACTGTGTGCCATTCCACAGAGCCATACCTTACAGGTCCTCTGGGGTAGAATGTGAGAGGATAAGCAATGATGCGTGGTGAACACTGAGGGTAGACAACTGGAGTGCCCGTTTTAGTGCCAGATAAAATAGATTTTAGAGCAATAATATGGCCAGGGACAAAAAGAGACATTTCATAACGACAGCAAGGTTGTCAGGAAGTCATCGTAGTTAACAGTGTACAATCACCACTAAGTAGTATAGAAATGGACAAAGGTGAATATAAAAGTAGACTTTTTCACAAAGCAGGGGATTTTAACATTCCCCACCTGACATCATTAATAGAATATTTTAAAAAGAGAGAGAAGAAAAGAAAGAAGGAAGGAAAAAATAGACACCACCAAACACTAGCAATTTCCATGATTATTGATTATAGAGTTTAGAGCTCTGCACCCAATACTTATTCATAGTGCATTGCCTTCAAGGGCACACTGACATTTGGCAAGGGTTGGTATGTCATACAGTGCAGGAGGAGGAGGAGGAGGAAGAGAAGGAGGAAGAGGAGGAGGAAGAAGAGGAGGAAGAGGAAACAGTGTGAGGATGAGAGTGAAGCAGGTGTGTTTGCAATTCCTCCTGAGGGCTGGAGGAGAATGTGATGAGCTCTCTTCTCCTGAAAGGGATTCAGCTGAGCTTGAGCCGGGTCAATAAGCAGAGAATTGCTTTGCCCTTCTCTGAGCATGGTCAGATCGGCCATTGCGTTTGTGCCTGCTGTTTTCTCTCTTTGTTAAGGATGTAAAGCTCTGACCCTGTATCCCACAGATGAAGAGTACCATGATATCAAATATCTCCAAGAGCAGAGTCAGGTAAGGAAGACTGCTGCTTTTCCCACTCTCTAGGAAGATGTGTAAGTGCGCAGATTCCTGAGGGTTGCCTTCCAGGGTTATGAGATATCCTTGGCATGAAAGCTCTCTTGTGTTGAGAAGGAATTAATCTGTATTTTTGACTATTACTCCTAGAGATGACTTCAAATCGGCCCCCGACTGTCTGACAGACTCAGGCTGGCATTTGAAATCAGAGCTTCTCAAAACTTATTGTGCTTAAAAGTCATCTGTAGATCTTAAGAAGGTGGACTTTATCCAAGTACCTGGTTTTCTGTACACCAAGAAGAGGGGGGATAGGTGAATGAATGGTTAGAGTTAGTATTCACTGAGCTCCAATACCTCCTAGAAAACTTGCTTAGTGCTTCATATTTATTGTCTCGACATTTATCTGCAACTAGAGCAGCTTCTCAGGAAGGAATCTGGCCTTGGAGATCTTAGAGCCCGTGCCCAGGTCCCCTGGGCATGGTGAGGACACAAACACTCCACTCAACTTCCATGTTAGGTATGGAGGAGACTTTTGAGTTACAGTCTCCACTAACACTTTCCTGGGACCCCTTATTTCTTGTCTACCAGGCTGGCTGGATTCCAGCCCATATCTTACTGCTAATGGCTTTGAATGGACCTGTTCAAGAGGGTCCCCTGTGCATGTCTACGACTCTGACTTGGAACATCAGGGTAGCACAGATTTCTTGTGGTAGGAACACTTGAACTTGATACTGGTACATGGTAAACCGAAAGCTTTCCAAAAAGAGCTGGTTTGTTGAACAGTTATGAAGGTCATCTCACTATGTGCAGCTCCTTTCTAACTGGGGGACTTTGAGTTGTCCAAATGGCCCTCATTCCAATTTTATTCAAAGTCCACGGGTAGATAAATAATATATGGTTTGTTCCTTGAATGTTCATGTTCTGGTAGTTTAGTTATACACACACATACAGAGGTAGTAGGACCTTTGAGAGGGTCCATGTGAAAAGTGAATCTTCATTAATGGACTTGTAATTTTTATGGTTTGTTTGTTGAGATCGTGTTTCACTCTTGAGGTCTAGGGTAGCTTGGAACTATTGTGTAGCCCAGGTTGGCTTTGAACTTGCTCACTTGGGCTAAGATTCCTTCTGAAGAGTGAATGAATGGATGAATGAATGAATGAATGGGAGCATATTCAGTGCAGTGCCAGCAGGTATAGTAGCCACAGAGGCTGGCACAAGGCCATCTTTGGCCAAAGTCTACATGTTAGGTTTGGGTGACTTTTATTTAGTAGACCACAGGCATATGAATACCAGGTGTAGAAAGTCTTTGCACCAAATCTAGGCCACCTGGCTTCTCTGCAGCCTGGACCACAGCCCAGGTCATGACCTCTGCAGAGAACCCTGGTGCCTCCAACACAGCAGCCAGAGGGAACAGCTACACTAAAATGTGGGCAGACTCGACTGGAGTTTGCTGTGAGAGGCTCACTCTCTTCCTTAAGATCTGGTTCTAATTTTGAAAGCAATCTTTGTTTACATTTTTTGTATCACCAACAGAGTTGCCCTGAGGAAGAACCTCAGCATGGAAGTGAGCTCATTGTGAGGAAACTTGGAAAGACAACCCCACCAGAGCCTCTGGGGCTGGCAAGGAGAGAAGGGCACTTGAGGCTGCACAGCCACAGCCACGTGGCTTCCAGTGGCAGGAGAGCCATGTTGTGGATGCCACACTTTCATCTTAGCTGTCCTGTGACACTTGTGTGTGGCTCAGCATCTTTGAGCCTTGGTGTATCTGTAAAATAATGAAAATCAGCTGTAGGCCAAGGGTCAGTCTCAGGATTTAATGAATAGACATTTGGCACAAAGCCTGTGAATCATTGTTTCACCACTGATATTTTACCGTGTGCTTAAATGCACACACACACACACACACACACACACACACACACCTTTCACCTCAAGACTCTCAGCCAGGATCAGGAGTACCTGGCCTTCCCCATACACCTGACTAGAGGTCAGGCATAATTACAGATCACTGAGAACAATTGTTTACTGGGGACGGAAGTCCTGATAATCATCCCTCAGTGTTTTTCTTTGTATATGACGGAGCACTTTGACTACTTGCTTGGCAGCCATCAGACTCCCTGTGCACCCCTTCTCCCATGGCTGCTCCCCAGGGGTGACACTCAGCAGTGACCTCAGATGTGAAGGCTGGTCAGGAAAACTTGCTGTCTTTCCAAAGTTTTCAGGTCTGAGGCTTAGAAGGAAATGACACTCCTCCATTCCAATGGAGGAAGCAAACGCAGCTTCAGCCCCACCATTTCCAGGTGCCCAGAGAACAATCAGCCAGACAGTCTCTTCTTGGTAGTTCTTCAAACTGTCAGTTGGCTGCTTTCAGCATTCTTGCATCTAGAGGAGAATTTGATCCAGACATCTCCACCTGGAGGAGACTTCAGGCCAGCGACAGACACCTCCAAGAAATGTCACTGAAGTTAGGAGAAGGAATGAAGCTGCTGTGGCCACTGTAGCAGCATGGTTTTGTCTTGAGAAGTTTCGTTCTCGCTGTGAAAGATCAAAGACCCTTAGATGACCCCACTTGCAGTCACTCCACAAAACTCCATGCACAGCTGCTATGGGTTTCATCATAGAATTCTTCAGTCTGATTTGGGAGATGCCCTTCCTTCCATGATGACAGTGTGTATACATTACAAACTGTGGAAACTGCTCCTCCCAGTCTCTGGGCAGCAGTTGGAGACCTCCCTCCCTTGCACTGCCTAGGTTCTAAAGAGTGGTTATATTGCCTGCCTGTGGTCTTTCATTATAATCAGAGTGGGTTGTAGTGGTAACATAAACAGGAACCTTCTCCTGGTGGGGTATCTCCAGACCCCGATCCACTTGTCCATCTCTCCCTAGCACATCCCTTCTGCTAGGGATGATGCCTCATCGTCTGCCTCAACTACTAAAGCAGTGGTTATGTGACTGACAGCTCCCCAGGACTCTAGAAATGATGGGGCTGAAGCTGCTTTTGCTACCTCCAACCCTGAAATTTCCTTCACAGCCACAGACTTGAGGATTTTGGAAGTACAGCAATTGCTCCTGCCCAGAGTTCACATCACAGGTCACTGTTGAGTTTCACTCCCTGGGAGCAGTCATGGGGGAAGTGGTGCACAGGGGGTCTGACAGCTGCTAATCAAGTAGACAAACTGCTCTGTCATATAAGAGGAAAAATAAAGAGGGATGATTATCACAAAGACGTAGTAAAACCTTGGTCAAGTACGTCAGGGGGCTCCTAGATCCCAAGTCCTGTAAGGACATCGTCTGTGAAGTAAACACAGACCTCACAGGGGGGAAAGGTGTGTTTATGCACCATAGGTGCTGTTCATTTGTAAAACTTTGCCTAGATATATAAACACCCTCATAGGTAATTATTTTATACATATGTTTATATAACATCTTGCTTTGTTTAGTGCCGCTACAACAGAGGGGCTGAGAGTGGTTATATTTACAAAGTTTTTTTTTTCATAGAGATTTGTTTCTAATAGTTCTGGAGCCTGAGAAGCACAAAGCTTCAGCTGGGAAGGGCCTTCTTCAGCAGAGGGTAGAAAAGAAAGAGGGTACGAAAACCAGAGCAAGTCCTCTGCCCTGATCTGAAAAACAGCAGACCTGTTCAGCTATTGTTCATCAGTGAAGACAGATCCTCTTAAAGACCCCCTCCTCTCAACACCATTGCCACGGAGACTGAGGTTCTGACACAAGAACTGTCAGTACTCAGTATATCCCAGGAGTGTGTAGTGTGTATTTATGGTGCTTGTCCATGTGCCATGGCCACCTCTGGGCTTGTGGGCTTTTTATTGATGTCTCTGACATAACTGCAGCAAGGCAGAAGCCAGTAAAGAGGTGGGTGGGCATACAGCACAGGTATTTAAGGTTCCTGAGGGAGGCTGTGCTGTGTGCAGTATCCCAGGATTCTTGGGGAACATTTGAATGCATAGTTGGACAGGAAGGAAGGGTGGTGGGTGGGAGGTCGGTGTGCTTGTATTCCTGACTGGTCTCCCCAGTGCTGTGTTTAGATCCTGGTAAACAAATGTCTGAGCCTGTCTCTTGCAGCACCGGCTCTTGTATTGGGTCACATTTGCCTCCCCAAGAATGGCAAAGAAGCAGAATATTGAATCAGCTACAGTTTGAGGCTTGGTGTGACTAATGTTCCTGGTTCTGGATCATGAATGCTCTGATGTCACCCTGGGGTGATCTGGGGAGAATCCAATCTGCTCAGAAGGACTTTTTCCCTCTAGTTGTTTGACCAACAAATGTTGCAAATTGTCCCCAACAGAAATGTTTATTAGTAACGGAGACAGGCCTCTGTTTAGGCTAGGGCTTCTCAGGGCTGGTTCCCAGGCTAGCAGGAGTTACCAAACACCTGCTGAGATGTGGGGTCCAGGTCACTTTGACCTACAGACAGAGACTCTGGGCATGGTGCCTTGGATGTGTGTATAACAGGTATGACCCAGATGCCCAGTGAGACTTGAGGGCCAGTGAACACATCACTAGCTGGTGATTATTCCCTTTAAATAAGAATAAAAGCTAGGTCTGGTGCTTTTCACTTGTCATCTCAGCTATTAAATCAGGGTGTGGCAGATGGTCACAAGTTTAAGTCATTTTGAGCAACTTAGGAAGGCTTTGTATCAAAACATCAAGTCAGAAAAGGGGTGGAAGGAAACATAGCACAGTGGTAGTGTTCTTGCCTAGCATGGGTTCAATCAAGAGTAAAATTCACACAGGAGGAAAAAAATGGAGCTATGGATACCCCCTTGATTCTCTCTTTAAGCCCCAGAGCCTGAGTTCTTAGCATGAACAGGAACTGAGTCACCCACCAGACACGTTGCCTAGGCCCACTTCCCCCAAATGTCTCTGCTTCTTACTAGGAGGGATTTCCCCTCCCCTCTAAATTTGTGGTTGATCTGGCTTTTCCACAAGGCACTAGGTACTTCTACTTCAGAAGAACTAAGATCCACCTACCTTTGAACAACATGTTCACATTGCATGCATCAGTACAACTAACTTCTGCCCATCCTGTGGTCCCATCAATCAGTCATACTAGCAGCATGAGAAACATGGACTCACGTAATGAGAGCTCTGGCCCTTATGCTGTTGACTCATTTGTATTGCTGGAGGCAGATAAAGTATGTTTCACTATGCCTGGTAGCAGCAGAGATTCTGAAGTGTTTCCCAGTCTAGACTTAGCGTCCTGTGAGCTTCCCGTCCACTGTGGCCCAGCTGCTACTTCCACGTGAGCATCTGGAACTCCTGGAAGGCTCACCACATGCAGGACAGATACCTGGATTCTCCTCACATTGTCCCTACCACCTGTCCCATCTCAGTCTTCTGTTGGTCCTTCAATCGTCAGACCTTAGGCAGGAGAGTGAGCTATGCCTCCTATTGCTCCAGTAAGTCCTTGCTGGCTACCATCATCAGCTTTGCAGCTCCCATGGTCGTTACTCTGCTCTCCTCTGGGTCACTCTGAAAGCTCTAGTGGAAATGGCCCTCTACACTGTGTTGAGAGGCCTGGGTTCCCTCCATGGTATCATTTTTATATTTCTTCATGCCCAGGAATACCCCTCACAGATGTGGTCTACAGATGCAGGGAATGTGGACTCTGGCAACTGGTACCCCAGCTCCTGTTTCCTTGTTCTTCTCCGTCCTCCCTGGTTTCCAGGCCACTCAGTTCTGGAAGGTTGTTCAGAATATATCACAGGGATCCACTTATGTTATTTTCTGCTTCCATGTAGCTGGCCCCACCCCTCACTGGGTCATCACCGTGCTGCTCAGTGGCCGGGGTACTCACCGTCTCTTCCTTAATAATGGTCACAACAATATTTGTCACCCAGAGCTGAACTTGCCCACCAAGGAATCCTGAAAATGCCTGGGAACAACTTTAGTGGTTGGTACCATCAGGGAGAAGGGTGGGCACCAGAGATGCAGCTATGCACCCTATCACACAGCACGTCAGGAGTGTTGGTGCAGAGAACCAAAAACCAGATGGGCTGAATCCCTTCGAGCCCTTTTGTACAACTTTGCTCAAAGGACAATATAAGTTATTTTGCATAGTCTCTATGTCGTGTGGTTCTTCTGTTCAAAACCTTGTTCACAATCCTGTCTCCTGGAAGGGAGGCTCGATCTCTGAATATAGATACACAACTTTGGGTTTGCTGTTCTTCCTGGAAGGAGCTGTGAGTAGGCTGTTCATTTTCTTATATCAAATACTGAAGTATACATATCCCATCCATGACTACAGTATCATGCCTTCATTTCCTTCAAACACTCATAGTTCACATGAAGAGCTCCCTCCTTCTAGCCTGATCTCAATAGTTTACAACACTGCCTTGTGCTGAAACCCTTTACCTTTGATTGATTTGTTTCCTTCATTCAGTTGCCAGATTCCCACATATGGCTGGCTTGCTTTCAGTTGAGTATTAAGACAGCAACAGACTTTTTCTCTCAAAAATCCGGACATGTGTCACAAGGCTTTGGTAGTAGGATGGCAGCTGATCTACCCCCATAATGGCAAGCCATTGCTCGTGTTCTCATGGTGGCTACTGAGGCTCCTGCCATTGTTATTTGTTTCAAACAGCAAGGAGAGACAGAGGTCAAATACATTCAAGAGATTATTAGATTTGTTGTCTATTTAGGAGATCTGTAGAAATCTATTGGGTAATTATTTTAGGGACTCAAGAGTGAACTATCTGCTTCTGAAGTGGTGAGATACTGTATAAAAACAACTCAAACTCATCCAGCTTGTCATAAAAGCAGTCTATTAGGTAAGTCTACCACTTACAAGTGGTGGACAACTATGGATGACTACGTCCATGCCACGTGGCTTCAGCACACCTCTCTATCTCCCATTTCACCTCTGTGAGGATCTAAGGCAAAGGGCCACTACTGTACTTAGGATGGCCCACGATTATGGTTCCCAGTAATAGCATAACTGATCCAAACCCAGCCTTACAGACATCTAGAATTAAGAGAGATGTAATCTCAGATAGCCAGGCACACACAAAATCAGACTCCTTGTTCTTCTCTGGGATTCTGCTGTCTTGGCAAATATTGTTTGGCCCTGGTAAGGTGTATTAGTCAATATTAGTCTCTAGAAGAACAGAACTGATAGGATTAATCTCTCTCTCTCTCTCTTTCCTGCCCTCTCCCTCTCTTTTTCCCTCCCTCCTTCCCTATCTATCTATCTATCTATCTATCTATCTATCTATCTATCTATCTATCTATCTATCTATCTATCTGAAATGAGAACTTATTAGAGTGTCTTATAGGCTGTAGTATGAGTAGTCCAACATTGGCTGTCTCCTGTTCAAGAATCCAATATTATTCAGTCCATAGGCTGGATGTCTCAGCTGATCTTCACTATATATTGGAATCCCAAAGAAGTAGGCTCTAAAGCCTAAAACCATCAAAAGAATGCTTTGGCATCCGTGTAGGTGAACTTGCCAGCAAGAGTGAAGGCAAGCAGTCAAAAAGCAAAAGCTCCCTTCTTTTATGTAGACTGCCAGCAGAACATGTCACCCATATTGAGGGTGAATCTTCATACCTCAAATGATTCAATCAAGAAAAACACCTCACAGGTATGTACAGCTACTTGAGTTTTAGATGATTCCAGGTATAAAGTTGACGAGATTAGCTATCACAGAACAGTGTGTTTTTCTGTAGTTTGAAATCTTGAATAGTTAAATAGTGGCTTGTTACAAGATGATTTTTCCCCCAGTGGACATGTCTCCGTACAAAAGCCTACTTCTAATTTCTCACCTCTGTCCACATCTGAGGCACTGATCTACTCTGTATGTAATCAAAATGTCTCAGAAGATAAGTTTGTAGATGCTGCACATGAGACTGAAAATTAAGTTTGTGCTGAGAGGAGGAGCTGCCACAGATCTGTCTGGACTTCTGTCAGAATGGATGCTTTAAGAAGGAAGCCTGAGTAAGTTCTGTTCTAAACCTGTGGCCCTGAGCCGTGTTTCCACAGTGGAGAGCATCAGTAAACCTCTCTTAGGGCCTCATTTCTGGTTCCCCTTTTTGCTTTTACTCACTTAAGATCTAGATATGGCCTCAACGCCTTCTGACAGGGCAGACAAGGGGCACTGGGTTCCAGTTATTCATACTGCAGCACCAGATGGAGACACTTCAATGGCTCCTTTGTTCTATGAATGCTGGAGACTGACTAGGTATCGGTGCAGAAAATTTGTGGAAAGCAGTTTCCTCCAACCTAAGTGATGATCAGCCACCTGCTGAGGGTTCTTGAGGGGTCAGTTTCGTAGTGCAGACCTCTCACCGAAGTATGGTGCTGCCCAGGCCTCCCAGCATATTAGTATTTTAAAACACATAAACATAGGCTGAGTAGTAGTCCGATTTCCATTTCTGACCACACAATACCACAGATGGGTGAGTTATAAAGAAAAAATAAAACCTTTATTTTGCCCCATGGTACTGGAAGCTCAAAAATGAGGGGATGCATCTGGTGATATCTTACAGGCTGTTATGAGAAGCCATAGTGCGTCATGTTCTGGAGACAGTGCACTGTGTGTGTGTGTCCCCTGGACTCCTGCCCTCTTCCTAGGAAGCCATCATGATTCAATCACAGCTCCATCCTAGTGACCTTATCAAACCACAAACACTTCCCACAGGCCCGATTATTAAATCCCATAGTTAGGTTCTTTTTTTTTTTTTTTCTCTTCACATCTCACAGAGGGATTAATTTCAACACAGGAAGACTTGAGCGAGCCACACAAACTCCATCCAACTCGAAGCAAGCTGTCATAACCAAGCAACACAGACAGGCAGCTCAAACAACACAGATGTTTTCTCACCATCAAAGGCCAAAGTTAGAGCCGAAGATGCTGGCAGCTTCCTGTCTCCTTAGGCTCCCTCACTGGCCCGTGCAGGGCATTTTTTTTCCAATGTTCTCACATGATTGTCCCTTTGTGTGTGTGTGTGTGTGTGTGTGTGTGTGTGTGTGTGTCCTGACCTCTCAGTCAGGATCCCAGTTGCCTGGATGCCAACATAACCACCTCTGTAAACTCCTACTCCGGGGGCAGTTACACTCTTGGATGCTAAGTCTGAGATCCCAAGTAAAGCATTTAGGGCACAGTACAGACCTCACAGATAGACAAGGCTGGGGCAGAGGATGCCAGCCACAGACTGAGTTTGCATGTCTGCACCTGGAACAAGAGAAGAGTGCTTTACCTAGAGCAGAGCTCAGGCAACTTTGCCCACCTACCTCTTAGCACAGCTGCTCACCAGCTCAGCATCCCTCCAGTCCCAGCATCCCTCTCTCTTCACACCAGCTACCCACCATGGCTCAGGCATGCTTCCCTGACGCAGCCTCCCGGCTGGCCTATTGTCTCCCTGGCTTAGCATCGTTTGTACCCAGCTGGCCTCACATGCTGACACCCAGCTCCAGGTGGGGTCTGCAGTCTTCCTCTGCTGCTCACGGAAAGTATTAGACAAGGATGGTAGACTTTGCTTTCCTCAGTTTCCCCACCTGTATCTTTGAGTATGAACAAGGTGGTCTAGATTTTCATGTGGGTATGCCCAAGTAACTCTGGCCACAAAAGACACAGTGCAGGGACTTCAGCGACTATCAGCCAGGTCGGTGACAGAATGCATATCCCAGGGACTCATGGATACCAGGAAGAACATGGCCCCCTGATTCATCCTAGCACCAGCTGGAGCCTCTGTGGCTTGGGAAAAACCAGATTGTCTCTTGGGAGATGAGATCTTGCTTGTACCCAGAGTTAGACTTGATCCTCCTGCTGTGTGAAAACAGACAATCCTGTGAGAAACTCCCTGTGCTCAGTGACCTAGCCTTGATGACCTGAGGGCAGAGAAATGCAGTCTTTATTAGTTGTGTGTGTGTGTGTGTGTGTGTGTGTGTGTATGTGTGCATGTGAACATGCATACACATGAGTATGTCTCTCTCTGCTTGTATACAGTGTGTGTGTGGGGGGGGGATGGGGAGTCCTCTTTGGACAGAAAATGCATCTTTAGAGAATGACTCAGTGATTTGGGATAACCCCAACACCCTCCTTCTCGGCCCAGTGTCCACGAAGGCCATGAAGCGTGGGAAATGTGTGGCTGGGCAGCTTAGGGTTGCCTGGCAGGGCAGCCAGAGCACAGAGCCAGGAAGGCCCGGCTCTCCCAAAGCCTCTTTCCAACAAAAGGCTTTTGTTTTTCTCTCCAAGACCCTGCCTGTGAGCCATGTGGGACCAGAGGGCCGAAGTCTCTGCTGTGATACTTTCCAGGGAGGGGTGCCAAAGAAGGATGAGACACTGTGGTCACAGCTGTCCCACAGATGAAGTGGGTGCCCCTGAGCAATGGGGTGGTAAGCATGGGGGCTGGGCATTTATGAGACTCCCAGCTAAATTGGGAGAACCTCGAGCGTCTTTTCAGAATATCCTGGTGGAGTTAAGTGAGGCGCTTAGTGGAATGCCTGCCCCAACTCAAGGCAGGGAGGCAGAAACAGCCCCTCTCACATGCCAGTGGCCTGCCTTCTCTTTCCAGGGGAGTCTGTGTTCGTGGCTTCCTGTGGTAACCTGGAACTTTATTTGTCCTGAAAGCAGGGTCTGGGGCCAGGGAGGGTTGGCCTTGTTCCATGTTTCTACAGGAAATGTCAAAAGAGACACTCCAAAGTTTAGGTTCAACTGAATTGAACAGCCCTGGGCTGTGTTCTGCATCAAGCCTTGAAGAGTGTAATGATTTGCCTAGAAGGGAGTGTTTCTCACCATGTGAATTTCCATATGGTCATTACCTACATGTTTTGATGTCCAGGGGACCCTCTGCCTGTCCCTAAAGCATAACTTTCCTGTGGAGCATGGCATGGTGGAGATCCTGGGAGATGGGGAGGAGAAATGCCAGCCCAAGCTGTCTGTTCTGCTACTCTTCAGATGTTCCACCCTCCTGGTAGCTACTTAGCTACTTGGCCTCTCCACAAACACCTCAGTGGAAAGCTCGGTCCTGGGAGGTGTGTGCTAATCTGTTTCTGTGGTTAGCAGTAGAAACTCGAAAAGCCATTTTCATATTGACTCAAATGTGAGGTTTGAGGTGTGCTGTTTGCTTGAAGATTTGGAATGTGGTTCCCAGTGGTGTTTTGGTGAGCCTAGATTCATGAGGAAAGCTCCCAGGGCCATAAATGAATGCTAAATAGCTTCTCAGACTCAGCTCTGGGCTGTGTGGAGCTTCCCCGCCAAGGACGGAAACTCTCAGGCTGGCAGTCTCATGGTTATCTCCACCAGACTTGCTGTTATTGCACAGCTGAACCAGCCTGGCACCCTTTCTGCTGACATTCAGGCTCCTCCTAGTGGGAGTGGTCATGGCCAGACACTTGCTGAAGTCAAGGGCTGCTGGGAACTCTGCAAAGCAAGGGCTAGAGTTCCAGAATAGAACCACCTTTCCATTGTTTACCCAAATCCCCAAGATTACAAGGACTGTGGGACTAGCACATCCATAGGGGAGGGTCCAAGCCCCAGCTCAGGGCCAGAGAGGGACTTTATAGATCAAAAGTCTGTGAAGGATAGTTTTAAGTCTACTTGACACAAGCTAAAAGTCATTTGAGAGGGGGAGAACCTTCTCAAATGACTCCATAAGATCAGGTGCAGGCAAGCCTGTTAGGGCATTTTCTTAATTAGTGATGGCTGGGGAGGGCACAGTCTGTTGGAGGTGGTGCCATCCCTGAACTGGTGGTCCTGGGTTCTGTACGAAATCAGTCTGGAAAAAGCCAAAAGGAGCCAGCCAGTGAGTAAGCAGTGTTCACTCCTTCATGGCCTCTGCGTCACTCCAGGCTCCAGATTCCTGCCCTGACTGGCTTCCTGTTCTGATGTCCTTTGATGATAAACTGTGCTGGGGACATACAAGCTGAGTAAACCCTTTCCTCCCCACGTTACCTTGGTCATGGTGTCTCATCACAATGATAGTATCTAAGGCTAAGATAGAGGCTGGCTAACATGGAATTCTCTCTGTAGAATGATTCTTCAGCCTGGGCTGCAGTTTGTAGAAGCAAACACCCTGGCCCTCAGTTTCCTGGGTCTCTCCCAGGTGCTAGGATGGTCAGTCCCCAGGATGCGGCATCCAGGGTGTATATCTTTGGAGGAGGTTGTCAAGGAAAGGACAGAGCTGGGACAGAAATGCAAAGAAGGTAGTAGACTTCCCCAAGCGGATATTGAAGTATTCCTTACTGGGTGTGAAATAGGCCTAAGAAAAGCTCTCTCTGGGATGAGAGCTGGAAACATGCTGGAGTACTCTCCGAGTATCCATCAGCTTTCCATTACCTGTACCAGATGTTACAGCTGCAGACACCTGGGGAGAGGGAGGCAGGTAGCATAGGAAAAGAGGCATTTCAAAAGAGACAGACAGATGCTATTGGTTTATTGGTGTTTGGTGTGTGTGTGTGTGTGTGTGTGTGTGTGTCTGTGTGTATGTGTTCTGCACAGGCACAGGGGTGGAGGGAAGCGGAGCAGAGCCAGAGGCACAGGTGGGCCAAGTCTGCCTTGCTCAGGATTGCCTGTGTGCTAGCCTGGGCTCTGAAAGAAGTAGTGAAGGTAAAGCTAAAGAACTTGCAGATGTTCTAAGATGGATGTCAGTGGGAGGTAGGGCATCTGGGATCATCCTGGGGGATGTTTCCGCCATGGGAACAGGATGCATAGAAATACTGACCTTTCCTCTGATCTCAGCCCCTGCTGCTCCAACAGTGAGAAAGCCCTTGGCAGGAGGCAAGCACCTCAGCTGCATCCTCTCTATCAGGATAGAGTAGGACAGGATGCAGGCTAAGGGGATCCAACAACAGGCCGACTCCCAGCTGGACAGAACTTTGGCTGTATTTGGGGGCGGGTGTGTGTGTGTGAGGGAGCTGACACATTCAATTTTTTTCATCCCATACAGCAAGGGACACAGCTTGCAGGGTAGGTAGCCCTGCTTCTCTGAAGGAAAGCGGAGCCTGCTCTGCCTTTGGTCTTCCACCAGGTGGCAGCATATGCCAGGCGTCCTACCTGGTAAGAGGGTGGCACTCTTGCATTGTAAAGGCAGGCTCTGCTAAGGCAGGAGGGACTGGGGAGCTGGCCACTGAGGAGGAGGATCCTGGAGGTAACCCGAGTCTTTAACAGCTGTGTTTAAGGCCTGGGAAGGAAAACTATGATGTAATGCAGTGCTTCCTGTGTCTGGAGCGCTGAGGAATCATCACAGCTCTCCTCTGCATGTTTTTTTTTTTTTTTTTTTTTTTGATGTGCAGGCCGATGTTCTCTTAAAAGTGAGACAAAAGTCCATCAGAACTAAGTGCATCGTGACGGAAGGCATCCTGGTCTGCCTAGCCCTGTAAACAGGAGATAAAGAGTACATGACTATTTAGAAAAACCTGAGCCCACCAAACTGTAGCAGCAGGCCAGGTCCCATTTAACAGAAGAGCCGGGTTCGTTGGGTTCCTGGTCTCTCAGTATGTCCCAATTAGCTAGAAGACATTTTGTTTAAGGAAACAACCTCTTGATTTATAGGATTTGGATGAAGCTAAGTTGAAGAGTTCTTCCTTGTGAAGTAGTGAGGGCTATACTACCCACTAAGTAGAACTCATTCAGAGGAACTTGGGAGAACTTGTTTGAGAAAGAGATAGGAGAGGTTAGAGATCTGACTGGAGCACTGGCTGCTCTTCCAGAATTCAATTCCCAGCAACCACATGGTGGCTCATGACCATCTATAATGGGATCTGCTGCCCTCTTCTGGCATGCAGGTATACATGCAGATAGAACACTCATATACAAACAGTAAATAAATCATTTAAGGGTGTGTGTGGAGGAAGTGGAGGGGACAAAGGGAAGGAAATGGAGTTTGAGAAGCAGCTAAGCATAAAACTTTGGCATCTGGAGGGGCCAGGTTAAACACAGCTATGTCTTCGTCTGCTCTGTGCCTGAAATTCCTAACCCCACAGCTGGCTCAGAATCCCTCTAAGGAATCATACTGGGTCTTCGAAGAAATACCAGAAGACTTCACACAAAGACAATGCTCAGCACACAGTAGGAGGTGGCTGTGGTCAGAGTTTGGAGTTGGCAGTGTGCTACAAGGACCCAGACAATTTATCTTCCCCCTTTGCAGGTAAACAAGAAACAAGCAAGCCAGCGGTCAGCCACAGCATTGAGGCGAAGCTGCCTGTCAGAATTTTAGCAGAGAATTCTAGCCCTCTCCAGAGGTTGCACATGAAAGAAAACGAGTCTCTTAGATATATATGGTCTGCGCTACAACTTGCCTCTCATCCGTACTTGAGGCTTCTGCAGTATCTCAGGCTTGTTTGATATTGTCAGGCAGGGCCCTTGAAGGGCATAGCTGCTCCAGATCACTTACTGCAAAGCAGAGGGTGGGGACTGCCCTTCCCGCATGTCAGAGGAATCTTTTTCATGACAAATCCGATTCATACAACTTCCATTCAACCCAGCATAAAGGCCCAGGAACCCATGTGTGGCCCTAAGAGTGGAGCTGGCCTTTGACAAGTCAGTGTGTTAGAGGCTGACTGACTCCATGTGAAGCCAGCCTGTGAGGACTCTGAGCGCTCAGCTTTGTGGGAGGGCCTTGCAATAGTGAACACACCCTGCCTAGTTGCTAGCAGTTCCTGAATGTTGAATACACCCTGCCTAGTTGCTAGCAGTTCCTTTAATTTGCACTATACTGAGTTACCCAGGGCTATCTTCACACAATTTTGTAATTGAGCCTATGCCCCCATAGCCTCCTATGCCCTCTTTCTCAGCCTCCTCCATTAACTCTCTCTGATCCCCTATACTGTTTTCTTCTATTTTCATATAACCTATGCATATGTGATTTTATGAACTCATAAAGCCTAAAACACACAACTGAAAGAAAACATGCACTATTCGTCTGTTTGAGATGGACTTAGTTGGCTTAGTACAATTATTTCTGGTTGCATCCATTTGGGGAGCTAGAGCAACGGCTCAGTGGTTAAGAGTCCTGGCTACTGTTTCATAGGACCCAGGTTCTATTCTCGGCACCTACATGAGGATGCACAACCACGGGTCACCCCAGTCCTCTTCTGACCAGACATGCACACGGTGCACAGACATACGTGCAGGCAAAACATCCGTACAAGAGAAAAATATAAAAATAGAGGAAACATTTAAGAAGAGTATTTTGGGAGGGTCTTCCTGTCTGCCTTTGCTCATGACTCAGGTCAGTGCTCTGCTGAGTACTGGAAGTATGTAGTTTCCATTTTAGACACCAGGGGCGCCCTTTCTCTCTAGTTGGCCAATATTGGTCTCAGTCCTGAGCTGATAAACTCTGCAAAGAGGACCTGGGTTGTTGTTCATAAACCCTACATAGAAGTCTGCTGTCTGCCAGATATTCAGGCATAGAGCAGGTGGCGAGCTGAAACAAGGGTCACTTTGCAAGCAGAGTATCTGATGCTGTACCATAAGGGACTGAGGAAGACCCCTGACTGTCCCTATAGGGCAGAGACTCTTCTGTACTGAGGGACCTGATACTACAACACCAGGCTTTCTGTCCAGCCACACGTGGCAGCCCTTATAAGGGACCACCAACACTGTGCTGGGATTTGCTCCTTTATACTAAGGCCCAGAGGAGGTCAGGATGAAGGAGTATTTATGTTGAGAACGCTCTAACATGCTTACTTCAAGTTGACACACAAGCTGAGATATTCACATTTCCCTTTGGGGGTCCAAAGGTGTTGGACCTGAGGTGGGGAAGGACCTCAGCATGGTGGCAACTTGCGGATGGTGTCTCGAGGGGTCGGGAGGAACAGCTCCCAAGTGTTTCTAAAGCCTCCATCCCTTGTGAGGAGAACCAGAGGCAGGAAGGCTGTTCTCAGGGCCACGCCCTTGACTTGCTGAAGTTTGGCTCTCCCATGGAGACACACTCTTTACTTCCATCTGCAGTCCCCAATTTCCACAGACAAGCAGGAGCAGAAGGGAAGACAGCGTCACCACAGACCCTGTGGACAGCTGGCCACGCTCCGGGCCAAAGCTGGTTTTTCTGAGGACACAGGAGCAGGTTTTAATTTTAGGTTTTATTCCGTTCTTTTCTTTTTCTTTTTTTCCAATAAAAGTGTTATTGTTTGTTGGATGAAGTAACTACAGAAGAACCTTGAGGAACTCCAGAAGGAAAACATGGCCTACCGCTGCTGTCTGAGGACTGTCCTAATGATCTCTGAAGGTAGCTACAGAACCACATGGGCACAGGAGGTGCTGCCTCTCAGAGGACTCCTCTAGCTGCCTCCTCCTCCTCCTCCTCCTCCCTCTCCCTGCTCTCACCTTTTCTGCTTGCACTCTGAGCAGAAGGATGCTTGGATCTGGACAGGGAGGTAGGGTGGTGGTGGGGTAGTGGTGGGGTGGTGGTGGGGTGGTGGTGGGGTGTGGGTGGGGTGGTTGTGAGGTGGTGGTGGTGGAAGATTAGGGAAGGTTTCTTTTGATTTTTTTTCTTTTTTTAAGTTTTGTTTTTGTTTTGTATATTTGTAAACAGGATTATTTTTTACCACCATACATTCTTTGGTGTGGCATCTGGGGTATGGGGGGAATAGAGCTAGCGGGAGATCTTAAGGAAGACTCAACAGGGCCAGCAGTAGGTCAGAGGGGAACCTCTTATAGTATCCATGGACTCTAGAACAGTAGGAGCAAGGTGTCAGGAAACAGACTCAGGTAGTTTAGACAACAGGACCTCCGGTGCTCTCCTGACATACCTTGGGTTTGGAGCACACTCTTGGAGCTCAGAGTCACCTGCAACCCTGAGTGTCTTAGAGTTTCTGAGTCCCTCCCTTTGGCATCATTCCCCATAAGACCCCCCAGGGAAGGTTTAGAGCAACGCAGCCCAGTCTTTCCTATGACGTTCCCAGATAACCAAGTGTCTGTCTATGGGACAGCACAGGGCCCCAGCTAATTTAAGGAGTATCCATTGATTATTGGTGTCAGGGGAAGTATTCTAGAACTCCACTGTCTAGAGTTTTCCTCCTAGAATTCAGGAACAAATCTGAAAAATTTTAACTGGCCCACACACTGTTTCATGATTCTGTAAAACAAGACTAAGGTGATTTAGAAAGTTATTCAAATGAATTCTGACTGGAGCGTACGGCAAAACCTTTTTATCACTCGCTTTTCTCATTTCTGTCACAGTGGTAAACTGTCACTAACCTGGTCGTCTCCCAGTGTGAACCACCCATGTCCACTTAGCCATGCGCTGTCTCCTGATTTCAAAGGTCGGCACTAGAAAATGGCTTTAAGGAACATTTTTTCCCCCTTCACAATCATTTCTGTGGTGAGTAGCTACCCATATGCTCACTGAGGTGAGCATGTCGTGTCTAGGCAAGACTACTGTGGGAGGGAGGTATTTCCCCGTGTCTAAGACTGGCTAACGGGTGAAGGGAGAGGCTGCTGTGAGAGACAATGGCTGAACGTTTGTCTGAAGGCACTGAGGACTGATGTGAGGTACATTTTTATTATTAAACCCAAAAAGGTTTTAAATATTTATTATTTTTATATATTGTATTTTCTTTATTGTATTGAATATATTGTATTATTTATGTATTTATTTATTTACCCTACATCCATGATCAGAGCTTCCCCTCCCTTCTTTCCTCCCTCCCTTCCTCTCCCCTCCCCTCTCCCCATGCTCCCCCTCCCTTTCTCCTCAGAGAAGGAGAGACCTCCCATGGATATCAATCCACTTCAGCATATCACACTGTAGTAGGAATAAGCTCATCTTTTCCTACTAAGGCTAGACAAGGCCTAACTGGAGGTAGGTTTCTGATAAGGTTCCCCTGTGAGCTCCTGGCTTGTGCTAGCAGAGATGGCTCCCTGTGGTGTCTGAAAACAACATGCTCAGATGAGTTCACAGGCGGAAACAGTGATTTCCAAAGGCACTTATTCATTACAGCTCCTTGGCTGCCTGGGTGGAATCTGAGTGACTCTTGCTCCCAGTTCTAAGAGAGTCCCTCACTTCTCTGAGACACAACTGGATTCAAAGTTGAGTAGCCCACTGACTCTGATTCCCCTTCTCCTTCTATGAGGCGGCCCTCCCCTGCTATCCAGCCTGCATGGGACAGCCAACCTTTGTCTCTAGAGTGACAGCTACCCACAACTACATCCTGAGCTGGCTAAGCTGGTCCAGGTTGAGCATCCCTAGAGAATGCTCAACTGCTGCACAGCAAAGCACACGTCTTTCTGGCATGCCCTGAAATGACCTGCAGAAATGGAAATGGATGGATTTCCTTAGGTTTACTGGAAAATCTTGTGGCATATTTCTCTGCCACCCTAGCATATGTTTCTGTGTGATAGCCATGGCTAACTTTCTAGAAAGATCTCTTATCATCTACTAGCCTACTCTGTGGTGCTTCCATAGCAATGATGGCTGTGTCAGCTGCAGCTCACATGAGAATACACCTGTTGGGCTAAGCTACATTCTGCAAGAAGTGTTATATGCTTTCTGGATCTCATGCTGGGAAAACTGGTTTGAGCCACCTCTGTGTGTTGTCTCCTAATCCAGACAAAGAGGGTCTGGTTGATTCTTCTCCTGCACCAAACAGCTTTCCTAATACTGAGACGCAAGGGGACAAGACATCTCTAAGGAACTCCAGGGTCTCAGAGATTCACTGACCAGACTTTTAAATCAAGTTGTGTGGACGGGGTAGTTTCTGCCTGGCCTGTGCAAGCTATTTTTACTAGAAAAGCCCAGCCAACTTAAGGATGGAGTTGCACATTTAGAAGGGAGCAGCTGGGGTCCCTGAGGAAGTCTTAGAGTTTCCAATGCTCTTCTTCCCCCTCCACTGATATCCCAGTGGAGTCTCCACGTAACAAAGCAGATACTTGCTGGTTACTGGGCCAGTCCTATGATGTTTTTAGGAGGCTAAGACATAGGTGATTGTGTCTCAGTCTCAATCTGCCTCCAGAGGCTTTGCCTAAGATGCCCATGCCCCCCTCCAACCATACAGAGTTAATTTGGAGGATGAGATGAAGGTATTAAGGTTGGGACCACCTGTCAAGAAATGGACCCAAGAAATGGTTGGGTTGGGTCACTCATCTGCTGAGGCTGGTTTAATGAATACCCGGACACTGATCTAATGTTCGTCTGTGACCTCACCCCTGCCCACATCTGCAGAAGCAGAAGGTCACAGTGGAAGGTTGGGACTCTCATACAGAGGAAGGGGCTGAAATGGACTTATAGAAAACAGGGTCTGTAAGCCCTAAAGGAGGCCAACCAAGAAGGTCTATAGTGTAGTCAGGAATCCAGCAGTCTATATTCAGGGTGCTGCCCCATCTTTCCCCCTGGCCCTGGAGATTCCAGGAAATACTCATGCCAGTGAACAGATGGAGCATCCACAGGAGACAGGATCTTTCCATAAATACTCTTTTGTCCCATGAGACTTGCCTGTGCATATTTGTTTGTTTGTTTTTCTTTTGAATTCTCAGCAGCATTTTCTGTGGCTGCCCTGGGCTCCTTCCCCATCACTGTCATGGAAGCCATGTCTTGCTCCAAGCTGACCATAGCTCATGTGGTGTAGGATGTAGTTATAGACTGAAGATTCTCTAAGAAGGGGGGTGGGGGGGGAACGTAGCAATAGGTGGCCCCGTACAGTGGTGTTTAGCAACCCTGGCTGAACAAATCTCAGAATCCTGGATCTCAGACTCTGAGAACAGAGGACCTGATTCCATCAGCCATTGAAAGAGGGTCATCTGAAGAACGGAGACCATGTGCCTCCTTTAAAATTCAAACTAAATCGCAGGAGAAATAACTGCTCATACAAAAATGAGAAACTAGAAGGTTCTCATTATATTTGTAAGAAACAAAGACTCATACATGGACTAGAGACTCACAATTGCCATTTTCAAGGGAGATTTGGGTTCAGGGAGAAGGGAGAGGCAGTAAGTCACTGAAACGCAAACCAGCCAGACTTCGATGTCTTGTCTTGGGGATCGCCCCTGACCCATCAGCCCTCCTCCCTCCTCCTCCCTTCCTCTTCCCTTCTCCCTCCCCCTTTCTCTCTCCTTTTTTTTTTTTTTTTTTTTTTTTTTTTGCATCTTTTGCTTCTCTCTTCATGGGCTCAGGGTCATCCTTCTTGTTCATATAGCCTCTCCATGACTTACTGACTCATTGTGATACAAGCTTGGTATAAATACATGTGTATGTGTGTGTCCATGTCCTCCTGAAGATTCAGCACAATGGCTACAGCTCAAGGTGTTTCTTGACTGTCGCAGATAAGGGAAGATGTCAGTAAGGTGTCTCATGCAGGGGAATTTGTTACATGTGATGGTTTCTCAACAGATCACCTTTTCCTGCTGGTTGGGAAAAAGCTGACTTTCTAAGCTGGGAAGGAGTCTCTTGGAGAGGGAGAGCAGGTCAGACCAAGGCACTGATCAATCACCATCACTTCCAGAAAACCTCACTTCTTTTTCCATACCTGAAGGATGTTCCGCTTCCAGAGCAGTCAATGCTACAGGCAGCCCCTTGCTTCCTCCTCCTGCCTGTGCCTCACGCCCAGGGCCCTGTTCTAGGGAGCAGATGCAGGCTGACTCACCACGGCCTAGACAGTTAGGCCTCACTTAGCACAAGACTGGGTGGCTTTAAGCAAATTCTGTGTTCTCAGCTCACCACAGTACATGATCAGAGGGCCTGTGCTAGGCCCCTCACAGCTGGTAGGTGACAGTAATAAAAGAAACCTGTGTGACAGGGAGGAGAGGAAAGTGATTTAGGACAGAGAAGAAAGGCTAAGTGGGGTCAGGCAGAGGATTTCAGGCAAGGAATATTTCCATAGTGGCACTAAAAAATTTTGAGTCATGGCTAATACTGAAGGTTTAGAAAAAGCCCAATTCATAAGTACAAATTTTGTTTATCTTGAGATGTCCATTCAGACTATGATCACATCCAAAGTCTGTATCTTTTGTTTTTATTGTTTATTTATTTATTTATTTGTTTGTTTGTTTGTTTGTTTGTTTTTGAGACAGGGTTTCTCTGTATAGCCCTGGCTGTCCTGGAACTCACTCTGTAGACCAGGCTGGCCTTGAACTCAGGAATCCACCTGCCTCTGCCTCCCAAGTGCTGAGATTAAAGGCGTGCGCCACCACTGCCCTGCGTGTGTCTCTTTTATAGTGATGACTTCCAGACTCTCTCTTTTAACAAGTTTATGTCTCAGAAATTCATAGAAGTACTCATCCCTGCATATGTGCTCATCCCTGCATATGTGCTCATCCCTGCATGTGTGCTCATCCCTGCATGTGTGCTCATCCCTGCATGTGTGCTCATCCCTGCATCTGCTCATCCCTGCATGTGTGCTCATCCCTGCATGTGCTCATCCCTGCATGCATGCTCATCCCTGCATGTGCTCATCCCTGCATGTGCTCATCCCTGCATGTGCTCATCCCTGCATGTGCTCATCCCTGCATGTGCTCATCCCTGCATGTGTGCTCATCCCTGCATGTGCTCATCCCTGCATGTGTGCTCATCCCTACATGTGTGCTCATCCCTGCATGTGTGCTCATCCCTGCATGCCTGCTCATCCCTGCATGTGCTCATCCCTGCATGTGTGCTCATCCCTGCATGTGCTCATCACTGCATGTGCTCATCCCTGCATGCATGCTCATCCCTGCATCTGCTCATCCCTGCATCTGCTCATCCCTACATGTGTGCTCATCCCTGCATGTGCTCATCCCTGCATGTGTGCTCATCCCTGCATCTGCTCATCCCTGCATGTGCTCATCGCTGCATCTGCTCATCCCTGCATGCATGCTCATCCCTGCATGTGCTCATCCCCGCATGTGTGCTCATCCCTACATGTGTGCTCATCCCTGCATGTGTGCTCATCCCTGCATGTGCTCATCCCTGCATGTGTGCTCATCCCTGCATGTGCTCATCCCTGCATGTGCTCATCCCTGCATGTGCTCATCCCTGCATGTGTGCTCATCCCTGCATGTGCTCATCCCTGCATGTGCTCATCCCTGCATGTGCTCATCGCTGCATCTGCTCATCCCTGCATGCATGCTCATCCCTGCATGTGCTCATCCCCGCATGTGTGCTCATCCCTGCATGTGTGCTCATCCCTGCATGTGTGCTCATCCCTGCATGTGCTCATCGCTGCATCTGCTCATCCCTGCATGCATGCTCATCCCTGCATGTGCTCATCCCTGCATGCGTGTTCATCCCTGCATGTGTGCTCATCCCTGCATGCGTGCTCATCCCTGCATGCGTGCTCATCCCTGCATGCGTGCTCATCCCTGCATGTGTGTGCTCATCCCTGCATGTGTGCTCATCCCTGCATGTGCTCTATCCTGCATGTGTGCTCTACCCTGCATGTGTGCTCATCCCTGCATGCGTGTGCTCATGCTAGTGTCTTTAACAGATGTCTCTACTGGTCCCAAGAGACCCAGGGGAGCAGATGGATGAGGTGACAGGGAACAGTCCTCTCCAACTATTTTCAGTGTTGTTAACATTTGAGGTGCTCCTAGGTGAGGAACAGTTTGTAAGAATGAAGATGTCAAAGCGTTTAACACCCCTGGGCTTGCTATAGAACCACAGAGTTCTGAAATGTCCCCTAGGGCTTTGCTTCCTCAGCAGAAGATGAATCTGTAAGGACCAAGAGAGCAAGTCTCTGTTGAAGTTCTCACCAGCTAATTCTAGGGGATCTCAGTGTAGAGATGGGGCCATGGTGGCTGGCTCTGTGAGGGAAGTCATTTATGATAAGAAGGTGCCATGGCTTTAGATCCTTTAGACATAGAGCACGATCATATTTGGTATGTGTGGCCTCTCAGCTTTGAAGACTTGAATGACTGTGGCAAGAGTTTAATTCCTTTCCCCATGCATCAAAATGACAGGTGTCCCCAGCCATCATTGCCCAGTAAATACCAATTTTGCATAAATTTTAGAAACAGATCTGCAATATTTTGGCATGTCTTCTGCTTTTGGAAACTTTTAGTTTAAATAAATAAAACTGTGTATAAATTATACAAATAAAATGTATATAAAACCAATAATTAGACAAGCTTGCACACAATCACTGTTTGCAAGGACATACACGTTTCCTAGCTAAATACCTTCCCGTCAGCCCCAGCGTTTACTTTCTTTCACTGGCATCAACCATACAGGTGAGAACTAAATTCTGATTGTCACTGCTTCCTGCTGTGCAAGCTTCTGGTGTTTTGACGGTCATATGCCCCCTGGCCCCATCTGGCTCTTCCTGACCTTAGGCCTCCTTATCCCTGTGTCAGACAAAGAATAGATGCACCCTGAGATCTGTTCTTAGTAGAATGTTCATAGACGTTCCTTCCAGAAAATAGTTTGGAAGCCACATCCTTCCCTCCCTACCGCGTTGTGAATCTTTGAAGTGCAGCCCACTTTACTAAACTCCGTGTATGTGTAGAGGTGAGAAGCTTTACAAAAGATACCTGCAGACGCCCGGGGCTCTTCGGTGACCGGAGGAAGCCGTGATTGATGGTGGGGGGGATATAAAACCCAAAGCATCTTCATTGTTTTCAGTGACCTTGAGGAACAAATCGAACTGGCTTCCACAGCCAGTTTTAAGGGGACTCTCCTTTAAAGAAAAAATAATCAAACTAGCATATTCTTGTCTTGCCTTGTGACCACTGGTTTTGGTTGGCTTTCCCTGTCACTTTAGAGCTACCTTTGAACTAAGATGACCACATGATTCCTCCACAAAGCAGATTCTTTTTGAAGCTGGCTGGGGGTTGAGCTTTATGGTTATCCCCATAAGGGACCCTTCCTTACACCTGATTTCTTGTCCGGTTTGTTAAAGTCACACAGGCATCTTTTGGTGTGCTTATGGGCTAAAGGGACAGCACTTGTGGTTTGCAGTAAACTGAGTCAGAGGAGAGGTGATGTAACCTGTTTTCACACATGCTATCTGCTCAGGTGGCTCCTAAAACAGGGACCACCTAAATTGTTTCCCTCGACATTCTCATCATGAACGGCAACACTGCCAGTTGAAGCAGTTACCTCTAGAGACGCAGAATGCACAAAGAATCTCCTTGTTATCCCAGAAGAAAGTGTGGCTTCTCTCCTTCTAGAAACCTTCACAAAGAAAAGCTTTACATAAACATGATCCGATATATTCAGTTCTGATGAATTAAATTCTACAATTATTTTAATAGAGCCTTTATTTTTGACATTTTCATCACCAAAAGGACAGTTACAGAATGTTCTTTCTCTAAATTAAACCCCCAAAATATTTAAAGGATACTGTCTCGCAGTGACATCTAACGTTCAGGTTCTAAGTGGCATCTCAGACAATGATAGAACAAGCTAGATGGAGGAATAATTTCCCAAAGCTGAGGCACAGCAGTCACTGTTTTCCAGGGTCTAAAATGTTTTGCTGGCTGGAGCTGCCTGTGCGGGCAGGATGCTTCTCCCTCATGGATGGATGGCTGCCTTGTCCTAACCAGCTCAACAACGTGCCAGGTTTTTTTTTTTTTTTTTTTTTTTTTTTTGTGAGGGATTGCCTATTTTGAGGCTGCTCTGAGCTTGCCTGGTGGAAAGGCTGCTGGCTCTTGACCTCAGTTTTCCATCCAGGAAAGGGTAGTCATCACATGTCACAGGACGAGCCTTCTGCAGTATCTTGAGACCATTGCTGCTGTGGGCTCCTAAGCTGTCCCACCAACCTGGGAGCCGAGCTTCCTGTCTACCCTGTAAGTCTACGGTTCTCCTTTGATGCTGCTGATATGAGCTTACAGAAATCAGATCTCTAAGGGCTTCTGAAGGGCTGAGAAGGATGTGTCCTACTCTGTGGGATCATCAGTGGGAAGGTGCTCACCTCCTTAACCCCCGTCACCCATGTACCCCAAGATTAATGGGCCAGTCATTCGCTGCCTGGAATCGCTGCTTAGGAAAACAGGGTACTCTGAGACTAAGACACCCCCGACCTTCTTAGGGGATCTCACTCTGCACAGGTTTGCTGACCCAGTTCCTCGCCTGCCCAAGGCTCTGTGGCTAGTGTTTTCCAGGAAGGACAGTTTACGCCTTGCAAACTAGACGCTCTTTTGCGCTCCAGCACAGGTCGCCCTCTAGCGCCCGAGGGAAGACTTACACCAGCTGGCATAACTGCTAGGTCTATTGGCATTCTGGGCTCTAGTTCTAGAGCAAAGGTGGGCTGGTTGTTGGTGTTGGTATTGGGTGAGTGGGGTCATCTCCAGTTCGACCCGTTTGAGTCCCGTGCTGCTTCTGTGGGGGACGAAGGATAAGGACAAAGGGGTAAGGGATTCCCACTTGGGGAGAAGAACCCTCCATGACATCAGGTTTGGGCATTCGGGAGTAGGGGACTGCTTCTTCCCGTTACCCCCTTGGCACTAGGCTTGTGGCTGCCACTTTTAGACTCAGAGACATTTTAGTAAAAGAAAAGCACAGCACGATCACCGACCCAGTGGGGCAGGAGCGCCGAGGCCATTAGAAGGGAGCACAGGAGACTCGGGAGCACTGTGCTTTGTGCTGGGTCTGAGGGGAAACTGAATTATGAAGAAGCAGAACGGAAGGCCTGGGGAACACTGCTGCTGCTGCCCCTGCGTGGGCCAGGCTGATGAGAAGGACACGGGGAAGACAAAGTTGTCACAGGGCCGTCTGGAGGGAGGAGGAGGTTAGGGGCAACTGTCCTGGGATGGAAGGCTGGCAGGGCTGAGGATTCGGGTTTCTATGACTGACCCTGGGAGAAGGTGCTACCACTCAACTCCCTTGCATTTTCACGAACAAAGCCCCACACGCTGCCCAGGCCTAACAGTCTTTTAAGAGTCCACCACTGCCTGACTCCGTGCTGGGTTTTCTTCCTGTAGTTCTTGATAGTTTATTTCTATCTTATTGGACAGGAGAAACACATCCAGTGTTCCCGAGCCTCTATAATAAGCAGGAGGGTCATGCATTTATTTAGGGCTTTTCCTATTTTAGGGTACCAGGCCTTCCTGGAACCACAAGACTTGCTGAAGGGGCAGCAGAAGAGCACATTCTGTGATTTGGACAAAGGGCTGGATAAATACTATGAAACTGTGCTGGAGTCAAGGAAAGGGAGCTCGGAGCTTCTAGCTTCCTGTTTGAAACACTTTAGGATGTTTTGGGGGCTTGGAGGCTAGCGTGAGGCAGAGACTGGGCATCTCTGCCATTCCTCAGCCCGTCTGCCCCTGCAGGTGCACGGCAGGTGACGTAATAGGAAGGAGTGAACAGGTGTGTACTCCCGGCGTGTTGCTATGTGACTCTGGGGAAGCCATCAGTACAGCTGAGAGGATGCACCAACAGCCCTCAGTTCATACCACACCTAAGAGACGGCTGTAAACCATGGTCTTCAGTTTCACAGCCGACTAAGAAACTAACCTTGTTTGTATAACTCTCAGAACACAAAAAATGAACCAAAATGAATGAAATGAAAAGGCTTCTGTATGTAAGTCTCAAAACAACACACTGGTATTTAAGAAAGTAAATTTTCCCGGCAGAGCCAATATAATGGCAAAAAAATTTCAGCAATTGTGAGAGTCCCCTATATCTGTCAGCAGGTGGCGCTGTGGGACAATGGACAGAGCAAAAGCTGCCTGCCTCGCAGAAATCCTGGGTGATGGTCTACAGATTTGCCCTTTGCTCCTTTCCTCTAGATTCACAGCCCTTCTTCACCCTTTGGCTCTGGGAGGCTCTAGGAGGTCTATCCAAATGTCAGGGGATAGGAGCAGCCAAGAAGGTACCAAGGTGTCATCGGTAGTAAGTGATGGGATTAAAAGCCGTCTGCCAGAGGGAAGACACCCGGATAATCTCAGAGGGTGAGGAAAGCATCATAGTTTGAAACGCAGGTGTCCTCAAGGGCCAGGCTAAAGGCTTGTGCCCGGGAGGCGGCCTTGGGGATGCTGGGAACTTTCATCTTAGTTTTTTAAATTTAGCTTGTAAATTAAGTAGTTTTCTAATTACTTTTTCCTTCTTATTTTAAAATAGATTATTTTTCTCAGACACTATATCTGGATTATAGTTTCCCATCTCTTTTCTCCTTCCAGTTCCTCCCCATCTCCTCTTCCATTCAGATCCACTTTCTTTCTGTCTCTCATTGGAAAAGAACAGGCTTCTAAGAGATAATAAGAAAACACAACAACATAAAATGAAATAAGAAAAACCACCATGATGAAGTCAGACAAGGCAAAGGGACAGAAGGAAAAGAAAGAGCCAGGAGCAAGCACAGAAGTCAGAGGCTGGTCATTTACACATACACACACACACACACACACACATATACACACACAAATACACACACAAATACACACACATACATACACACACATATACACACACATACACACACATACACACATACACACACATACACACATACACACACAAACACACACAAACACACATACACAAATACATGCACAAACATACATACACACATACACACACAAACATACACACACATAAACACACATACACATACACACACACAAATACATGCACAAACACATACACATACACACATACAAACATACACACACAAACACACACATACACACAAATACACACACAAACACACATACATACATACACACACAAATACACAAACACACACACATACACACACACAAACACACACATACACACAAACACACACACATACACAAATACATGCACAAACATACATACACACATACACACACAAACATACACACACATAAACACACATACACATACACACACACAAATACATGCACAAACACACACACATACACACATACAAACATACACACACAAACACACACATACACACAAATACACACACAAACACACATACATACATACACACACAAATACACAAACACACACACATACACACACACAAACACACACATACACACAAATACACACACATACACACACACAAACACATACACACACGTACACACACAAACACACAAACACATACATACATACACATACACACATACACACACACACACACATACACACACACAGAGTCCTATAAAAATATGTGAAAAAATATTAGCTTGAAATCAGGGATGGTGATAACCTCTGGGAATCTTTTTATTCAGGATTGTTTTTAGCTGTCCTTGTTTTGTTTATTTGTTTGTTTTGCTTTGTTTTTTATTTTGTTTTTATTTTCCATATGAAGTTGAAAATTGTCCTTTCAAATCTTTGAAGAAGTGTGTTGAAATTCTGATTGGGATTGCGTTGAATCTGTTGATTGCTTTTGGTAACATGGCCATTTTCACTATGCTAATCCTAAGGATCTGTGAACACGGGAGATCTTTCCATCTTTAGATATCTCCTTCAATTTCTTTCTTCAAAGCCTTGAAGTTTTTATCATAAAAGCCTCTCACTTGCTTGGTTAGAGTTACCCCAAGTATTTTGTATTATTTGTGAATTTGTATTATCTGTGCACTGTTGTGATAGGTGTTGTTTGCCTGGTTTCTTTCTCAGAGCATTTGCCTTTTGTATATAGGAGGGCTAGTGATTTTTGTGCATTAATCTTGTATCCAGATATTTTGCCAAATGTGTTTATTAGCTGTAGAAGTTCTCCAGTAGAATTTTTAGTGTCACTTATGTATATCAAATCATTTGAAAATAACAATACTTTGACTTCTTTCCAATTTATTTCCCCTTGATCTCCTTCAGTTGTGTTAGTGCTCTAACTAAAGCTTCAAGCACTGTTCTAAATAAGCATATAGCGTGTGGGAAGCCTTGGCTTATTCTTGATTTTAGTGGAATTTGGAATGTATTTTGAGTTTCTCCCCATTTAAGTTGATACTGGCCATGGACTTGTGTAAACTGCCTTCGTTATAGCCTTAGGTCCCTAATCTCTCCAGGACTTTTGTCATGAATAGTTGTTGGATTTTGTCAAAGGCCTTTTTTTTTCTTTTCATCTAATGAGGTGATCATGTGGGGTTTTCTTTCAGTTTGTTTATATAGTGGATTTCACTTACTGATTTTCGTATTGAACCATCTCTGCATCTCTAGGATGAAGCTGACTTGATCATGGTGGATAAACTTTGAGGTATTCTTGAATTCAGTTTACATGTATTTTATTGAGTATTTTTGAATTTATGTTAAGGGAAATCCATATGTATTTTTTTACTGGCTCTTTATATGGTTTAAGTATCAATGCAACTGTGATCTCATAAAGTGAATTTGGCAATGTTCCTTCTGTTTCTAGTTGGTGTGATAATTTGAGGAGTATTGGTATTAATTCTTCTTTGAATATCTGGCAGAATTCAGTTCTAAAACCATCTGACCCTGGGTTTTTTGTTTTGTTTCATTTTGTGTTTTTGGTTTGGTTTGGTTTGGTTGGTTGGGATATATTTAATGACTGCTTTTATTTTACTAGGGGTTATGCATCTGTTTAAGTTGCTTATCTGATATTGATTTAACTTTGGCAAGTAGGATGTATCTATAAAATTATTTATTTATTTTTATTTCCTATTTGCTAGAGTAGCTGTTTTTAAAGCATGCCCTTATGAGTCTCTGGACTTCCTTGATGCTGTTATGTCCCCCTACCGATTTTTGATTTTGTTAATTTGGTTGAGAGTTTGTTGATTTCTTTGATTTTTCTCAAAGAACCAGCTCTCCGTTTCATTGACTGAGTTCTCTTTATTTTCATTTTATTTCAGTCCCAAGTTAGAATATTTCCTGCTGTCTAGTCCCTTTGGGTACAATTACTTCATTTTATTCTAGAGCTTTTAGGTATGCTGTTAGGTTGCTAGTCTGAGATCTCTCCAGTTTTTGTTTTTGTTTTTTGTTTTTTGTTTTTGTTTTTTTTGTTTTTTTGTTTTTTTTTTTTAATGTAGACATTTAATGCTATGAACTTGTCTCTTGGAGCCACCTTCAGTGTGACTCATATACTGTGTACTCATTTTCATTTAACTCAAGAAAGTCTTTATGACCTGATCTATTTTTCATTCAATGGAGAATTGCTTAGTTTCCATAAGTTTGTAAAGATTCTGTTGTTGATACCCAGCTTTTAGTATGTAGTGGTCTGATAAGATACAGGGAGTTATTTCTATTTTTCTTGTGTATGTTGAAACTTGCCTTGTGGCTGAATATGTAGTCCATTTTTGAGAAAGGTTCATAATGTGCAGAGAAAAAGATATATTCTTTTGAGCTTGGGTGAAATGATTTGTAAATATCTGTTAGATTCATTCGGTTTAGAACACCAATTAGCTCCAGCATTTCTCTGTTTAGTTTTTCTCTGCATGATCTGACTATTGATGAGAGTGGGGTATTTAAGCCTCCTATTATCAGTGTGTGAGGTTCAATATGTGATTTAAGCTGCAGCAGCGTTTCTTTTACAAACTTTGTTGCCCTTGTGCTTGGTTCATAGATGCTTAAAATTGAAATGTCATTTTTGGTGAATTTTTCCTCTGAGTATGTGGAGTCTGTCCCTCTTTCTTCTAACTAGTTTGGTTTCAAGTCTTTTTTGTTAGATATTAAAATGGCTCCATCAACTTGCTTCTTAGGTTTGTTAATTATTCTTTGATTTTTGTTATTCTCTCTCCATGCTCCCTTCCCCCACACTCTCTCATCCTTCTACTGATCCCCATCCTCCCCTCTCCCATCCTCCTACTGATCCCCATCCTCCCCTCTCCCATCCTCCTACTGATCCCCATCCTCCCCTCTCCCATGCCCTCCCATCCTCCTGCTGGTCCTTATACAGCCCACTCCTGTACCATCTAGTCCTCCTGCTGGTCCCGTCCTCCCCTCCTGTCCTCTCCCTCACACCGTCCTTTCCTGTACCCTCCTGCCTTTTTGATTATCCCCTTTCTCCAGAGATCTTTTTCCCCCTCTCATGGTTCCCTTTCTAGTTTTAGTAACTACACCCTCCCTGCTTTCTTACAGTTGTAAAAATTAAACCTACCATCTTCCTATGTGAGAAAACATGCTATCTGTCTCTCAGAATCTTGTTTTGGTTAATGTAATAATCTCTAACTATCCATTTTCATATAAATGTCAGGATTTCTGCATTCTTTAAGGCTGGATAAGGTTTTATTGAGTTTACGTACCACATTTTCTTTTTTCTAGTCATCTACTAATGGATACCCAGGCTGGGTCTATTTCTGAGCTCCTGTGCAGGTAACTCTTAGGTGTGCTGGATTAGAGCCTTCAGGGACATGCTCAGGAGTGGTGTGGCCAGATCCAATGATAACTTTAGTTTTAGTTCTGTGATATCAATAGCAGCTGCACCCACTTTACAATTAGGTGACAGGGCCCCCAAGAGCTAGCCCTAATGGGAAGATCAGTGGGGCAGACCCTTACCGTGGATGGTAGAACTCTTGCCCGAAGTTTCTGTGTTTCAGACACGAGTGGAGCAGCTTTGCTGCACGTTGTGACCCCACCACAGCGTTCTGTCTTCCTAGAGGCCTAAAGCAATGTGGCCTATCTGTCATGGACCAAAACCCCAGAACCATGAGCAACCAAAAAAACCTTCTCCCTATAACTTATCATGCCAAGTGTCAGTTATCACAATACAAAGCTGACTAACCCAGAGTGGGAAGACAAGGAAGGACTAAAGATGGAGAATGAGTGTTAATGAACAATCTAAGATAGTTACAGTGAAATAACGTTTCTGCAGCTTATAAAGATATATACTATGTAAATGTGTTTTTAATGCAAGGCTAGAGGAGGAGGAGATCTGAGCCAGACCAGAAAAAGGCTGTGGCATTTATTCATCTGTGCTTTGTGGTGACTAATGCGAGAACTGCATGTATTTGGAAGAGAGTCTTGCTGATTCTGAATGAACATGGAACTGTCTGGAAGGATCTGGAGTCTACGCCAGCCTCTTTCTCTCAAGCCTTTCAGGCGTATGTGATTCTCTTAGCCTGCCTCCCACTCATCCATTAGCCTTGATGTGTAGGAGAGGCATTAGCACGGTCTGTCCGGGGCTGCTCCTGTGGAAAAACATGAGATGGAAGCTATTGCAGCCTCGGCCGATGATAAGGTTAGCCATCTGGTTTCCTCAAGCCTCTGACTCCAACGTGTGTCATATCTTTGCCCAGGCAGCGTGAGACTTGATTTCCCAATGCCTGTCTCCAAAGCAGTGAGGACCTCTATTCACACAGGGGGACCCTGGATCCATAAGCAGGTTTCTGCAGGAGAGAGGGCAGGATGAGCATTGTCCCCAGTACTAACACCCCTGACATTTCAGGTGCCACTCAAGTCACTGAGGTGTGAATGTAAATTCAACCATTTGCATTTAGCTGAGCAGAGCCTTCCCTTCTGTCAGGATGAGCCCCAGGAGGCAGGCTCTGCCTTCTTCGTCTTGGCATTGAGCCCAGGACCTCAACCTATCTTAAGGGATGGAGTGGTAGGACCCCACCCAGCAGTAAATATCAGGGTAAAAAAAAAAAGGTCATTTCAGACAGGTCTCTCATGTGATACATGACTCTGAATTAATTTTTGTTAAAAGAAATTAGTCCATTTATTTTATAGGCATGAACACTCCAAAGCATACATGGGGAGGTCAGAGGAAGAAAACCTGTGGGAGTTGATTCTCTCTCTCCCTCTCCCATGTGGGTCCTAGGTGGGAGTGGGGGTGTCAAATCTGCGTCCTCAAGGATGACAGTAAGTACCCTCCTTACCTGTTGAGCCCCGAAATTTAGTTTTTAGAGGATAATCAATATATTTGTGTTATAAGACCTTATATTTTGATATGTGCTGGAATTGTGGAAAAAGCATAATCATTAACCAACTTAGCACCTGATGCACTTAGTGTTCTTGTAGGGAGAACATTTTGCCCACGGGTCTTTCAACAACTCCGAGACATAAAAACACAGTGCTGTGGTCACATTCTGGGGAGCAGTCCTTTCTGTCTGACTGAAACTTCATTTTCTATCCTGCGTCTCCTGATTCACCCAGGTCATATGCTGGGTAGTGCCACTTGCTCTCTGTGTCTAGAAACTCAAATCTAACCTATGTCATACATGACCTGTAAATATACCATCTGGGGGTATGCGTGGGGTAAGAGGAAAAAAATTGTACTGATTTTCTCATGCTGGTTATAACCTTATTTTTGTTTGTTTTTATTTTTGCTCCTGTGTATGCATGTATGTCTCTGTGGGTATGTGCATATGGCTGCAGAGGCGGTATAGAAGCCTCAGATCTTCTGGAGCTGAAGTTACAGGCATCTGTGAGCAGCCTTGGGTTTATACTGTGAACCAGGCTACTCTAGAAGCGCAGCCAGCACTCCTAACTGCTAAGCTATCTCTCCAGCCCCTTTTAGCCATTTTATTTTTAAAATTAAACTTAAAAACCTTTTTTCTTTTTTACTTCCTCCAAGTAATAACTCAGATAGTGCTGAAACAAATGCTGAAATATGTGCATGTAGTTTTAAGACCTTTCTGCATGTATCTTTTACACCGTACAAAGCGGGGGGTTTCAGCACCAGATGTATAAAGGCAAGGTAGGATTACAAGGCATGCTTAAAAGGAAGGTTTTTATTGTAAGTCTGAGGGAGAGTTCTGTAAGAGTCCACAGCAGAGAGAGAAAGTAGTAGACTAGACATGGGCAGTAGAGTGAACTACTACTCAGAGGCCGAAAATCCTGCCAAGGTCGGTACCCTACCGAGCCCCCCTTTGGTACAAAAGCTAGATCTTAGTTCTCAGGAGGGCGTGCTTGTCCTCTCACAGCCTGTTCCACTTAGCTCCGATATTAGAAAGAAAAGAAAATCTTAAAAGGCTGCATGACAGTCCTCAAACTCCCCAGAGAGACTGGCTGGCTGTGGCGTCTACGGTGTTTACTGGAAGAGAGAAGCAGGGAGAGACGCAAAGGACTTCCCGAGAGAGACAGAAGTACCAGCTCCTGGCTGCAGCCCTATGGGGTCCTCGGAAGATGAAGAAGGGGGACACGAACAAACCCCACTTGGGGCTTGCTTTAACGTGGCAAAGATGGCCACTGGGTGAAAAGACGCCCTTCACGTTGCCTACCTCCGGGACCCTGCCCGAACTATGGGAAAGCAGGATACTGGAGAGCTGACTGCGCCTCTTTGCCTCTCTAAGGTAAGTCAGTGTCCTAAGTTCCTCCTACACAGGAAAGACTCTTGGATCTTCTGGGCCTTGCCCTGGGTCTTCCACCTCTAACAAAACTATCAAGATTATCACAGAGGAATCTAGGATAATTGTCCAGGTAGTGGGTAAGCCTCTGCCATTTCTAATAGATTTAGGAGCTATTTGGCCTTTACTTCCCACTCACTCTGATGAAAGTTATCCTTCTCAGATCTCTGTGGAGGGTGTGGGTGGTGATGGTCAGCCCACCAGCCCCGTCTATACAGGTCCTCTCCTCTGTTCCCTCTGGGGTCACCTGACAGCTCACTCCTTCCTCATTATTGAACAGAGATGCCATGGTTAAGTCTTCCTGATTGACCCACTCCTATGGGCTGCTTCCTCTTACAAAGTGGCCTCACATCATCTCCCTATTAAGATCCTACTCTGGGACCCTATCTCTTACACCAGTCACTCTCAATACCATATTTGTCTAAGACCTAGCGCATAGCACTTTCTTGATAAAGGTAGTCTCACATGCACTCACTTACCCCACAACATTTCTACCTTGACTGTACTAAAACCTGATGGGTCCTACTGACTAGTTCCAGACCTCAGAATTATTAATACAGGTGCCATTCCAATATACCCAGGAGTCCCTAACACTATATTCTATCCTCACAGATTCCCTCCTCTACCTCTTACTTTACTGTCCTAGATCTTATGAACACTTTTGCCACTATTTCTTTACACATGATCTTTTTGCTCTTACCTGGGCAGATCCTTACACCGGTGCAGCATCCCAGCTTACTGTGATAGTCTTCCTCCAGAGCTTCCAACAAAGCTCATATTTTTTTTTTCAACCAGGCTCTGACCACTGACCTCCTGTCCCTAGATCTGCCCACAGCCACTTAATCAAATATGTAGACAACCTTTTACTATGTAATCTCTCACTCTTACTATCACAACCACAGACTTCTTAGCTTCTTACTATCTAGGAAACAAAGGATACGGAGTCTAAAGCTTAACTTTGTATTCTTAGATCAAGAATACAGACTTTTTGCTATCTGTGAATAGTTGTAAACTCAGTCTTGATCACAGATAATATCTGTGGACCCTCATGCCTCCAACCATCAAGGAAAACATTCTCTCCTTTCCTTACCTCATAAGGTACCTTAGAAACTAGATTTCTAATATTGCTCTTCTGGCCCAGCCCCTCTAAGAAGCATCTAGGGGTTCCATGACTGAGCCTTTAAATCCTACTAATCCTGTCATGCCTGCCTTTCCTTGCCTCTGAGATGCAGTCCCACAGCCCCTGCTCTGGCTTTCCCAGACCTTGACCAACCTTTTACTACTGAAAACTGGTAAATGGCAGTAAGGGTTTGGGGATAAATGAGAGGACACACATTTGCTCCTGTTACCCACCTTTGTAAACAACTAGACGCAGTTAGAGGATGGAGAGCTTACTTTTGAGCACCAGCGACAGACTTCCTACTGGCCTGGGAAGCTTTTAAGCTCACTTTTGGCTGACCCTGTCTCTGCCGTCTCACCATACCAACTCAAGGATCTCCTCTCACACAAGAGTCTCTCCCTCTGGTCCCTTCTAAGCGTTGGCTGTTTCACATCATCATCCTGGAGAAAACCTGATATATCATTTGGCCCCTGATTTATCTAACCCTGCTATTCACTCTCCTTCCCAAATCCACTGTCCTTACCATTCCTGCCCAGAGTCACTTGAAACTCTTACTATACAAAGCCACAACTTCCTATTTCCCCTCTGTGATATCATGACTATACTTGGTTTATAGATACATGCTCATCTCTCGTTCCACGGGCTCCTGCCAAGCCAGAGATTCCATAGTCTCCTCTGGCCTGGTTGTAGAACTTTTCCCTTTACCCCCAAGCACTGCCTCTTAGAAGGCAGAGATCATGGCCCCCACTAGCCTCACCTTAGCACTAGACAAAACCAGCTAACATATACACATATTCTAAGTATGCTTTCCATAGTCTACAGTAACATGCTTCTATTTGTCAGGAGAGAGGTTTTCTCACTACCAGAGGGACATCTGTTACCAAGAGACTGCTAATTCTAAAGCTGCTAGAAGCCTCTTTCCTTCCCAATCAGGCAGCAGTTAATCATCATTGGGGGCACCAGACACCTACTAATGATATAACATTGGGAAACGCTTTTGCTAGCAGCACTGCTAAAGAGGCCAGGCAGCGTTCCTACCATCCTTCCTCTATTCTCCTCTTGATTCCTCCAAGCTTATTCCCTATGTACTCTGAGTCCCAGTGACAGGCCCTCCATGTTATGGGAAGGGCCATGAGTTTTCAGGGTTGGCTCCTACAGTATAGATACTATCTTCCTTACCTTCAAACAAAGTCCTATTTATACATCTTTTCACATTGGGGCTCAATCTCTCTACTGATTCCTTCAACTCTTACTTCACCAGCCTTTTTACCCTCCTGAAGGCTACCATTCAGGCGTGCTCTAGCTGAATTCAAATCTCCCATCAGGATTTTCGATCCTTTTCTTCTTTGAAACCATACCAATTTTGGGGTCTTCTTGTATATGTATACATATACATATTCCCAACCTCCCAGACAGCAGAACCATGACAATCCTTGAAGTTCCAGATATATGCCATTCAGAGTAAAAGACTCCTTATTTCTGCCTTCTGTCTGGTCTTTGGCTGCCACTCAGAGATTTAACTGTTTTAACATGCTTGGCCCAGGGAGTGGCACTATTTGGACACACCTCCAAATAGTGCCATTGTAGGCATGGGCTTAAGACCCTCATCCTAGATGCCTGGAAGTCAGTCTTCTCCTGTTTGCCTTTAGACCAAGATATAGAACTCTTAGCTCCTCCTGCACCATGCCTGCCTGGATGCTGCCATACTCCCACCTTGATGATAATGGACTGAACCTCTGAACCTGTAAGCCAGCCCCAATTAAATGTTGTCCTTATAAGAGTTGCCTTGGTCATGGTGTCTGTTCACAGCAGTGAAACCCTAACTAAGACACTAACTTTCCATACCCAAGTAGCTTGTTTCCACAACTGCAGCAAGGAACAACCCACCTTCAATTTATATGACAATCCCAGGTAACTTTGCCTTCTCCAATACCAAGCCTGGCCTGTACTGATTATCCCTCCTGGGATAGGTACCCACATTGAAGTTGTAAGTACCATCACTCTAACCAGGATGGGACACACAGCCTCAACAACTGTGTTGTGGACCATGCCAAGTATGGTCACCATCATGGCCCTTGGGCTAGAGAGTAAGTCCAAGGAGTTGTGGGGTAGATCTAAACCTATATGTCCGGGGCTAGCCCATCGGACAAAAGGTGAGTGGTAATTTTTTTTATATCCCTTGAGGAAACATCCACCATCCATTTAGGTTATTCAGGGGATGTTTATTCAACAGTCTGAGATCACCCTACAAGTCCGAGTTGCAGGAGACTTACTCAGCCCTTTGGAAGACTATTGTAAAGAGCCTCTGAGTCTCCTCCACATTTACAGCAGTAACAGTGGGTGGTAGTAATGTAACTTCATTCTTTCTCTATGTTCCTTTGCAACAATCCCTAGAGGCAGCTATGCCTCTTATCCACTTAACTCTACATTCTGTAACCTTAGAATATGCCCCTCCATTACCTCTTGTTAGCATTTCCTCTAGGCTCTGCCCAACAGTTTCCTAGCAACAACCAGGTACCAAAAGAATCATTAGTTCTCTCTCTCTCTCTCTCTCTCTCTCCCTCCCTCTCCCTCCCTCCCTCTCTCCCTCCCTCCTATGTTCCTGACCAGCTTTCCCCCTCTTTCTGCCCTTTTCTGTCTCCCTCTCTTCTCTGCCTCTACCCCTTCCTCCAGGTCCCAAATAAAGTCTTTTATACTAAGCCCTTCGTTAGGCTGATTTCTCAGAGGGAATGCATGGGCCTGCCCAGGTCCTCCCTTCTGCCCTCCCCTCTGCACCCCCTCCCCTCAAAGTACCTCTGGAGCCTCTTTACTCTCTGGCAATACCAGGTGACTGCCTGTTCAATAACCACAGGTCGTTCTCTTTGTCCTCACACATTAACATATCAATTTCAAGAACCTTCTTCTGGTACCAATTCAAGCTGTACTAATTTTACCAGTCTTCACAGCTTTACCAATTCATGCATGGTCCCTATTTCCCAACTGGGTTACTTCCCCCAACTAATCCTATACACAGGAGGAGAGTTCTCTACTTTCCCCAAGTCTCACACAGGGTCTGATGGGCTGTAACCCTTCCAATTGGGATTGGAATTAGTCTGGCAGTCTCAGTGGCTGCTATGGGTTTGGCTACAGGCAACTGGGGTTATAGTCTGTATCTATCACAGCAGCTATCTACCCAGCTAGGAGACACCACCCAGGAATCATCCTCTGCTCTGCAATTACTCCAAAACCAGCTCAATTTCCTAATCTTGGTGGTCCCAAAAAGTGGAAAGGCCCTCCCTCCACTTACTAGCAGCTGAAAGGGAGGTACCTGCTTCTTCCTCAATGAAGAAGGCTGTTTTATGTTAAAAACCAGCCTGGCGAGGTAGAAGAAAAGAGTAAGACTTACATGAGCTAGAAAAATCTCTTTGGCGTCCAGAGGCTAACTCTCTTGTAGAACTCTCAGTTTTGACTCTCTTGGGCCCCTAGTTCTTAACTCTCCTTGGCCCACTGATTTCTATTCTCCTCGTAATAATGATCGTTCTTTGTTTCTTCAGTTCTTTCAGAAAAGAATTAGCAAAATTACCTGATGTTTGGTAAACTAGATACTTTGTATGGAATTTTCTCCTGGCCACCTACCATCAGCTATCAGCCTGAGCCCCTAAAGGCTCCAAAGTGGCCTGTAGTTCATTAACCCCAGATAGTCCTGCAGATCTTGGGCAGTGAGTGAAGAAAACATATATTTCTGGCCATTGCGTGACTCCCTCTCTTCCTAGCCTTGTGACTGGCATTCCAGGCTTTCTGGTTCCTAACAAATGAAGTTCTAATATCATCTGAGAAGTAGTTAGAGGAGAGATTATATCTTTAGTCACCTTGTATCAACAACCAAAAGGCTGTAATGTCAGGTCCCACGAACTTCCAAGGTCTGCCAGTTAGACAGAAGTTGATGCTCCTTTTGGGACTTGAGAAGGTAGTGCCCACTTGCTAGAAGGAGTTATAGTCCTCATCTCTGGTAAAAGGGACACATGGCCCTTCCATTAACATACAACTGTGGTGCCTATAAGTGCATCAAAATCCATGCCTAGCCTCCAGGTTACCTCAATTCCTACTCTTAAGGACTTGTTATACAGTTCAAGCCCACCAAACCCTGTCTCCCAGGTACATATTCCCTGAAGAATGCGTTCCCCCCATCCTCCCACTGCTTCTTACTACTTTCCTGAGAGACAGTAGGAATAAACTCTTCACTACACTCCTCATAGTCAGGAAGTAGTTCTGAGAGAGAGAGAGAGCGCGCGTTCCCCCCATCCTCCCACTGCTTCTTACTACTTTCCTGAGAGACAGTAGGAATAAACTCTTCACTACACTCCTCATAGTAAGGAAGTAGTTCTGAGAGAGAGAGAGAGAGAGAGAGAGAGAGAGAGAGAGAGCGCACAGTAGGGGGGGGGAAGGGATAGCAGGTTTCCAGAGGGGAGACCTGGAAAGGGGGATAACATTTGAAATGTAAATAAAAAAAATATCCAATAAAAGAAAAAAGAGAGGGGGAGGGAGAGGGGAGATAGACCCCATCTTCATGAATAGGCAGTAAGTGGTGAGCTTAGCCTGTCGATTAACATACTTACCTGGAGTCTGTTTGAGCAGTCTGTGGATCCAAGTCTCAACTCCCTGAAGCTTACCAGAATTTAAAGTTTTAGATAAATTAGCATATCCATTGTTTGTAATCTGCACCGAAACACTCATTGTGTGTGTCTGTAAACAGCTGGGGTAGACTCAAGCTGTTGAGTCATAGAAAAAGCTATGGTTTGGGGGTTTAAATCATGAACACTTTTCTGTCTAAAGGGCTGGACATGTAGATTGGACAGCGATGTTTTCAGCATGATGAGAAGTACTTTGCAGTCTATTCAACCAAAGGAAATTTAAACATTTAAGCCAGTGACTATGATAATAGTAGTCAGTATTTTACCAGCGTTAGAATAGTACCTTACCAGAACTCCATTGATTAATGTTAAAACTATGAACTTTTGAAGTGTTAATATAATAACAATAGCATACTCAGAATAAAAGAAATCTGAAACATTTTTCATTTTCACATATCTTAAATCATTTTCTTAGACCTTTATGCTTTGTATTTACATATCTTAAATCACTTTTATAGACACTCACAGCTTGCATCTACATATTGTAATTACTTAGACCCCCCAAAACTTACATAAACTCCAAACCCTTTCCTCCATTTATTCAGAGCAGTCATTGCAACCTGAGTTCCTTTAAATAAAGGAATAGTAAAATTTTATGTTGAAGCCTGTTTTGGGAGTTCATCTCTTTCAATGTGAAGTCTGCCAGCACAGTAAACTGTCTGTGTGATTTTTACATAGGAAATGGATTGACCTTGTAGCTGCTGCCTTGCCGATGGAGCTGGTTTGCTTGCTGCTATTAAACTGATAAAGCCACTAACATAATCAGAGATCTGAAAAGGATAAATTAGCACGAGGAGTCTAGCTCAAATGGCCTTTGCATCAATTAAAATGACAAGAGATTTACTCACTATCTAGACAGTTACCCTAAGCTGCCCATGATAATCTCCAGGGTTTCATGGGGGGCAGAGTTTATCAGTCTTCTGGCTATCACCCAGGACAGTATTAAGTCTCAGAGATTTTTTTTTCCCCTGTGGAAGAGGAACTTGGGAAAACTGACATATCTTGGGGAGGCAGAGTAGAGCGATTAACCCTACAGTTCAGTGTCTACAGTTCAGGGAGCAGAGCCATGGAAGAGGGAGAGGCTGGGCGCAGTTCATTTCCCAGGGGCTAGTCACAATCCAGGTGGAGCCTTCTGTGCCCCATTGTCTTCTTTAGAGAGCTGGCATTTCTGTCTATCATGGGAAGCGGTTTCATTAAACACTTTTCGTGCATTATTCAGCAGCTCTCTGAGGAGTTTGAGGACCATCTATGTAGTGTCCCTGTTTAAACAAACTTTACTTATTTTTAGTTACTTGGTTTAGGCTTAACTTGAAACCATATACAGGAAGCTAACTAAAGCTTGTCCTTGCAAGCGAATAACATTTGTACTTAGCATCACTATGAGCATAGTTCTGAACACATTAAAAAAATTTGATCATTTATAAGGTAACTGACCATTAACTTGCACGTCTTAATTATCTTTACAGGTAACAACAAATTAATAACTTATATAATAAGATTGGGATTTTACAATTTTATCTTACTTAAAGATTTGAATTGAAGACTTAATTAAAGTTCCTTTAGCATCAAAATAAAGCTTTGAACCATAAATACAGTGGCAAAGACAAAGGAGCTAGACATATATCTTCAGGTCAGTTTCTGTCAGGCTGAATAGACCTTAGGAATTCAAACACCTTACTTAGCAAACATATCTTATTTATCAAACATATGTGTTGGGTTTCAGACCTGGGACAAGGGGCTGAGGTTTATATTTTACATGCCAAAGTAGACCTGACCTCCATGTTCTCCCAGCATCCCTCAGGCCTACAGGACCTCTACTGAGAACTTTCTAGTCCCTGCTGCCTTTTCTTCAGAGCCTCTTCCCATAGAACAGACAGTTTGGTCTCTCCCCACTCTTCCTTCTCTCTGCATGTACGCTTTCTTTCTTTCTTTCTTTCTTTCTTTCTTTCTTTCTTTCTTTCTTTCTTTCTTTCTTTCTTTCTTTCTTTCTTTCTTTCTTTCTTTCTTTCTTTCCTTCCTTCCTCCCTCCCTCCCTCCCTCCCTCCCTCCCTCCCTCCCTCCCTCCCTCCCTCCCTTCTTTCTTTCTTTCTTTCTTTCTTTCTTTCTTTCTTTCTTTCTTTCTTTATTTCTTTCTCTCCCCCCTTTCCCTCTGTCTCTTTTTACATTTCGACCTCACTAGGCTCTTTCAGGGCCAGTTAATTGGCCTGCCTGAGAGCACCCTCCCAATAAACCTGTGTTTATATATATTTTATTCTGGTTTGAATTGGCCCATTTCACCCACAGAGAAATAACTTATCAAGACGTTGCTCCTTCTAATTTTTTTCTAGAAGCCTGACTTGGAAACAATAAGGATATAAGTAATTAGTCATCAATCTCTAAGTCAGCTTTTGTTTACCCGAGTAGACCTTTATAACTTTAGAATTTATAAGCCTTATTTATTAAATATTCCTTATTCATCAAACATGTGATGTTTCCTGTCTAAAATTTTCTAGAAGTTTGGTGTTGAACAGTTAGCAAAGATATAAGAGGTGAGACATACATCTCTAAAGTTCTGTTAACCTAAGCATAACCTTTATGACCTTAGGAATTTATCATCATACAAAAATCTATCCTAATCCACAATATTTTGGAGACCTGCTGTTTCCTCTGTAGTCTAGAGAGGAGGTACAATGATAAGCAGAGGGCTCAGCAGCATTAAGAAGTTTTGTGATTGCTGCCTTGGCTTGTTTATATCATAGAGTCATCTTAACTAAGATGGTGGTGAAGCTACATGTACCCTTTATAACCGTAGTAAAGATGGCTGCCAGCCAGATGGTTGCTTCCATCCTGATGAGGCCATCAACCAAGATGGAGGTGAGCAGCATGGTTGCTATCTGAAAACATCTATTAATCTTGGGTATTCTGAGCACATGAACCTCAAGAAGAAGGAAGACCAAAGTGTGGATACTTCAGTCTTTTTTAGACGGGGGATCAAAATACCCATGAGAGGAGATACAGAGACAAAGTGTGGAGCAGAGACTGAAGGAAAGGCCATCCAGGGACTGTCCCACTAGGGGATCCATCCCATATACAGTTACCAAACCCAGACACTATTGTGGATGCCAAACAAATGCTTACTGACAGGATCCTGATATAGCTGTCTCCTGAGAGACTTTACCAGTACCTGACAAATACAGAAGTGGATGCTCATAGCCAATGGACTTAGCACAGGGTTCCCAATGGAGGAGCTAGAGAAATGACTGAAGGAACTGAAGGGGTTTACAGCCCCATAGGAGGAACAACAATATCAACCAAGCAGTGCCTCCAGAGCTCCCAGGGACTAAACCACCAACCAAAGAGTACACATGGAGGGACCCATGGCTCCAGTCACATATGTAGCAGAGGATGGCCTTGTTGGACATCAATGAGAGGAGAGGTCCTAAGTCCTGTGAAGGCTTAATGCCTCAGTGTAGGGGAATGCCAGGACAGGGAAGTGGAAGTGGGTGGGTTGGTGAACAGGGGAAGGGGGAATGGGATGGGGGTTTTCAGAGGGGAAACAAGGAGAGGGGATAACATTTGAAATGTAAATAAAGAAAATATCTAATAGAAGAAAACATCTATTTTCCTAAACAAGAGTTGAATTCAAGTTACACAGGCAGCATGCTGTCATAGGTCTATTTGTTTAAACAAATATAGAAGCCTATATTTGTTGAATCCCAAATATAGGCTGCTATAGTAGATTAAGATTACTTGTGTATAGGTTTTTAACAATTATCAGCCATTTATTACAAGTTTTAAGCCTTTTGTCACAGGTTTTACAGATATTTCTTAAAAATAATACCCAATAAACTTACAAACCCGAGTTAAAGAGTCTACCCAATAGTTGTTAAGAGATTTTGTTTGAAAGTAGAGCAAAGAATTTGTAGAGATAAAAGATTTTTAAGAGTGGAAAGTAGAAAAAGCTTAGGGATAAGAGGCTTTTGAGACTGCAGAACAGAGGAAGTTTATATAGAAGAGATTTGGGGATCATTTGCGCAGTGGCAGAAGTTGTTACCTTGTGAAAGAATTTGGAAAGATGAATGGTTAGGGCAGGTAGAGGGAAGTGTAGGCATGTTTTTTGTGCACTGTGTAAGATTATCCTTGTGTTGTTCAAATGTTGATATATCTGTCCTTATTTCTCATTTCAATCTGGACACATGGCATTGTAATTCTTATGTCAAGAATGTCCTGTCTTGTGAGTTTGCATAAACTTTTTTTTTTTTTTTTTTTAACCATTTATTCTCTGCCTTGTCAATAAATGCTGCTCACCCAGTGGCTGGGTAGAAGACAGAATAGGGGGGAAGGAACGACCACCAGTCAAGGAAAGGAGTAAGGGGAAGAGGAGTTGGAATTGAAGCAATGAGGAAAAGGAGAGAGAGAGAGAGAGAGAGAGAGAGGGGGAGAGAGAGAGATCTCATAGAAACATACCTGAAACCCAAAGAGCTAGACCAATAATAAGAAGCTAGTATATTGTGATCATGGCTGGGAGGTAGCCAGATTAGTTTAGAGGGTAATCATTTGACTGCCCAGATATTGAGGTGAGGTATTAAAATAAATCCTAGCTTTTCTGTGTCACTATATTATATAGCTAGGATAAAGATATACAGCTGCTGGATTAATTCACTTACACTTATATTATAATAATTTATTTTATAGGGAAGAAACAGCTGGAGAGCCAGACCCTAGAGTTTGGAAACAAATATGATGGGTGGTAGAAGCCAGCAGAAACAAATGATTAAAACATGCTTTAGGAGATTAAATGATTAAAACATGCCTTAGGAGACTCAGATCAGTAGATTGGTGTGGTTAGGAGTGGCTGAGCTGGTTAGGGTGTTCATATATGCCTCATCTGGGTTTTAGCACCAGGTATATAAAGTAAGGATATGACTGTTCCAAGGTATGGTTGAAGGAAGGTTTTTGTCATAGATATGAGGGAGAGCACAGCTAGAAGCATCTGGAAGAGTCTAGAGCAAGGAATGAAAATCAGTCGTAGACTAAACATGGCCAGTAGACTGAACCAGGCCATTAAGGAGAAAGGGACACACACACACACACACACACACACACACACACACACTGAGAGGGGGGGAAGAGGTGGGGGGCAAGAAATTCAAGAGGGGGGGGAACAGAGCATATGGCTAGAATTATATAGGAACTGAGAAGCTGGGGGAAGGAGACCCATGAGCTGGAGAAGTGGGGGGTGGGTGTGGGGGTGGGTGTGGGTGTGGGGGGAGAAGAGCTGGGAACCCAGCTTGGACTCTGGAACAGGTACTTGCTGTATTGAGAGGACCTGAGGCCAGCTTGTGCTTTGATATGCTGATAAGCACCACAATTAGCCATCTGTCCCAAGTTTCTTTTGAACCTGACAGTTACAGAATTCTAATTCATCGGAACTTCTTAAATAGTAAGTTCAAACTTCAGACAAATTATCAGTTTTTTATAAATATAATTAGTGTGAGAAAGAAATTCAGAAGGCAGGGGGTATAGAATAGAACAGGGCTCTGTATTAACCGGCTGTATGGAGGGCACCTGTGTACAGGTGCAAAACCAGCTAATACTCTTAGTGATATCCCTGGGATTGGGAAGACAGACATACGCCAGTGTGTACCCACCTGTCCAGTGTCTTGAGCTGTGGCCTTGTGTGGTGAAATCCCCCTCTCCTGACTCTTTCTGAATCCTGACTGGGTGGTCATTTGCGAATCTCTCTCTGTGATCGGCAATGTGGATTTCTTAGCAGCATGTGTCCTGTGAATAAACATACATGTAGTCATTGTCCTCAAAACTTAGAAGACCACTCCAGGTCCTGAGACCATCCTACTCCACAGGAGCTAGACACAGACATAGAAACAGTAGCCATCTCTCTGGATTCAGAGTCAAGGAAGTCACTCAGTGGACCACAGAGAAAGGCCTTCTCTGTGGCCTCGTGCAGGTTGTTAAATGGTAACCTGACTCTAGGGAAGCCAGTGGAGAGTAGGTTTTGGGCAGTGTAAGAGGAGTTCCAGGCACAGTAGTTAGCGAAACCACTCACTGTAGCTTGTGAAAGCTGCATCTGTGCTTGACCCTGCCTCATTTAATTTATCATGCTTTTAATTATTCAAGAAATGTGTTCATCAAATTGCAGTGCCTGCAAGGAGAAACCAATTTGTAAAGCAGAGGTTTGCTACTCCTTGCTTCCATTCTTGTTAATGGCCTGTCACATTTGCCGCAGCTGTAGGTTTATAAGCTGCCCTGTAGACATGAAAGGCCACGTCACTGTCACTTCACAGAGCCTATCTACCTGATGACTCTCCACTCCCATGCGAATGTAAGTGGTTATGAGATACTTGAAGAAGAGTCATGCTTTCTTCCATCTCTGGCTGTACATTTCCTCTTCAGTAGGAATTTTGTCATGTGCACAATCCTAGCCCTCTTGCAACAAAATGACAGTTTTCTGTAAAGTCGGTGATGACGGTTTAAAGAAATGCCTTTCCAAGAAAAGAAAGTAGGACCAGGTCCTGGATTCTGGAACCCTAAAACAGGCTGCCAGGCCTCACTTAGGGTAGAAATATCTTTGCCTGGGGGATACAAGATGTACAAGCTGTGGGTAACTGTGTGCTTGGGAAAGCATGCCATGAGCTTCTAAAGGGAAGTCTTTCTTTCAGAGACAGGATGGGGGAGAGAAAGGGGAAGAAGGGAGAGGTGAAAGATGAATGTGGGAGAGGGAGAGCAGGAGAGGAGGAGGATGGGGAGAGGGAAGGGGAAGAGAAAACCTGACACAGACTCACCATGGCCAGAGACCTGGGATATGTGTGAGCCGCTTAGTGGAAGAACCACTCACAATGCCACAGTTTCCTGGGAACACCTATGCCATGCTCTACACACTGTGGATGTGTGCCCATCCTCCACCCTGTTCTGTTATTTCAGAGGCTAGCCTTGCCCACTCAGACGGCACAGCTGCATCCTGACTGGTTCCCACAACAGTTCTTGGGCCCCGCCACAGTGGTTGATGGGTAGTAACTGCCTCAGCTTGCCACCACTTTGGTCATACAGCAGTTACATGCATGACCTGGGTTCTTCTCATTGAATAAGTCCAGCTCTTCTCTGTCCCGACATTGCCTACTTCACCTTGATTACCTAAACCACACCTGATAGTCTAGCCTGCTGTATGGTGCCTGTGATAAGTACGATTGGTCTTTCAACTTCCCTCATATTAGGGGAGCTTTGAGAAGAGCCACACCCAGATGAGAGGAAACATCCCATGTAGGAACTAGGCGAAAGGAGGAACTTACCACCTGCAAATTACAGTCCAGGTGAGACTGGCCAAACCACCAATGAGAAGCGCACCCAGTGCAATGGAGACCCAGGCTGCCCGAGGGAGCCTGCCAGAATCTGTATAGGAGGACACAGGTCAGCAGATCTGGCCAGCAAGACCACAGATCCTCACCTGACTGACCCCTACCACAACTCATGGTGGAAAAGCTGTTTAGATAATATGTCCTTCCCTGAGTGAATTGAAGGCAGGGAGAGCTGGCAGGGACTGGCTCTTATCTGGGAGAGAGGTTCAGGTCTAGTGATGGTCACAGTACCCACAGTGAAGGCCAGTTACTAGGGCAGTGAGCTTCCTGAGTTTCTTACGGCTCCTAAAGGACTCAGATGGGGCATGACAGAGGGGACACAGCAGCTGTAGCTGAAGAACACAGCACAATACTCAGACTGTCTTCATATGCATTTGCAAAGACTGTGGGATTCAGCTAGGGTCCAGGAAGGCAGAATGGAGCCCTGTGCACTTAGAACTTTTAGGGAATCTAGGGATAGACAGCGAATTTCCCACATAAATTGAATTACTCACTGGGAGTTAGCACAGGGCAGAGCCCTGGAACCAGCCTAGCCAGGGACCTGTAACATCAGATCCTGGAGTCTGAGCAGGTGTTGCTCTCACGCCTCCTGTGCTGCTGCCAAGTTCCTAACCCAGTGACTTCCTGCGAGGAACTGTCTGTCTGGAGCCAGTAGCCCTTGCTTCAAAATCTCTGCTCTCACAGCCTTGCTATGAACTCTTGTCAGCTGTTCATCACTGGCTCTTTGGAATTGTTAGAAATCACCCAGCAGAGAACTGGATTTTCACTGTCATGTACTGAGTCCATCACTGTAAAAGGTGCCACACCCTTAAAGCTATGAGGACTAGTTCCAGCAGTAGGCTGCAGGGGCTGGGTCAGTGCAGGCTAGGGATGATTCTGAGTGTGTGTGAGAGAGGAGGCAGTTGAGGCCTGGTAGCTTAGACTGGCTTTCCAGCTGGCACCTGCACCCCAGCTGTTCTCTGTCTCTCTAGAATCTGAAAATCTCTTGGAAGCTGGGGACACCGGTGTTTCTTAAAGTTGCCCCTTGGGGTTTAAATTTGGCAGCATTTCTATTAAAAACTATTTAGACCACTTTCATTCTCTACCTGGCTTCTTTCCTGGACACTGCCTGACCAAGATCTCTCTATCCTTCCCTAGTGTGGACTTGGCAGTGCATTAGGCCACCTACTGTCCCTTGTCCTGTGCATGACTGTAGAGTCTCAGGACTCGGCCTGTGCCCTGTGTTCAGCTCTATGAGTCCTTTGTACAGGTGAAACCTCTATATTTTGTCACTCTGGGATGACTTGATCAATTTCAGCCTGGTTAAGACCTTCAGTCCCACACTTACAAGGGCCATTGTCCATCTCTTGTGTTTCTGGAACGTGTGCTCTTTGGTGATAACACATCAAATGAAGAAACCCTGTTCTCAACACTTTTCTGGCTTTAAGGCTAATCATTCAGAAAGGAATTCTGAAGACACCCCAGGGCTAAGCATTAGAATTGCAGACAGGTGCCCTTTAGCTGACTGACAGCATCGGGAGTTTTCTTCTTGGCCCTTGAAGCGCTCTCATGGGATGAAGTGAGGTTAGCAATGTTCCTGGGCCTGTAGGGAATCAGGATGCTGACTCCAGCGCTTCACAGCTCGCTTTGGCAGGTTTCTTTCTGAATTAGCTTTCTTGAATTTACAATGGTAAATGCAGACAGAAGTGGCCTCAGATTCTGTTCTACACACTCTGTGGCAGGATTTGCATCAAAAGGTGTTTCGGGCATGCTATTGAAAGCTGTCACAGTGTCAGTGCCTGAATTTCTCCAGATCTCATTGTCTATTTGCTATTTGTGCAGGGTGAGCCTCAGTTTAGCACTTGCGAAAGTTTGGGGTCACTCTCTAGAAACATAGCTAGCGTCTCAGAACCTTAAACATGGTATTTTTCTTATTTCAAAGAAACTGGCCAACCGGCACTGCAAGGGAGCCACTCACCTACGCAGGTCTTCTCATCCTCACCTAGCACATAGGGGTCTGTGCACACACACTGGAAGCCTCCCTTGGTGTTCTTGCACTTTGCAGAGGGGTGGCAAGGTGGGTGTGTCAGATCTGCACACTCATTAACATCTGCAGGAACAATGCACAATCAGTAGCAGGGAAGAAGGAGCCCGTGTCGTGTCCTCAGCTCCACGTACCAGATTCTCCTTTTCCAGGCCACCAAGGGCCATGGTTGGTCCCAAGGACACCAGTGTCACAGCCTTGTCACTTTCCATGTTGTTTGGCTACCTCGTATTCATGGTACTTAACACAAAGCACCCGTGGAGTGCCTTAGTCCTGGTTCTGTGGTCAGGCCTATCTCAGCCACTCCTGTGGTTCATGCTCTAACTTGTCCCTGCTTCCGCTGATGCTCAGGCTTCTGCTTAGCCTCTACTGCCATTTTCTTATGAGCATGAGTCACTGAGCATAAGGGCCAGACGTGCCATCTCTGCCTCACTGTATGAAGACTCGGACGGTTACTGTAGACTTAGCTCTGCCTCAGCGTGAGGCACATTGTACTTGAGGGAGGTAATGGATGACAGATAGATACTATGCCCTTCTCTCCTTCTCAATGCATCCCAGGGAATCTTATAATTACCTTTCCTGTATGCTTTTTTTTTTTTTTTTTTTTGTTTTTGTTTTTGTTTTTGTGGCTGCCTCAAGGAGTCACCACAAACAGAGAGCCTTAGAACCGGTCCCCTTTCGGTTCTGGAGGCCAGAAGCTTAATGAAGGTGTCAGAGCACAGTGTCTCCCCAGAGGTTCTTCGTTTTCTTCTCCCAGAACAACTCTGAATGTGTCACATCCTGTAGACTTATTGTCATGTTCCCCAGTTCTCTCTAGCTGTCCTTGTCTCTTTTCTTGTAAGGACCCTGGACCCTGGCTGAGGGCCACCTGGAAGCTTCTGAAAAGATTCTATTTGCAAACAGGGCTACATCCTGAGATTCTGATGCTTAGGACTTGGACTTTCTTGTAGACAACAGTAAATCTCAGACACAACAATTCCTGTTTATTCTAAACTGAAGTCAATCTAGGAGCTAGCGAATGTGAGATCATACACAATCTGGGCTTTCTTGCAGATTATAAACCCTGAGGTGTGTGCAGCAAGTCTACCCTGAGTAGAGATTTGTGCTTCCTAGGAAGGAAAAAGAAAACATGTTGAGGCTAGCTACCTTAGTAGAACTCTAGTGCAGCCAGAATGGAAGATCAAAGTGTTATGTGTCTGATAAGATTTTGTTTTTATTCAAAAGCAGTAGAGTCTCAGGTCACCATGAACATATCTTCACAGATCTGTTTATTCCTGAAAGCAGACATAGAAATAGATGTGCTTATCTCTTAGGAGGGAGACAGGGAAGCCAAGGACAGCACCCAGGATGCCAAAAGAAGAGGCAGAGAGAGTAGGTAACTAAAATGTTTGAATTATATAGGGAAGGGTCTCTGGGGGAAAGGGCAGTCTAGTCCCCGGCTGGCAAGTTCTGTAATAGGTAGGGACTGAGGGATGCTGGGAGAAGCTGGAGGCCAGATCTACTTTGCATTCTGAATTATGATATGGCTATCAGCCTACAGGGTAGCAAGAGTGGAATGTGGTATTTTAGATGAGATATCTCCCATAGTCTTGGGCATTTGAGTACTTGGTCACAGTTGAATTCACTGTTTGTGGAGGATCATCATGTGTATGTCAAGTTTCAACCCCAGGGCAAGTTGCTAAGGTAACATATCAAAGCTGTGAAATGAAGCCTGTGTTGTAGTAGAGATAACAAGATGTTTCATACATTACAGCAATGGAGCATCTGCCAAGGAGAGTTGAACACATGTGGCAGAGGGAGATAGACAGAGAGAGAGACAAAGACAGAGGTAGCAAGAGACAGACCAACAGACAGGCTTCATTTCACAGCTTCATGCAATGGCCTCTTAGGACCTCTTGCTCTCTTAAAGACCTTCATGTAGGGACTCCCCTGCCACACTGTCTGACCTCAGTGACTCTCTGAGACTGTAGGGGAAGATTCCATGACCTCTTTACTCTCACATCTTTCATGATTCTCAATCTAGAACCATGTGGATAACACTGGAAAGTTTCCTACCAGCCTGCGATGGACTCTAGAGCCCCAAGTCACATATGAAGTTTCTTTTTGTTCTTGCTCATTTTCATTACAGACATGCATAAGAGTGATTACCAATAATCATTTGCTAGAATCAATATTAGGGTATCTTAAAATCTTCTTCAACAAATAAATTAAACCACTACTTTTAAATTTATTCCCAGGCAAGTTCTTAGGACAAGGGCAGAAAGTGGCTACAATTTTACCAAAATCTCACAATAATAGTCTCTAGCCCAGTTACCAATGCTTTTCTCCTCTACAATCTTTTGACATGGGCCTCCACACTCCACAGAGCTCTCAGGATGACTATCCTCTAAGATCATAGTAGGAAGGTCATTAAGTCACACTGCAAGATTCAACCACTTTTCTAGTCCTAAGTTCCAAGGTCTTCGACATTCCTCCAAAACCGAATATGCTCAGGTCTGGCATAGTAATAGCTCATTTCTAGTACTAAAACATCTGTGTTCATTACTTTTGTATTACTGTGATAAAATACCATAATCAAGGCAATTTGTTGAAGGAAAGGTTTATTTGTCCTGACGATTCCAGATAATAGTCCATCATGGCATGGCAGCAGGCAGGCATGGTGGCTGAGATCTCACCCCTTGAACCAGAGAGCAAAATTGGAATGGCACAAGATTTTGAACTCTCAAAGCCTATCCCTGATGACATGCTTTCTCCACCAAAACCACATCTCCTCAGCATCCCTGAGTAGTACTTTCAAATGCCTGAAAGTATAGGTTTCAACTCATTTAAACCATCATAGATGGATTTCAGTGGCTAAATGGCATTTGAACAAAGAAGATAAAAATAATCTCATTGGATTTTAAATATCAAATGCTTAATCTTGTAGTTCTCCCTTCTGTAGCCAGTCATGTTGATTGCAACTGGTTGAAGATTGGTTTGGCACATATTCATGCCAGGTCACTACAAAAATACTTAGTCTCTATCATTCTTTAAAGGCTTGGGTTTTTCCTTGAAATTACTTCTTTAGATATAGGTAGAGGAAAGATTTAGTAAAGACATCTGAAGATGTAAGCATATCTGTACCTAGAAGGTTTCCTCAATGTACCTCCATGATTTGTGTAAAAAATATTATGAAAACAAAATGGCAGAAAACATGGATTTGTGTTCATAAAACTAGCAATCTCTCTTCATTATCTCTTCCCATGTTGTTGTGTAGAAACACTTAAAGTTATAAAGTCTCAGTTCTGCCATGCTCTTTGTAAGCTCATGAAGACCTTTATGTGTCCAGCCCATATAAATGGGTACCATTTCTTCCAAACAAATCAGAATGGATTCTCATTTAGACATACCTCTTTGCCACTTCTGCTTTTGTGTTCAGTGGTGTATCTTGGGTAAACTTGGTTCTAAAGTACTAGCAGATCCTCCTTAATGTATTCAGCATGGTATTTCATGATGTGCTTAAAGGGCACGAGGCCTCATTCTTGGTGTTGTGCACTTATCAATCAGTTTAAACAGACAACCAATGAGCTGGATTCCATGACCATTCTCACTGTACATGAAGAGCTGGAGGCAGGAGGAAGCCGACCTCAAGGGGCAGAGTAATTAGCTTCTGGAAGAGCCAATCTGGTATGAAGCTGCTGAGTTACTGCACGGGCAAAGAGGTGGCGGTCAGTACTGCTCAATGGGTGCCTCACTCCTCACACTTGGCTTTGTAGTGTCTCAGAGACAATGCCAATTTAATCTCAGAATTGTTGGCCCTATAAGGGTGCTGGTCTGAAAAGAGGATGTTGGATGTTGCTCACAGAGTCTACACTATGAGCTCACTTGTTGCATTTGAGGCCATGTCACCTGAAGCCCCTTTAATTCAAAGAACCTGGGAAGCTTAGAAATTAAGCCAATGGTCACTAAGTCATTAGTCCCTACTGACCATTGTACCACACAACTTCTTTAACTTTAGAGAGCTAGAGACTCTTGAAATAAAAAGTTAGGATAAAAACAGCTGAAAGATGTTGGCTGGAGACAAAAAAAAAACAATTATTTCTATGACATAAAACAATCTAGAGAAAGCAGGATTCTACTTTTAAACTTCATCAGAGAGGAGCCCTGAGAACTGTTATGTCTGTTTATATTCAGCATGGTTCACCCAAGAAGAATGAGCACATGTAGAGTTTTTCTTAGCTAAGCTTTTCCTTGCAATCATAAAACCTAAAGCAAACAGCCTGATTGAGGACATAGAAGTTCAGGTTTTTTAAACAAAATGAAGTAAGGTATACAAATTAAGAGATCACTATGCCTAGGCTGGTCAGCCATAGAACATCACTATGCCAAACCCTGAGGGTCACACCCTAGAGAGATACCACCAGTGGGGAGAAACAGCTTTCCTAGTCAAGTGAGCATTTCTTGTTTAATTGCTAAGCCAAACCAGCATGAAAGCTTTGAGGTTTGTCATAATGTTAATGAAGATTAACTACAAAATGTGATAATTCAGAGTGATCAAAGTAGCAGCTGTCAGAAACAACACCTGCACACAGATGTTGCCACTTCATAGAACATCTGGGCGTCTGTCACTCTTTCCATGGGCATTCTGTCTTCTGGGAGAGAATCTCTGAGTTCTGAGTGATAAAGTCCTTGGTCTTGTTCCCTGGCCCACTGTTGAACAAGATCTGATCCAAAACCGAGCTGGGAGTCTGTCAGCTCTGGGCCTTCACAGCCCACTTTCTACTGGCACAAGCCTGGGAGAATGGAATTGTTGGTTTATATCCCAGGATCCAGGTCAGATGGATGTATTCTCTCAGCTGCTTTCATCTCTTACCTGGTAGGTTTCAGACCCATTGTTTCCTGGGCTCACCATGCTGCCAGCCATTTTTCTATCTCTGCTTCCTCTCTTCCTTGTCCTGCTCTTAGACTACAGTTATGCACTGGGAGAACCCAACCAGACTGTCTGCCAGGGTGTATAGAACACAGGAGTCAATCATGGCCAAGGCTGAGACTTGACCCTCTGCCTCTTTACCATTCTGAGTTTACAAGTAATTAGCATCATAACCTTTCAAGAACAAAACACCCTGGGTTTCAAAGTTAAAATAAAATGTTCATCCTTGTGGCAAAGGAGATGTAAACTAAAGCTCACCCTCAGACACTGAATGTGGGAGCTCAGAGGTATCTGGCATGTTCACAGTCATACCAGCTTTCCATAGGTCTTACAAAGAAAACAAAACTTTGGATTCTATCTCTGTTTGCAAACCAGCCAAGTTCTTTCATGAAATCACCTTTGTATTAGGAGACTTTGCTAAATGTCTCCCATAGTAAGCAGGCCATGGAAGGCTGGCTCTGGTATCCACTCCTTCTATGGGACCACTTGGTATGCAGGGTCTGTCTTCTATTCAGGAGTCTATCACTGATGTGACTAACAGACACTGAGACAATATATCCTCTCTAAAAGCAGGGCCACTGTGACCTCTTTCACTGCTCCATACCCCTGGCAGAAGTACTACTTATAGGAGGCAGATTTTAAGTAAAACAGAAGATGCTACCTACTGTACCAATAAGTCTCATTAGCAGAGAACTAGAGCCTGGATGTATCCTTTCTCACAGACTTGTCTCTCTGCAGATAAAACCCAGGACTCAGACTTTTCCACAAGAGGCTAACACTCTTGTCAACTTCCCAACCATCTTGGAGGTGATTCCTACTCTGCAGAGTCATAAGAGAGAACTGGGTAGAGGAAGTTAGGGGAGTTCTTACGGCAGGACCTGAGATTTCCCGCTTCCTTCTGCTCTCAGGAAATTGATTTCCTGAGCCTGAGGAGGCCGAGAACACAGCTGGGAAGGTGGTGTTCAAGGGTGTGATAGTTCTGGGTCTTTCTATGGGTACCAGAAGTGAGAATCTTCTCTGCTATTTCATTTGGGGGAAAAGGGGCTATAAATTCTGTCCATAACCTTATCTAGAACTTATTAGCTCCTTTTCTTCCTCCTTGCCTAAATCACCATGAGTCCAGATTTGATGTGACTGTCTCCATGGTTTTGCCATCTGGAGAAAGCAATGAAATGCGGGCAACAGAGAGATAGTCTTTCTCCTTAGTGCCAGACCAGCTCTAGGGATACCTGTGCTCAGAAGAATGTTTTGGTAAAGAATCTGATATTTTTTCACAGGGAAGCAGATTGTTTTGTAATTACTGTTAACCACACCACATGGCACCACTGACCTTTACAGACAGGAGTCTCTGAGTCCCATCCATTCTGGGTACATGTGACCTGCTCCTGGCCTTGCAGCTTGTATCCATGGAGACAGGAATATACCAGCACCAGCTTCCCAGATTCTTCACAGTGCACAAAGTTTCCATTGTCCACCTTCTCTGGGAAGACACATTTGTCATCTGTGGAATGTTGAAGGTCAAAATGCAGTGAAGCCACCAGGAAAAAAGACTCTAGATCACCAGCCCCACTATGGACAGAGCTGTACCTCTTCATTAAAACTTTACACCCCAATACTCTGTATCCGCGCAGCACAACATTTGGAGATGGAGGCTGCAGAGAGGTTTCCTTGATCATTTCTTGGCCTGGGATGGAAGCGGTTAATAAGTTTGTCTATGTGTCTCTCTCAATTGGCATGAACAACATGCATCCCTGTGTTTCTTTCTGCAAACAGGTTCTAGGCCTTGAAGAAATGCCTGCTATGTAGCTAATTCTTCTGCTCCCACTTGGAGCCAAGTCTTATATGGCACAAATCTGATGTCATAGTTAGTGAAAGAGAAAACACTTTGCATGGTTGAGAAAATTCCTCAGTGTGAAGTGCTTGTCATGCAAGTGTGAGGATCAGAATTTGGATACCCAGAGACAACATAAAATAGTAATCTGGCCACAACCCACAAGAGGCAAAGACAAGGAATTCTCAGAACAACCTGGCTAGCCAGATCAGGGAGTCACTAGAATCAGTGAGATCCTGCCTCAATAAAGTAAGGTGAATATAGATTGAGAAAACTCAATGTCAGCCTCAGGTCTTCAGATGTACGTGTGCACAAAATGTGCATCCAAACATATGCAAGATCCACACAATATCTATACACTACACACACACACATGTATACATGCAAAAAATAATATATATTTTGAGTCAGTGGCAGTTTATGAGATATAATTTAGTCTGTCGTAAGCATGTATAGAACTAAAACCAGGGTGAGAACCTTTACTTTGCTAATTAAGCATCAGGAATCTGTTGGTCCCTGCTTGGTTTTACATCTTTTTTTTAATTATTTTTTTATTCGATATATTTTTTATTTACATTTCAAATGATTTCCCCTTTTCTGGACCCCCACTCCCCAAAAGTCACATAAGCCCCCTTCCCTTCCCCTGTTCTCCCACCCACCCCTTCCCACTTCCCTGTTCTGGTTTTGCCCTATACTGCTACACTGAGTCTTTCCAGAACCAGGGGCCACTCCTCCATTCTTCTTGTACCTCATTTGATGTGTGGATTATGTTTTGGGTATTCCAATTTTCTAGGCTAATATCCACTTATTAGTGATTGCATACCATGATTGATCTTTTGAGACTGGGTTACCTCACTTAGTATGATGTTCTCCAGCTCCATCCATTTGTCTAAGAATTTCATGAATTCATTGTTTCTAATGGCTGAATAGTAAGTACTCCATTGTGTAGATATACCACAGTTTTTGCAGCCATTCTTCCGTTGAGGGATACCTGGGTTCTTTCCAGGTTCTTTTCTATATTGTCAAATGACCGTCACTACTTGCTCTTAAATGAAAGCTCATCTGCTGCGGCTTAGCCAGGAAGACTGAGCCAGCAGGATTCCAGGAGGCTCTGTACTCATCCATGGTGCCAAGACTCTAGAGCAATGCTCAGATCTCATGGGCATAGAGCCCATGACAGGAGGAGAATCTGGGGGTTGCCAGTTCCCAGCAGTTCCCAAGCACAGTGTATAAACCTAGATGGAACATATGCCTGCCAACTGTAGCAGACCTCTGCTCCGATTCTTTGGTCTTGCTGGGGTGCTACCATTCTACAGGAGAAGACAAGGCTCAGTCTCGCCAGTGCTTTCTCAGCAGGACAGGTTTACAATCAGCCTCTTTGAGAGGCTAAACTGACTTTAATGTTATAATAAAATAACAAGAGGCTCGGAGTTACCTTGTGGCAAGGTCTCCCTCCACAGTTCGAGGTCCATGCTAGGGATGTCCTCACAGGACTCAAAGTCTTGGGGGAACTTTCCAATATGGAAGGCATCCACAGGTACTCTGGTGAGGCCAGTGTTGTCACAGATGACCCGAGGTAGTGAATGCTTTTCTAGTTCCTGCCTCTGAGCATCTGTGAAGACATGGCTGTTCTCCCACCAAAACCTACACAGGAGAGGGCATGTGAGTGGGGTGGCATGTTCTGCTATTTCTGTTTCCTCATGCACTCAATACCCCCATGGAGAATCCTGTCATAGGGTAGCCACAGCACACAGGGCCTATGAGAATCAGGCATCATAGACATGGAGGAGAAAAGCAGGGTGTGAGCCTGTCTGTGGGATGGACCACAAGTTGATCAACTTGTAGTGGAAGGGCTATCCTGGGTCTGTATGAGTATATTCCTGCCTCAGAAACAAGTATAGCAACAGCAGAGTCAGCCACTGGAAGACCAAGGTCTTGTTCTTATCCCTACCTCCAGGCCAGGGACATCAAAGAGAAAGAAAATAATGTTAGTTCTCAGACTATCACTATGGACAAAGCTCCCATTTTCCACAGCCCTTTACCATATAAACAGTGTGTTCATTCCTACTTGGAAACACATTCCATTAGGATGGGAGAAGGAGCTGAAACCTGCAAAAGGACCCCAGTTGTAATTGACAGCATGAGAAGGAGTCTCCTTTATATCAGTTGGTTGACTGGAGTTTTGCCTTTAGGAGACCTCCAGTCATAAGCACTAGGGTGAAAAGTCTCAGCATCACTCCAACATCTGCCAGAAGCTCTTGGACTTTGCCATTGAATATGACCTAAAAGCCATGTCATACTCAAGGGAGCTTAGGAAATGAGCTGCCTCCCAAGTTTGTGTCTCCTTGTGTCCTAATTATGTCAAGCTGCATCATTTTTCTAGAGACACAGTTTCAAGGAAGAAAAAACTTCCAGGTTTTCTTCCACGTGCCTCAGGTATGAGAAATACTGTATCCCAGAAATTAATGGCAACATTTCTAGCAAAGGAAAGAAAATAGTACAAAGGGTGGCTAAAATCTGAGCTATGCCTGAAAAGCACTCTGATGGGGAGAGAGGGATGGATGGAGGCAGGCAGGCAGACAGAGAATCCAGTAAGTGGGAACTGTTAGAAATACCATAAAGAGGATTAGAGAGATGGCTCTTCTAGAGGTTTTGAGTTCAGTTCCCAGCAACCACATGGTTGGCTCACAACCATCATCTGTAATGGGATCCGATGCCTTCTTCTGGTGTGTCTAAAGACAGCTGTGGCGTCCTCATATACAATAAATAAATAAATAAATAAATAAATAAACAAACAAACAAAACAATTGCTTACTTAAAAAATACCAGAAAGAAATGCTTCCTTGTCTTTTAGTGTATGGTTCCATAATTGTACTGATTCATGGTTTATATTCTGCTGATCACTATCTGGCATCATATGAAGAGGTGCAAAGATGACTCTGCTTCCCTAACCTCTGGGTGCATGAAGTTCAAAATTTTAGGCTGAAATGGAGGAAGGAGGGAGGAGGGAGGAAGGAGGAGGGAAGAAGGAGGAGGGAGGAACAAGGAAGTGCAAGGGCAGGCAACAGAGGGGCTGGAGGTGGAGGCATGGTGAGGAGGTGGGGCTGAGTCTGTTCGGCTGGAGACTGCTCCTGGGCACTAGCATCTGCATCAAGGCAAGTCCATCAATTTAGTGCCCACGTGTCAGTGAGTGGCCAAAGTGGAAGATGCCGATTGTCACAATTTGGGTTTCGTTTACATTCCTTTTCATCCACATGACTAGAAATATAGCAAAACAATAGTCATGTTTTTAAGTGAATAAAATATTCTATATGTCTTGTGGTCCTTTTGTGCGGTGCTAACATCATTTTATCGTCAAAGATGATACATTTGAAGGAAAACCTGTCCAAGATCACCAGAGTGCATACCACATATACTTTGCCACATGTACTGACCTGTCCCCATCCCTCAGAGCCTTCATCTGCTTCCCAATGATACATGCAAACAGAGGACCAGTGCGGGCCCCCGGCAAGAACGTTTCAGCCAGGCCTCCCAACCAGACATCAATGTTGTCGGCGTGCTTGTATAAGTCCATTATCTTGTTGACCATGGTTCTGTTGGTAATGGCCTTGTTCAGCTCAGCTGGTGTCTCCAGGCGTGACAAGCCACAGAACTCTCTCCATTCATTGTAGCCTGAACAAGAAAGAGCATGGGTCTGACTTTACAGGGACTTAAGCTTCACCCAGTCTACTCATAGGTTCTGCTGACCCCTGGAAGTCAGGGTTACAGAGACACAGCCCAGTCTGCTGTCCCTGCTGCAGAACGACCCTGCTATTTTGGCATGACATTCAGCACTATGGAGTTCAATGTATGGAGACCATGTAGACTTGAAGCTCTTATAAAGAGTGTGTTTTGGGGTGAATTGGAATTAGAAATGGTGCCAAGTCAAAACACTTCAGTGGGCTTGTACTGACTGAGCAGTCTTACCCTACAGAACTCTGGTGGCAGGTCACACTGTTTCCAGAGCTGTGGATGCTAAAGAAGGACCCTGGGAGCTCATGGAGAACAAGAGCACAATAGGATTCTCTCTCTCTCTCTCTCTCTCTCTCTCTCTCTCTCTCTCTCTCTCTCTCACACACACACACACACAGACATTTCTACACATACATTCATAAACATAGTCACACTCTCGTAGACAAACTTACAGACATTTTTATACACACACACACACAGACTCTCACATACACATTCACCCAAGACACTTTCATACACATACATATTCATAAAAACATACTCTTTTACCCAGATCCACTCACAGACACACCCTTTCTCTTACACAGGCAGATAGACACACACTCTCTTACACACACTTACATAAGACACACACTATCTCATACCCTCACTCACACACACATACACATACTCTATTGTACATACACATATTCGCTATCTTATACACTCACAAACTCACATTCTCTTACACAGATACACTTATATACACTCACAGACACACTCTTACACACACACACACACACACACACACACACACACAGGATACACATACGTACGTGCCTATCTTTCCTTGTGTGACTGTCTCTAATACTGCAGAGTCTCTACCCGTTTGAGGATGATTTCATCATTGCTGGAAAAGCCCATCCCTGACCTCATGGTCCCAGCATCTCTCAGTCCTCATTGACTCTCCATGTAGTGCTCTGACTTTGCTGGGCTGCTCTCTTCACTGGCTACATGGCATGATCTTACAGCACCCTCCTTACAGGCTGCCTCTGGCCTCATCCTCCTCATCAGGACTTCTAGAAGTCTCTCTTCCTCCTGAGAGTGATGGGAAATGCCAGCCACAGTCTGCCTTGGGACTCTGCCCTGAGGCACTCAGTGGGCAGCACAGTTCCTTGTCATTCTCTTTGCCTGTCCGTCCTGCCAATAGCATTCCATCTGTCAGAGTCTGCCTTGTGTTATTTCCACTGCCTTCTGCACCTAGACCCTCAGCACACATTGTATAAACACACATAGAGAAATGTATTGAGGACCAGGCCAGCTCTTCACAGGGCTGACGAGGTATTAATGGGATGAAAACTTTGGGGACTCATGGTGAACCCCATGTGTGAATAAGGTATGAAATGATCATGCATCTCTGGATAGTCTGAGAAGGGATGCTGGAGTAACAAGAGCCTTGCTGAGACATTGGGTGGGGTGTGGGGGCATCTAACTGCAGGGAAATACACAGAGGTAACAGGTTACAGCAAGCAAAAGCCAAAGTGAGGAAGAATCACCAGTGAGATTTAAAATCTGTGGTTTGTGAGCGCTGCCATCTGATGGTATTGGTGGGGAGCTCGAGGATGGCAGTTCCCTCTATTCTGATCCAGGAGAAGTTGAGGTCTGTTTAATGAAGCTGTGTGTTTGATGTGTGTGTTTGTGTGCCTGTGTGTGTGTGTGTGCATGAATGTGTGCCTGTGTGTGTGTATGACTGTGTGCTTGTGTGTGTGAGTGCACACCTGTGTGTGCATGAGTATGTGCCTCTGTGTGTGTGTGTGTATGAGTGTGTGCCTCTGTGTGTGTGTCTGCATTGATATTTGACACAGCCAAACATCATATCACCTTTTTAGAGTAATGGCTCTGGAGTCTCCTTGTCAACAAGACTGCTCTGTCTCCATTCAGTGTCTGCTGTACAAAGCTGGACCTGGTAAGTGGTAGCACATTGGGAAGTCCTCTCTTTGATCTCTAATTCCAGTTGGGTCACCTCAATCATGCCTCTCAGGAGTCATCAAACAAGATGACAGCTTTCTCTTTTCCTGTCTCCCGAGTCCTGACAATTCCCATAGCATTTTGACTCCATTACAGACTGCTTTAGGCCAGACCCTCACAGATCCTGTAATCTCATGGCAAGCAAAATAAAATCAGTGAATTTGATTTATATGAAAACATATATTCCCACTGCTTACTGCAGAGGTTGGGGAAATATAGGAGTTACTTCATTAAATATCCACTTGAAGCATCATTTACTTTCAGGATAATTGAAACTCAACGAGTAGATGAATTACACTTGAATATTGGGAGAGAGATTTCTCAGGGGCTGTAAGCAGCAGAAATATGTATGCTTCAACAGTTAGGAGAAACCAATGCACCTGGAGCTCAGGGCGAAACACATAAGGAATGTGGCCTGCCAACACGGGCAGAAGGGACCCTTTCAATAACCTCCCAGTGTATACATGTCTTCCAGACCCCAGTTGCTACAGTCCCTTTGAAGGCTGCAGTGAGGGAAAAGTGACTCAGAAGGATGCTACCAACTGCATTGCACTGTGCAGTCAGAGCTTCTGAATGGCAGCCTAGGTCAGAGCACCTGTAAGTAGGGCCTTTTCTCATGCACATCCATAGGTCAGAGGACATTGGCCACTGGCCCTGTGAGTGGGCCTCTGGGTTAGGCCTGGCATCAATGTGGTAGTTCTTGGAGAACCCTGGTGCTCCACAGACTTCTCTGGAGCTGACTCCATCAGGGTCCTGGGATAGACTCTGTGGTTCTGTAGTTAGATGTCCTTTGTAGACTTGTCCCCAGAGAATACAAGGAGACACATTAGAAAAGACATCTCAAACACATATCACAGATAGAGACACAAACCCTTATGTGGAGTTTGAGGGTAGTCAGTTTACACATAACTATGTAGTTAGTTACAGGCTTGGTAGGTACATACCTATAATTCCAGTTACTTGGGAGGCTGGAGTAGAAGGATCATGAGTTTGAAGCTACTCTGAGCTATATAGCAAAACCTTGTCTAAAAGTACAAACACTAACCAAACAATCAACAAACAAAATCTACAAATCTATTCCTTTGAAGCTGACAGCGCACGAGACATCTCACTGACCCAGATCATCCTTCCTTCAGCACACACTGAGATCCACCATCTAAAGGCCTGACAAACCTGGTAAGCCATGGTCCCGGCCCCTCTGCAAGTTTAATGATGCCAGATCCAAGGTGCCCACGTTAGACAACACAAAGAGCTTCTCAGTCAGCTCCTCATTCATCAGCTGTTCCTGTACTTGCAGTTTGGCTGGTCTTGCCAGGAGGCCTCTCACTATTGGATCCAAACCACCTGAAAGACATCACGCTCAAGTCAGAGAGGTCCCTAGGTCCCTGCTGAGGTCTGGAGACACAGGATAAACCATTAACAAATTACCTTACACAATCCCAAGATTTCCAGGTTCCTTAGGACACTGCCTTTAATAGCAACCATGGGCCAAGGATGGTTTAGCACCTCAGAGACTAGATATAAGCAGGGTCACATCACCCAGATTTATCATTATCTATTTCCCAGCAGCAGAATGTTTAGAGCCAAAGGAAATATGCACTGGCCTCCACTGCCTGGAGCAGTAAGATGTGGCCTGGTCTGGTAAAATCTCAGTTTCTCAAGAACCTTGCTCCATAACCCACTGAATTCTGGGCCATCCTCACAGAAGGCCTCAAAGAAAGCAAAGCAGTATCATTTCTCAGGTCTTGTCCTTCTTAGCTGCATGAATCCACAATTACGTGCAATAGCATCTACTGAGAGGCCTTGGGTTGCCTCCCCCTCCCCGCCCCATCTCACACAATGGCAAATGTATGATACATTTTGAACTGGGTAGCGTGACTTGGGATGACCCCAAACCTCTCTCCTCATGCTCTGCATGAAAGCAGTGTGATCACCAGTGGTAGGGGAAACAATGTCAGCTGCTGCCATCTCTTCCCTCCAACCTGCCCCTGCCTCTACTTTTGAGACAGGTTAGAAATCATCAGAGGGACAGGAAGAACATGGAGGGTGTGGGAGGATGAGGAATTCGAAAACTGTGGGGAAGCCTGCAAACTGTCCTCCAGAGCAGAACCAGAGAGTAGCGGGGTTTTGTTGTCGTTATTGTTGTTTGCCTGTTTTTTTGTTTTGTTTTTGTTTTGTTTTGTTTTTATTTTCAAATTCCAGCACCCCACAGCTCACAGTGCTGGTCTCACCAGAGAACAGGCATAGTGCTTAATGATTAAGGAATGACAGCTCTGTCTATGAGGCACGGCCTCCAGGACCCTTTTACTTCTCTGTCTACAAACACAAGGAGTGTTCTCTACCTGGATAATCTATCCTGAGCTCTGAAGAGCTCCAGATGTGCATCGAGGCATTTCTCACAAACATGTCACCCTTTAAAAAATGCTTTGAACACTGGACTGGGAGTGGGGGGGCGGGGTGGGCATATGGCTCAGTAAAGTGTGATATGATGCACCACAAGCACAAGAACCCAAATTTGTTCCTTAGAACGCAGGAGAATAATTGTAGGGTGTGATGGTTGTGCGGTTGTAATTCTGGCATTGGGGCGGCAAAGACAGGGATTCCTGTGGCTTGTCGTTTGGCCAGTTAGCTGGCCATTGGTGGACTTCAGGTCAATTCAAGACCCTTTCTCAAAGGAAGTGAACTGCTTTCCTAAGGATGACATCTGAGATTTCAGCCTCTAGTTGTATACACATGTACCTAAACACACACACACACACACACACACACACACACACACACACACCTGTATGGGCAAGAGGCCTTGAATACACTTATTCCCTCTAAATACTGATAAATTAGATAGCATTAGCTTGGAAGGTGAAGGCTCCTGTGGGTTCCCCTGGCTTGTGCTTAGCTGTAGGATTAAGTCAGGAGGACGGGCATACCTTCCTGGATAAGCCTCCATGGTCTGAAGAAGACGTCGTGCAGCTGCAAGCTGGGGAGATCTGTGTGCTCCTGGAAGTCAGTGTTTAGTCGTCTCACCAGTGGATGGACTGTGGCGTGGCCAAAGCGGAAGGCAGCAGTGGAGAAGATGTTGGACACGGTAGGGTTCACGGTGGGATTGTAGCCTTCATAGGGTCCCACATATTGCCTGAAGGCATCGGGACCCAGGATCTTGGGGATATAATCCCTCATGGTGATGATCTATAGAGAGGGAGAGAGAGATGTTCTCTGAGCAGGGACAGTGTTCAACACAGCCCAGGGATACCTGTAGGTCAACCGAAGGTTAAAGATTAAGCAATAGGGAGGAGGAATTCTGCCTGGGCATCCTTAGGATAGAGCATCATAGGATTCATGAGGCTCCCCAAAAAGAACATAGCTCACAGCCCATGAAGAAAGAGTACAACCCACAGGAAGGTGTGTGTGTGTGTGTGTGAGAGAGAGAGAGAGAGAGAGAGAGAGAGAGAGAGAGAGAGAGAGAGAGAGAGAGAGAGAAAGGTGGGGGAGACAAGAGGAGGAAAAGGGGGAAGAGGAGGAGGAAGAGGAGGAAGAGGAGGAAGAGGAGGAGGATGCATAAATCTAGAGAGCATCTTTCCTGTTCATTGAGGTTATTAGCACTTTCCTATTGAGAATAGGCCACTCGATGATTAATGTTCAGGCTGGCTAAGTTCTTCAATATGCAGAATTAAACCCTCTATCTACAACTACTGAGCTCATGGAAGGACATACCCAGTGACTGTCACATCAAATACTGTAGAACTTTACTAAGGAGAAACATGGAACGAGGGCCCTCATCCAGCACAGCATTTTTGTACATGTGAACGGCCAGTGGTGGGTCTGTGTGCAGCAGCCCCTTGGGCCTTCTTTGGATGATGTGCCAACCCTCACTTAGACAATATGATCCCTAAAGGAGGCAGCGGGGACAGATACTTCTGGGATGATCCCTGAGACTCACACCTCTGGAGGAACTCAGTGCATGTTCACGAGGCACCTACCCTTGCCAGCACATTCCAGCTGCCAGGAAAGAAGAACGGAGCAGCCTTCCTGGATCCCTGTCCCCATGGCTTATGATCAGAGCAGGGGAAACACCAAACAAACTTAAACTCACCATTGGCCAGGTCTGGAAGTCATGACCAGGGAGAGACTCACCCCAGATTCATCTCACAAGACAAGGGGAAGATAGCCAGCTTTGGGGATGGGGGCTCCGGTTTCCAGGGACTGACACCCCACTCTGCACAAAGAAGTCAATGTCTGACCAGATCTCTGAAAATGGCAGGGCTTCGAGGCTCTGATCATGTTAGAAAGCTACCATGCAAAACTGTTTTGGTTTTGCCCTCCTCGTAGATACCAATATGAGGTTCTGCTAAGGGTACCCAAGGTGATTAAAAGAACAAAAAGTATCTGTCTGTATATGCCTGCCAATCAAAATTAGAGCTGCTCAGTGAAGCACTTTGCACTCAGAGTTTATGATGAGCCTCAGTTTCGAAGTTTCATATGCCTCATTTCTACCTTCTTATCTAACCCAGCACAGAATAGGCACACACAGTCATAGGAATATAAATGGGTGCACACACATACAATCACTACGGAAACATACACATAGGACAGACACACAGAGCCATTTAAACACACTTGACAAATGGAAGCAGACCCATGAAGCACACAAGTACTGAGCTCATATACAGTATATACCGTGCATAGGACCCCTTAACCAGAGCTGACAGACACCCAGTGTGCACCGTATGGGGCCCTGTAGTGTTTGACTCCTGTGTGGTTGGTGAAGACGGTCCAACCCTGAGTGCTGCCTGTCTTCGTGTCCTCTGTCTTCTTATTCTCCTCACTCCCAGCAACACAAAGACTAATGCCTGGTCCTCAGGTGCCCGAGCCCACAGTAGGTCAGTGACTCCAGGATGCCCCCTGCAACAATGTAACAGGAGGACCTGGCTCACTTCTTATTTTGCTAGGCAAGATCCACCGGGTCTTCTGTGAGGACACAGGCATGATGCCAAGTGCCCCAGCACAGAGCCTGTTCTAACCTGATGTGGGAAGAAGGTTAGTATAAAGTGAATCAATCCTCCGTCACAACCCAGGGAGACTGTGAAGTCAGTACTGCCTTGATTTTTAGTATGATTTTTCTCTTGCACAATGGATCAAAAACCAATAGGAATCTCCATTTAGATCCTTTGATTTTTAAAAAGAATTAAAATGCAAAGATCTGAAAACTAACTTTTGTTTAACGTGACAGAATGATTAGGAACTTCATTATTACCAAAACCACAAATAAGGCAGAATCCAGCTACATACCTACCTCACAGGGCTGCTACTAAGAGCAGTGGAGCTATAATCTATTTGACTCTGTGAGTTCCAAGTACCAGGCGGCACCCACTGACGGGACTGCTACAGCAGGGTATGGTTGTGAGTGCAAGAGGTCTGTGTCTTATGATCACTATAGATGACCCAGTGCTTGGATAACAAAGCCACAAGAAGTCTCCTACTAGTAAGAATGGTTTGCTCACATAAACTTGTGCTTTGGAAGTACCCACTTGAATATCCCAAGGTGATCCTGCCAGAAACTAAAAAAAGCCCATGTTGCTCCTAATGGAAGCTACTGGTGAGCCTGTGGTGACCCTATCTAACACATCCCTGGGGTGTGCTCACATTGGCCTTTCGGACACATCTTAGGAGCATCTACTTTTTCCTGTCTATACTGCCCATGCACAGAGGCACATACCTGGTGCAGTGCCCCAACCACCTTGCGTGCCTCCTGGTAGGCAGTGTTGGCGCTCCAGTGCGTGTTGATGGCCTTGAAGGTCGCAGCCAGGCGGTTGTGCTCGCGGAGCCACAAAGTGTGCACGGCTGCCAGGGCAGGGACCTCGCTGGCGCGACCATCGCCAGCCAGGAAGCAGGGCGTGCGGTTGGCGCGTGGGGCACCAGGCTCGGGAGCGCAGGCGGCTGATGCTGATGTAAAGGGCAGATAGGCACGCCCTTTGTCTAGGTGGAGAGTGTTGACACGCAGCAGCCCTTCAGAGCTGCTCCAGTTGCGCAGCTGCTTCTCAACGCCAGGGGAGCTTCCATACACAGTGGAAGCATCAAGGAAGGAGGTCAAACCATTCATCTGCTGCCTCGGATTGGCTGCAGACAGGTTGCCAAAGGGCGCTCTGTGGTCCCCAGTGCCACAGGCGGCTGAGGAGCGGTAGAAAGGTAGACATGCAGTGGTCCCTGAGGAGTTTGAGGGAAGCTGTGGCAAAGGGGAGACTAGATGTTACTTCCAGCTCTTGGGTCCTTTTAGAATCTTAAATCGTAAAATAAATTTGTGTTCGATTAGGTGATGGGCAAGGGGTAATACTTATTGCTGAATGACAATCCCTGGTTCAGAGCATGTACACAGCATGGTCTGGGAGTTATGGGATAAGTCCCACACATAAAATGGTATTGTAAACAGGAGTCCATTCAATGTCCAAGGAGTATATATACGAAGCTCTTGGGGACAGGGCATGGGAAGGAGACTTCGCATTTTATTTCAAGCTTTTCTGTTTAATGTTTTAAAAGTCATATGCCATTTCATAATCAATGAAGTGTTGAGGGCCCTTACCTGTATGGGGAAGCAGGGATTTTGGTTCTCACAAGTCATTTGGCAATCGACACCTCCCCAGAAGGCTGCCGTGCTGGTGCTCTGTGGTGTGAGAGCAATATCATGATCGATGTACTGTCCCCACACTGGCAGAAAATCAGAGTACTGGTCATCTTCAGTTACAGCCTCATTTGAAACTTGAATGACGTGTCTTGTCACCTCCCGCACCTGGGTAAAGAGACTAGCTTGCAGTGGTGAAGTTAGACTGCACCGTGGCCAATAATGGAGACCTTGGGGTCTTAAATTCATGGTGAGGCTCTTGTTCACAGCTCTGGAGAGCCCTGGAAAGACCTGTTGCTGTGGCTATAATTGGAAGAGCTGAACTGGAAGACAGACCCATTTGGGCTTGGACACAAAGATTATTCTCGGTTTCCAAGTATATTCAGTCTGGACACATGGGTCTTTAATTTTCGAGAGCCTTCTTGACCGTTGTTAGAGAGTTGTGACTTGGGGTGGAAGACATGGATAGACTCTACCTTGTAGATTTTGTTGGAGGAGCCACAGAGTAGGCCATGAGTAGCCTTTAGAAGTTAGGAAAGACAAGGCTTAAGAGATAGTCGGTAGTGGGGTGGTGGTGGCGCACGCCTGTAATCCCATCACTTGGGAGGCAGAGACAGGCGGATTTCTGAGTTCGAGGCCAGCCTGGTCTACAGAGTGAGTTCCAGAACAGCCGGGGCTACACAGAGAAACCCTGTCTCGAAAAAACCAAATCCACCCCCCCCCCCCAAAAAAAGAGATATTCGGTAGTAAAAGTATCTGTCGTGTGTTGCATGTGTAAAACATTGGGCTTGAAGCTCAGCACCCCAACCACAAACAAATGTGGGAAAGTCAAGGAGTGGGATCCCCCCCAAGAACCCCCAAAAGGACACAGTCCTGCAATACCTTGACTTTAGACACTTTAGACTTTTGGCCTACAGAACTGAAGATTTAAAATCTGTATTAGTATACCCACTAAAATTGTATTAATGTTAGAATAAAGTCAAGAAAGGAAAAAACGAGAATAAAATCAAGAAATGAAAAAAAGAATAAAATCAAGAAATGAAAAAAAATAAAATTAAGAATTGAAAAGGCTACATGTATGGGAGGCAGAGGCAGGCAGATTTCTGAGTTCCAGGACAGCCTGGTCTACAGAGTGAGTTCCAGGACAGCCAGAACTACACAGAGAAACCCTGTCTCAAAAAACAAAACAAAATAAAACAAAGCAAAACAAAACAAAACAATAAAGAAAAGGCTACATGTAAACATACTTAAGTGCTGATTCTTGTAAATGATAATATATAAACAAATACAAATTTGTACAATCTCAGTATCAGTATGGAGCTCAGAAGGACTGAGGATTTGAACTGGTCCAGTGTTAAACATACACTAGGAAGAGGAACATCTGGTGGGAAGTTAAGGGTAGACATGAGTGCTATGCTTCCTCAGTGTTCCTTGGTATCCAGCTCCACCTGCTGGTCTTTACCAACTACCAGAAACACTTGGTTCTCTCACTAAAAAGATGCCTGAAACACTGCCTATGTACAGGGGTGACTCTCTGTTGGAGAGCTTTATGATGGCAAAGGTGTCAGCTCCTCACTTCGGGTACTGGCTTTAAGTACCTGCTATTCTGAGCTGAGTACCTGCTATCTATCATACCTTTTGAAAATTCTGTTGTGGGATGTGGCATAGAAACAAAAGTTGAGTTATCCACTGATTGTGAAGAGTCAAACTGGGGCCAAAATGGATCATATTTTGATGATCAATGAACCCAATGGCAAATGTTGGACCAAAGGACAAGAAGAGAATGAATGCACCCCCATCTGCCTCTGATAGAGAAACAGTAGCACATGAGTGCTACTGCACATGAGTGAGTTCATTAATGAATACATGCCATTGCTGAACCTTGTCTTCCACCTGATGAATAGAAGAATTTATTTAAGAATATTAAAGTGCTTAGAAAGAGGCGAGGTGTAAAATTAGATGAGAGTGACTTTAAATCTCAGTTGTTCTCCTCACCGGCTGAGTGCGGCTAACCATCAGAACCTCATCCATAGGTGTTACATCTCAGGACTCCAAATCTTTAGGGAGTTTGGGAAACAAGGGGATGTTTGCATAATTCCAAGTCACCCATTACCCACCCAAGGCTATGGGGAGTATGTTAGCATTATGGGAAACCTGTTCTTGTCCCGTTGAAGTAGGTTCTAAATGAGTACCAACCGGGGGCAGCGGGAAGCCGTGGTATAAGAAATTAGGGTTCCAGCCTCTGGGCTGACTGAAGCCATCTTCATAGACAGGAGGCAGCCATCTTGCTAGAGCTGTGTTGGAGGCTCCCCATCTGGGGTGATCTCTGTGGAAACAAATGAAGGGATGTGTTTTGAGATGGAAGAGAATAAATAAATGTTGAGGCCTCAATACAGTATAACTCATTCTAGATGATCCACTCTGGTGGCATCTCTAAGTCTCTAGGTAGGCCATAGCAGCTGGTTGTCTTCCTGCTAGATTTCTCTGGGGTATGTGGAGGGAACTGACTTCTAGGCCCTTAGTCTGTAATCTTCCTGGGGGCGAATCTCACCTCCAGGAGCTCTGCCTGCTGATAACTGCCTCACTTTGCTCTGTTCAGGAGACTCCCCAAGCCTTCTCTCCAAAGGAGGGCACTCCTCCTTCTAGAATATATACTATGGGGGTCCTAGTCAGAGGACAGATATTTGGGGCATTCGAAGGGACTATTTGAAATACTGCAATATTTAAACACCTTTAATCAAGACACATCCAGGTCCCTTGTGCTCATCGCAATGACAATATTTCTACTAGAAATGAGCTGCCTAGGAAAATATCAGAAGTGAAAGGACTATGGAGGGGATACATATTAATATGTGCATTTGAATTAAAAATAAAATTAGACCTTTTTCTGAGTTAATTGCTTTGAATTAAGAATGAACACTTTCACCAAGACAAAAGGGGAATGTTTTCTACACTCAAACTGATCTGTGATTTTATTCTTTGGTCAAAGTATAACTAGGCAAAAATATATTTAAGGTCCATGTTAAGGTAAAAATGAGTTGTTCAGTCTTTACTAATTTCCCAAGCTGCTTCTGAGTATGTCAGACACAGTGCATCTAAGCCAAATGGGGAAAAGGGTATAACTAAATACGATTTGACATCTTTTCTCTAGAAGCTGAGAAATTGAAATATTAATGATTGGCAACTAACCCCAATGAAAAGCAGATGCATTCCAAGTCTTGTTTAAGTAGAACAACCACCTGGATTGTGTTGTTTGATGATAGACTAGTGTGTGTTTTGAAATGGTCTTATGTAGCCCAGACTGGCTTTGAATTGACTATGGGAGACCTTGAATTTCTCATCCTCCTGCCTCTACCTCTCCAGCAGTAGGATTACAAGAATGTCTTAACCATGTCCATGTACAATATATGTGGCACTGACACTTGAAGCTAGGGCTTTGCGCATGCTAGGCAAGGACTCTACAAATCAAGCTGCTTCCTTGGCCCCAGCTAGTAATTTTAATGAAATCCCGTTTCTGTGTTCATTTTCTGGTATATCTTAGAAAGAATTTTGAAACCCAGATTCAATTTTTGTAATAAACTTCTGTTGGTGACTAAAAGTTCACCTTTACAAGGGTCTCCAGATCCCTTTACTTTAGAGTGGGAAGGTGGCCACTGCCTGTCCACCTCTTTCCCCTAACAGGGAACTGTGCTCAGTGACTTAAACCTGGAAGTTGGAGGGACAGATCAGAAAGGTGCAGAAGGACAGAGCAGAGTTTAAGAGTTAAAGGTGGATGAGTGACTGCTGTTCTTGGCTTGAGAGGTCACAAAGAGAGAAATTTGGCATAGAAATGCCTGAGATGTTGACTTTGAAAATTGTTATCTGCATTCCTTCCAGGGAAGTCGGTAGGCTGACTCCAGAGCTTTACCTCTTCTTTTGCTCTTCCAGAGCCAATGCCCAGGTCTCTCATCTCCAACTTATAGCGGAACTGAAGGCCTGCTGCAGTCTCCCTTTCCTCTCTGACCTCAACCTCAACAGATCAGGACCATCTTCTCCTCCAACCTCCCTTTCCCCAACTCATCCCAGCCTCCAGCCCTCTAATGACAGCATCTGAGCAGGAGAGGGAAACAGGTAAGGCAACTGAAGACATTCTCCACCCTCTCCTTCCCTTGAAACTCAAGCCCCCATCTCAGAACTCTGAAACAGAACACCTGCTGCAGCCTTCCCTGCCCCTGCTCACATCCCCTGTGGACCCCACAGAACTTTCCTTGTCAGTCTCACTCTCACCACCCATTGCTTTATCTCAATCCCCAACTCCAGCAGGCTCTCCCTGCTAAACCACAGATCACTCCTGCCAGGAAAACAGGTAGGCTGACTGCAGATTCATTCTGTCTTCTCAATGGAGGCTCTAAAAGCCAGAAGGGCCTGGAGAGATATGCTATCGATTCTAAAAGACCACACATGCCAGCCCAGACTAATGTACTTAACAAAACTTTCAATTACCAGAGGTGGAAAAAATAAAGCATTTCATGTTAAAACCAAATTTAAGCAGGATTTATCTATAAATCCAGCCCTTACACATTGTGCCAGGAGTTTTGAAAACTCCCACATAGAAAGGTTACTTATGACTTAATGAACCAGAGTCCACTATTTTGGGCAGTCTGGCAAGCTACCAATTTGGCATTTTGCTCCAGAAATCCCTGTCTCCACACTCTGAGCTTTGGGGTTATAGATGGGCTCCCGCATTCACCTGACATCTACATGGATTCTGGGGATCCAGTTGATAACTTTTGTGGCAAGCAGTTTACCAGCTGAGCCATCTCCCTAGCTCAGATTAGTGATTTTTAAGATTTTTAAGATCTTTTGGAGTATTTCAATATTGTTTTTTCCTTGTCCTCACTCTTTCGGATAGACTTTGTAACACTGTCTGAGAGGCTCTGTAGATGAAAGGGGGAACAGTTATGCACTACACAGAACTGCTTGAAATGACCCTGGAGGGGAAAGGTTTCATTGTTTACATGCCTGCTGCTCCACCTGGGAACATTCCAGAAGGACTACTTAGTAACACGCCAATGCTCCAAGGAGGCTCGATGACTTTTGTATGTCTGGAGAGACAGTAAGTGGAAAACAATTCCACTATTAATATTCTTCGTTGACATCTAGCCCACCAGTTGGCTTAATTTGGAGTAGTGCTTTTAATTAGCAACAGGAAGGCAGCCAGCCTTTTGCACAGATTTGTTACAGTCAGCTGTTCCTTGCTGCAGCTCCATAAAGTACAGCTCTCACAGAGGCCTTATTTCACCCAGGCAAGCTAATATGTTTACCCAACCTTGCCTTGAGTTCTTTCTTTTCTTACCTGTTGGGTTTTATATTTCAAAAAATGAACTAGGTCTTAGGTGCTGAAGAACATCGCTGTGAATACACAGTGTATCGCTGAACCTGTACAGTTAGGGTCGGCTGCTTAACAAGACCCCAGATAGACATTATTGAATGTCTCTCGTTGACTCTGGACCATATTGAATGCCCATGAGCATGTGCTGAAAGAGCCTTCATCCTTAGTGGAACTGTTCTATCACACTGCATTTGTCTTTAGCTCTTTCTTTATTAGGCTCGGATTAATGGCGGCCATTCGAACATGCTGGCGGCAGTGTGAACAGAAACAGTTCAAAAAGTGCTTTTCTGGGGAGTGGTGCCTGTTCTTCCATCAGAGCTCCAATGACCTGGACTTAGGCACAGGCACCAGGTATTGTAGTCACCTCAGTGTTCCACATTCTAACAAGGAAGATGCTCTTCTATCTCCAGCTCAACAGGGAAGCTGCTGTGCTGGGGCACACCATTGGTTGTTTTTCTGGTCATTTACCTAGCCACAACACATAGGAGAAAGCAACACAATAGCCCTGGGTCATATATAAGATTAGCTTTTTTTTTTTTCTCACTTCTATAGACAAGCTGCTTTCTCAGCAGTAAGGCAAAATTCCATGGAATGAGGAAAGTGGCTGCTTTGGGTAAGGCAGGCACACATAGAATAGCTCAGTACACCTCAGTAGTCATGTAGTCCCAGAGTGATTCAAGGAGTTCACTACACTTCCAAAAGCTGGCCTGGAAGCTTGATTCTTGATTTGGGGGGAACTTTTACAAGAGCTGCTTCACTGGAGATAGTTAACCCATTCTAGAGGTGGGTTTGTCATTGCTGTGGGCAGCGAAGAACGTTGGGATCTCTCAGATGGGAATGTGCTTTTCCATATCTACTACAAATGTGACCTTCTTCAAGAGTTTTAAATATATTTCTCTTCTGGAGCCACTGGTACCCATGTCTGAGAGTTCTACAGGACACCAGCAACAACTTCTCCTTTTCCTTTAAGGTTGATGTTTTTGTTTGGGGTACATTGGTCTCCCCCATAATCCAGAGGATTTGTTTTGATTTCTAATATCTAGTTTCCACCTTGTTAAGTGATATCTTCCATTTTGAATTTTGAAGTATGATTTAGACTCTGCATGGGCTCATGTTTGTAACACCTATTGTTTGAAACAGTTAAACTATGAATGCATAGACTTCCTCCAAGGGAGATGAGTGCATTAATTTCTCCCAGGAAAGCTTCAGAAAGTATCACAATTTCATGAATTATGTTAAAAACCAAATGATAAAAAAGTAGGGATTAAAGGTGCCTGTGAATATGTGCCCAGCAGACGTGCATCTAGGGAAAGGACTTACTGTGCATGGAGATTCCCGGAAATCATCAGACCTCCCCAGAGCATCAGACCTGTTGCTAGCTAGTCCTTCTGGAATGCTCTTAATTGAAACTGTTAGTTATCAGGACTTATATTATTTCACAATGTGTTTGGAAACCAAACGCAAAGTTTCATTTAACTATCAGGGAATGACTATAGATGTTTCTGTAACAAATTACATTCTATGTGCAGATGGAGTTGGGAGTTCTTCTGGAAGCAAAAACATAACAATTAAATTTTTGTTTCAGAGTATTTCATTTCCCCTAGGAATTATTTCTATGTATTTAGACCCAATTAAACAGAAATGTCCCTCAGGAAGAGGAGTGAGTACAAATTAGCCTGAGGGAAGCTGGCATGCTGGTCCTTAGTAGGGTTCGTCCTCTGCAGACCATAGCACATGTCTGTCTTTGAGTGGGAGCCACATTTGTTTGGGCAAAGGTTAGATTCCTCTGAGTCAACTCTGGTGAGGGAGTAGTAATAAGACCACAGGGGGCTTTAATTCTGAGATGCAGGAATACCCCGAGAACAGTCATGTCACCTGCTTACTGTGGGAACCTTCCAGAATTGCTCTCCTTGGAAAAGCATGGTAAGTTACAATGGGGTATTTTAAGGCTCTAATCTGGGGCAAAGAACAAAGACATTAGATGCCGAAGGGTCACTTAATGGTGGCAGTCTTAATAATTAACACTAAGCTCCAGAAGACATATATGATTGGTAGGGCAAGCCACATTCTCATCTGCGTTCTTTCCCAGAGGCCTTGGGCATGATCTTACAGGGTTGGGACATATGCTCTGCCCTACCTTGTCCTCGTCTGTTACCATGCTTATTGGAAGGGTCATACTTGCTCCTCAAGGGCCAAGCTTTAGAGCCCAGGCTATTCTCAAAGAAGAACTATACATATCTGCATCCACCTGCAGGAGAGGGCTCTTGGTTCCACTGTTGGTGTTCCTTTACTTCTTGTAGAGCTTCATATGTCCCTTTTCCATTTAGTTCCTTAAGTAGAAGACTGCCTTTGGAGGTAGGTGGACATCTCCCCTAGGTCATCAGGGGTCATCATGGACTTCCCACAGGCTGAAAAGCCTGCTTTAATTCTGAGATGCAGGAATACCCCGAGAACAGTCATGTCACCTGCTTACTGTGGGAACCTTCCAGAATTGCTCTCCTTGGAAAAGCATGGTAAGTTACAATGGGATATTTTAAGGCTCTAATCTGGGGCAAAGAACAAAGACATTAGATGCCGAAGGGTCACTTAATGGTGGCAGTCTTAATAATTAACACTAAGCTCCAGAAGACATATATGATTGGTAGGGCAAGCCACATTCTCATCTGCGTTCTTTCCCAGAGGCCTTGGGCATGATCTTACAGGGTTGGGACATATGCTCTGTCCTACCTTGTCCTCGTCTGTTACCATGCTTATTGGAAGGGTCATACTTGCTCCTCAAGGGCCAAGCTTTAGAGCCCAGGCTATTCTCAAAGAAGAACTATACATATTTGCATCCACCTGCAGGAGAGGGCTCTTGGTTCCACTGTTGGTGTTCCTTTACTTCTTGTAGAGCTTCATATGTCCCTTTTCCATTTAGTTCCTTAAGTAGAAGACTGCCTGTGGAGGTAGGTGGACATCTCCCCTCATAGGGTGTCATGGACTATATAAAGCAGAGAAAGCCAAACAGCAGCAAGTTCTCAGGATATGGGTTGTTGTTTAATCTATTTCTATTAGAAGGGCTGGCCTCACTTGACCTATTTAGGGTCTCTTATGCCTCTTCTGTGTTCTGGGAGCCACTCTTTTAACACAGTATTTGTAACATGATTTACCTGTTTCAACCAGACAATATGTTTAAGTCTTGAGGACAGAGACATGGCTCTCAACCATCTCATCTTTGGGATCCCTCCACAGTGCCAAGCATGTATGAGCAGGATGTTCACACATCCTGCTCTCCACCTTTACCTGCTCTTCTGTGGTCTTTCCTCTACCCTTCAGTGTGAGCCCCCTGCTCATTGAAGTGCTTCAAAGGCTTCAGTATTCAGTTGAATCTTAGGTAGCTTGCTTTCCTTATCCTATCTTTCCTGGATACTGTTTTAAAAACATGAAAGAACATCCATGCTTTCCACTGGTGGGTTCCTAAACCCAACTGACATGGGGTTGGGTATAGGAAGCAGAAACGGTTCTATAAATCCTGAGTGTCATAAACAGCTACCACTTTGTTAGAGCTTCATGAATGAAGCCGAAGGCTCCTGCTAATAAACTGTCCTACGGGGAAAGGCTAAATAATCAGATGACAGCAAGAGTGAGAGCAAAAGCCTACATGAGGAGATAGAACACACCCAGGTCTGAGAAACAGTTGGGAGAGGCAACTGTTGGATCAAAGTGTGGAGAATTTATCCATCTTCTTAGTCTCAGGATGACTCTAAGGAGGCAGTTCTAAGTCTCTTACATCTACTCACAGGAAGTTGCTTGAGGGTGGGCCCAGCCTTTTTGCCTTTGAATTCCTGTACTTGGTACAGTTTTCATTTCCCTAGGATACAGGTCTGTGGAATAAGCTCCTCGGTAAGTAGTGCTTGAGGGCTGAATTTTAAGGGAAGGAAACAGTGGCCAGGGACAGAAATTGCTCCTGCAGCCAAGTTGTGACTACCAAAGCAGCTCTGCCAAGGGAATGCTTGATGCTCAGTGGAGCTTCAGCTGGGAGGAGGAGCGACCAATGGCAGTAGGGCAGTCACCTGGTGTTTTCTAGGGGCCAACAGCAATCAGATTATCAAGGGGCTAGAGAGACTGCTCAGAGGGTAAGAGCACCAACTGCTCTTCCGAAGATCCTGAGTTCAAATCCCAGCAACCACATGGTGTCTCACAACCGTCTGTAACGAGATCTGACACCCTCTTCTGGTGTGTCTGAAGAAAGCTATGGTAATTACATATAACAATAATAATAATAATAATAATAATAATCATAAACAAATCTTTAAAAAAAATCAGAGCAGCAAGAACCTATTGACAATCAAACTTAGAATCCCAACCAAATTGTGTTTACAGGTGATGGTGACTGGGGAAAGAGCCCTGCTTTGTCCCATTCCTCACAGTCACCAGACCTTAACTTCTTGAGTAGAAAAAAGCCAATGTCCAGGTGGAGTATTCTTTGCTAGTAAGATCCACACTGGCTTATACCATAGCACATGACTGAGGTCTTTGTTTCTGTTGTGTTTTAGCCGTTTTTCTAGTAGGGTTATGATCTCTGGGATCAGTTGTATACCCCTCTTCTCATACTTATCAGAGTTCAGCAATAAATTCTCACATATGTGAGGCTCCTTGGTTCAGGATAAGGTACTAATATGATTCAGCATGTAAGCAACAATGTTTTAAATACATTGAACATTACTTCTGCCTGCACCCAGAGCCTGGGCATCTCTGTAGGTCGTCTGTGTGCCAGCCCTGTCCTGGGGCGTTTGCCCAAGCCCCTGCAGATCGGCACTTGGAGGGAGTCCCCACAGCCTCTGCCATTTTTCTCCTGGATGGACCAGGCGGGTAGCACCAGGTACACAGAGACAACAGAGTATAACATTGTTTGAGGCAAGGCACACCAGGGCTCCAATGGCACCCAAGAATAGGGCAACCCATCAGCGATCTGTGCCAGAGGAAACTCAATCATCCAATGGTGTGGAAATAGTCCTTATAGGCTCACAGGAGCTTCAAGCACCAGTCAGTGACAACAGGACCAACTACCAACAGAGATAACCAGATGACAAAAGGCAAATGTAGGAATGTTACTAATAGAAATCAAGGCAATATGGCAGCATCTGAGCCCAATTCTCCAACAACAGCAAGTCCTGGATATGCCAACACACCAGAAAAACAAGACTTGGATTTAAAATCACATCTCATAATGCTATTAGAGGATTACAAGAAGGACATAAATAAATCTCTTAAAGAAATATAGGAGAATATGAATAAGGTAGAAACCCTTACAAAGGAAACACAAAAATCACTTAAAGAAATTAAGGAGAATATGGGTCAACAGATAGAAGCCAATAAAGAGGAAATGCAAAAATCACCTAAAGAAATGCAGGAGAACTTGGGTCAACAGGCAGAAGTCATGAAAGAGGAAAAACAAAAATCTCTTAAAGAATTACAGGAAAACATGAACAAGTGAAGGAACTGAGCAAAACCATCCAGAATCTAAAAACAGAAGTAGAAACAACTAAGAAATCACAAAGGGAGACAACTTTGGAGATAGAAAACCTTGAGAAGAAATCAGGGGACAGAGATGCAAATATCAACAACAGAACACAAGAGATAGAAGAAAGACTCTCAGATGCCAAAGATACCATAGAAAGCATTGACTCAACAGTCAAAGAAAATGCAAAATGCAAAAAACTTATAACCTAAAACATCCAGGAAATCCAGGACACAATGAGAAGACCAAACCTAAGGATTATAGGCATAGATGAGAGTGAAGATTTACAACTTAAAGGGCTAGCAAATATCTTCAAAAAATTATAGAAGAAAACTTCCCTAACCTAAAGAAAGAGATGCAACCTAAAGAAAGAATATACAAGAAGCTGACAGAACTCCAAACAGACTGGACCAGAACAGAAATACCTCCTGTCACATAATAATCAAAATCCCAAATGTAATAAACAAAGAAAGAATATTAAAAGCAGTAAGAGAAAAAGGCCAAGTAACATATAAAGGAAGACCTATCAGTATTACACCAGACTTCTCACCAGAGACCATGAAAGTTAGAAGATCCTGGGCAGATCTCATGTGAACTCTAAGAGAACACAAATGACAGTCAAGACTACTATACCCAGCAAAACTCTCAATCACTATAGATGGAGAAATCAAGATATTCCATGATAAAACCAAATTACACAATATCTTTCCACAAACCCAGCCCTACAAAGGATCATAAGTTGAAAATGCCAATACAAGGAGGGAAACTACACCCCGGAAAAAGCAAGATAGTACCCTTCTTTCATTAAACCCAAAAGAAGATAACCACTCAAACATAAAAATAACATCAAAAATAACAGGAAGTAACAATCACTATTCCTTAATATCTCTTAACATCAATGGACTCAATTCCCCAATAAAAAGACATAGATTAACAGACTGGATATGTAAACAGGACCCTACATTTTGCTGCATACAGGAAACACTACCTCAGAATAAAAGGCTGGAAAAAAATTGTACAATCAAATCGTCACAGGAAACAAGCCAGAGTAGCCATTCTAATATCAGATAAAATTGACTTTCTTTTTTAAAATTTGATATATTCTTTATTTACATTTCAAATGATTTCCCCTTTCCTTGATCCCCCTTCCCTGCAAGTCCCATAAGGCCTCTTCCTTCCCCCTGTTCCCCCATCCACCCTTCCCACTTCCCTGTTCTGGTATTCCCCTACACTGCTGCACTGAGCCTTTCTAGAACCAGGGGCCACTCCTTCCTTCTTCTTGGACATCATTTGATATGTGGATTGTGTTTTGGGTATGCCAAGCTTCTAGGCTAATATCTGCTTATCATTGAGTGCATACCATGAGTTTGAGACTGAGTTACCTCACATAGGATGATGTTCTCCAGCTCCATCCATTTGTCTAAGAATTTCATGAATTCATTGTTTTTAATGGCTGAATAGTACTCCATTGTGTATATATACCACATTTTTTTGTTTCTATTCCTTTGTAGAGGGACATTCGGGTTATTTCCAGCTTCTGGCTATCATATATAGGGCTGCTATGAACATAGTGGAGCATGTATCCTTATTACATGCTGGGGAATCCCCTGGGTATATGCCCAGGAGTGGTATAGCAGAGTTCTCCGGAAGTGTCATGCCCAGTTTTCTGAGATTCCGCCAGACTGATTTCCAGAGTGGTTGTACCAGATTGCAATCCCATCAGCAGTGGAGGAATGTTCCTCTTTCCTCACATCATTGCCAACACCTGCTGTCTCTTGAGTTATTAATCTTAGCCATTCTGACTGGTGTGAGGTAAAATCTCAGGGTTGTTTTGATTTGCATTTCCCTAATGACTAATGATATTGAACATTTCTTAAGGTGCTTCTTCAGCCATCTGAAGTTCTTCATGTAAAAATTCTTTGTTTAGCTCTGTAGCCTATTTTTTGATAGGGTTATTTGTTTTTCTGGGGTCTAACTTCTTGAGTTCTTTGTATATATTGGATATTAGCCCTCTATCAGATGTAGGGTTGGTGAAGATCTTTTCCCAATTTGTTGGTCGCCGATTTGTCCTTTTAATGGTGACCTTTGCCTTACAGAAACTTTGTAATTTTATGAGGTCCCATTTGTCAATTCTTGATCTTAGAGCAAAAGCTATTGGTGTTCTGTTCAGGAACTTTCTCCCTGTGCCCATGTCCTCAAGAGTCTTCCCCAGTTTCTTTTCCATTAGTTTCAGTGTGTCTGGCTTTATGTGGAGGTCCTTGATCCACTTGGATTTGAGCTTAGTACAAGGAGAATAAGAATGGATCAATTTGCATTCTTCTGCATGCTGACCTCCAATTGAACCACACCATTTGTTGAAAAGTCTATTTTTTAAGTCATCAAAAGGGACACAGAAGGACACTTCTTACTGGTCAAAGGAAAAATCCACCAAGAAGAACTCTCAATTCTGAATATCTATGTTCCGAATGCAAGGGCACCCTCATTCATAAAAGAAACTTTGCTAAAGCTCAAAGCACATATTGCACCTAACACAATAATTGTGGGTGACTTCAACACTCCACTGTCCTCAATGGACTGATCAGGAAAAGAGAAACTCTACAGGGATACAGTGAAACTAATTGAAGCTTTGGACCTATTGGATTTAACATATATATATATATATATATATATATATATATATATATATATATATATATATATGTGTGTGTGTGTGTGTGTGTGTGTGTGTGTGTGTGTGTGTGTGTGTGTGTAACATTTCATTCTAAAGCAAAAGAATATACCTTTTTTCTCAGCACTTCATGGTACCTTCTCCAAAATCAAACATATAATTGGTCACAAGATAGACCTCAACAGATAAGAAGATCGAACTAATCCCATGCCTCCTATCAGATCACTATGGAGTAAGAATGCTCTTCAACAGCAACAAAAACAACAGAAAGCCCACATATACATGGGAAGCTGAATAATGCTCTATTCAATGATACCTTGGTCAAGGAAGAAATAAAGAAAGAAATCAAAAACTTTTTAGAATTTAATGAAAATGAAGGCACAACATACCCAAATTTACAGGACAAAATGAAAGCAGTGCTAAAAGGAAAACTCATAGCCCTGAGTGCCTCCAAAAAGAAACTGGAGAGAGCATACACTAGCAGCTTAATGACACACCTGAAAGCCTATAATCAACACAACTGGAGAATCTGGAGGAAATGGACAATTTCCTTGACAGATACCAAATAACAAAATTAAATCAGGATCAAATAGATCATCTAAACAGTCCCATAACCCCTAAAGAAATAGAAGTGGTCATTGAAAGTCTTCCAAACAACAACAACAAAAAAAGCACAGGACCAGATGGTTTTAGTGCAGAATTCTGTCAGACCTTCAAAGAAGACCTAACACCAATATTCTTCAAACTATTCCACAAAATAGAAACAGAAGGAACACTATCCAACTCATTCTATGAAGCCACAATTATGCTGATACCAAAACCACACAAAGATCCAACAAAGAAAGAAAAGTTCAGACCAATTTCCTTTATGAATATTGATGCAAAAATAATCAATAAAATTTTTGCCAACCAAATCCAAGAACACCTCAAAATGATCATTCACCATGATCAAGTAGGCTTTATCCCAGGGATGCGGGGATGGTTCAATATATGGAAATCTATCAATGCAATCCACTATATAAACAAACTCAAAGAAAAAAACCACATGAACATTTCATTAGATACTGAAAAAGCATTTGACAAAATTCAGCATTCTTTCACACTAAAAGTCTTGGAAAGATCAGGAATTCAAGGCCCATACCTAAACATAGTAAAAGATATACAGCAAACTGGTAGCCAACATCAAACTTAATGGAGAGAAACTTAAAGCAATACCACTAAAATCAGGGACTAGGCAAGGCTACCCCCTCTCTCCATATCTTTTCAATACAGTACTTGAAGTTCTAGCTAGAGCAATTCGACAACATAAAGAGGTCAAAGGGATACAAATTGGAAAGGAAGAAGTCAAACTATCACTATTTGCAGATGATATGATAGTATATTCAAGTGACCCAAAAAACTCCACCAGAGAACTCCTACAGCTGATAAACAACTTCAGCAAATTGGCTGGTTATAAAATCAACTCAAGCAAATCCTTAGCCTTCCTATACTCAAAGGATAAGCAGGCTGAGAAAGAAATTAGGGAAATGACACCCTTCACAATAGCCACAAACAATATAAAGTATCTTGGGGTGACTCTAACCAAACAAGTGATAGATCTGTATGACAAGAACTTCAGGTCTCTGATGAAGAAGAAATTGAAGAAGACCTCAGAAAATGGAAAAATCTTCAATGCTCATGGATTGGGAGGATTAATATAGTAAAAATGGCCATCTTGTCAAAAGCAATATACAAATTCAATGCAATCCTCATCAAAATCCCAACTCAGTTCTTCATAGAATTAGAAAGAGCAATTCTCAAATTCATCTGGAATACCAAAAAAAACCAGGATAGCTAAAACTATTTTTAACAGTAAACAAACTTCTGGGGGAATCGGTATCCCAGACCTCAAGCAGTACTACAGAGCAATAGTGTTAAAATCTGCATGGTATTGGTACAGTGATAGGCAGGCAGATCAATGGAATAGAATTGAAGACCCAGAAATGAACCCACATACCTATGGTCACTTGATCTTCCACAAAGGAGCTAAAACCATCCATTGGAAAAAAGAGCCTTTTCAACAAATGGTGCTGGTTCAACTGGAGGCCAGCATGCAGAAGAATGCCAATCATCCATTCTTATCTCCTTGTATTAAGTTCAACTCCAAATGGATCAAGGACCTCCATATAAAACCAGACACACTGAAACTAATAGAAAAGAAACTGGGGAAAAGCATTGAGCAGATGGGCACAGGGGAAATTTTACTGAACAGAACATCAATAGCTTATGCTCTAAGATCAAGAATCGACAAATGGGACCTCATAAAATTACAAAGTTTCTGTAAGTCAAAGGACACTGTCAAAAAGAGCAAAATGGCAACCAACAAATTGGGAAAAGATCTTCACGAACCCTACATCTGACAGAGGGTTAATATCTAATATATACAAAGAACTCAGAAAGTTAGACTCCAGAGAACCAATTAACCCCATTAAAAATGGGGGTACAGAGCTAAACAAAGAATTTTCACCTGAGGATTTTGAATGGCTGAGAAGCACCTAAAGAAATGTTCAACATCTTTAGTCATCAGGGAAATGCAGATCAAAACAACCCTGAGATTTCACCTCATACCAGTCAGAATGGCTAAGATAAAGAACTCAGGAGACAGCAGGTGTTGGTGAGGATGTGAAGAAAGAGTAAAACTCCTCCACTGCTGGTGGGATTGCAAGCTGGTACAACCACTCTGGAAACCAGTCTGGCGGAATCTCAGAAAACTGGGCATGACACTTCCGGAGAACTCTGCTATACCACTCCTGGGCATATACCCAGGGGATTCCCCAGCATGTAATAAGGATACATGCTCCACTATGTTCATAGCAGCCCTATTTATAATAGCCAGAAGCTGGAAAGAACCCAGATGTCCCTCAATGGAAGAATGGATACAGAAAATGTGGTTTATTTAAACAATGGAATACTACTCACCAGTTAAAAACAACAAATTCATGAAATTCTTAGGCAAATGGGTGGAACTCAAAAATATCATCCTAAATGAGGTAACCCATTCACAAAAGAACACACATGGAATGCAGTCACTGGTAAGTAGATATTAGCTCAGAACTCTGAATACCCAAGACACAATTCACATATCAAAACATTGCCAAGAAGAAGGAAGGGGAGGGCCCTGGTCCTGGAAAGGCTTGATGCAGCAATGTAGGGGTTTACCAGGACAGGGAAGTGGGAGGGGCTGATTGGGGAATGGGCAGAGGGAAGAGGGCTTATGGGACTTATGGGGAGGGGGGAAATGGGAAAGGGGAAATCATTTGGAATATAAAGAAAGAATGTAGGAAAAAAGAGAAAAAATACACTGAACATCATTTATGTACACACACACACACACACACAAGGCTCTCCTTAGTGCCCACTACAAATGTCACAGAAATTACCAAATGAGGAACCTAGAGGTAAGATGATGGGTTAGAAGCCCATTCTGATGGTTAGTGTTGATCATCAACCTGATAGAATTTAGCATCATCTGGTAGAATTCTGTGCATGCCTGTGGAGGACTATATTGATATAGGAAGACCTGTCTTAATTGTGTATGAGACTATCCTGTTGGTAGGGAATCCTGGACTATATAAAATGGAGAAAGCCAGATAAGCAGCAACTACTGCCCAGTGTTTCCTTTCATAACCACAGGTACAACATGAACAGCTGCTTTGTGATCCTGTCCCACTGACTTCTTCACAATGATATAGCCCAGATTCGTACATCAGAATAAACTCTTTCCCTTCAGTTTTTAGCAGGGTATTTTATCATTGCAGCAGGAAAAGAAACTAAGACAACCTCAGTGTGACCCACAGAAAGAAAATAGACAGGATAATAAGCAGTAGTCACTATTCTAACAAAAGCTGAAAAATGAGGGGATATACCAGGGGAAGTCTCCAGGGGCAACACCATGACGTTCTTGCTAAGGCTAGTGGGAATTCCAGAGAGATTCTTCATATCTACACAGTGGGAATTCTGGGCTAGAGAAAGAGAGATAAGGCTGTAGAACAGTGACCAGGGTTGGATATACAGCAGAGAGACACAGACCAGCTCTGGAGACAGAGGCTGAAGTGTGTCTGAAGCCAAGGCTTACTGGGAACCTGGAAGGAATGACTCCGGAAGGCAGCATCCTGCTATTGCCTGGGTAAGTGCTGACCTGGGAGCTGAGAGGTACACTGCTGAACTGGTAGATATGCCAAAATCAAGACAAAAGAAGCAGCTTGACCTGAAACTACATGCTGATTGCAGAAGCAGATTCTGATAGAGGTAGCTAGAGTCCTGGTAAGAAGAACCTGCCCTGCTGAAAAGATAAGAAGTAGTGTGAAATGTGGTCACATTCACATTATACCTTGGACACAGAAAATTAAGCTAGGGAAGCAAGACTACCTAGTTCATTTGGAAACTACCTAACACCAGTCCATTTGGATGGTTGGAAGATCCCAAGAAAGAGCTGGAATCTTCTGGAAGCTGAACAGAAAGAACCCAAAAGGAGATTTGTCAGAGTGTATGCAGTGTCTCCCCGAAGGGGCTTGCTTCCCACAGATAGTGTCCCTTACCCACAGTCACTCCACACACTTCTTGGATGCTCATTTAACTCTACCCAGCCTTGATATCTAATACTTGTGTAGAACCAAGGCAGGTTTATGAATCCCTCAGTATATGGGTACAAGATGGGGAGAGGGTAAAGGGAAGGGTTGAAATGAAGAAACATGAAATAGTCAGAGCATTGATAGACATGTCTGGCTGTACTAGGTGGGATGCCCCCCCCCCCCCCAAGAATAGACTGAGCTAGGATCTTACTCTGAAGCTAAGTGAGGGCAAGAGGTGTAAATTAAGAAGAATTAAGCTTATCCTCATTTGGCTTCAAATGAATGCGACCCAACCTATGATTTATTTATTAGGCCCTGCGTAATTACTTGGGGATTACCCCAGTCTAATTCTCTTAACACTACACTGGCTCCTTTCCCAACTATGCTCCCCAAATACTTGCTGTTTGCATCTTCCTGGGTTATTTCTGTTCCAGCAACCTGGTGTCTCGTGGGGAGGCATTTCACTTGGGCAGTTGCTGCTGGTCCATCATGGCTAATGGAGACCTCCAGTTTCCCAGTCTTCCCCCTTCTGTACTCCTCTCTTTCCTTTCTCCTTTCTCCTTCTCCTAGTCATCCCTAGGCACAACCCCTAGCCCAGTGACTCAAACTCTACCTCCTTTAATTCCCAGCCGTAACTGGCTGCTGCTGGTTCTTGTTTAACCAATAGTTTTAAATTGGGGAGCAAGGTTTGCCCAAAGGCTTATGTATATGGGAAATTACTCCATCTTGGGGCAACCAGATCTTTGGGTACAGAGGAGCATTGTGATGGGTTGTGTCTAAGAGAAACAAGAGCTACAGGCAACAAGGGCTGATGCTTTGTGGCAAATGGTCAAATTCTTCCTTCAGTCAGGTTGGTAGGAGGAAGCAGACAGTCCTGGTAACATACTAGAGACAGGTAGGTGATTTGGAGAAATCAAAGATTCTAAGTATCTGGCTTGGGATATTAGGCAAGGGTAATCCATTCTGTGATTTTAGGTTAATAAATAAGGGTGAGACAGAGCAAAACAGCTCTCCTCTGTCACCTTTGTCTTGGAGTGTAGCACAGCATGAGGGTAGCAATGGCAGATAGCTGGAGTGTGAGATAATGGGACACACAGAGGGGTGGACGGCCACAGTTCATCAGTTCATGGATCTAGAGCCTACTTCAGAATGGCTGGTGGTCATGATAAAGAGAGGCTCATGATGAATAGAGGGTCTTCACACAGTACCTGTTGTTGCACGCCCCTGTGATGGGCCGGTACTTATTTGCCAGGCAGGTGTCAGGACATCTTGGTGGCAGCATGAAAGGCAAGCATCCTGATAGGTTGGCGATTGTGCTCAGGATGTCTGCTGATAAGGCATCTGCACAACAAGACAGACCAGTACTGAAGTCAGATCCACTTGGGTCTTCCTCCCAGCCCCAAGCTCCCAGAAATAAGACTCAGACTCAAAATATATTTACAAATACCTTGGCCAAATAGCTAGGCTCTTCTCTGACTAGAATGAATTTAAAATATCTCGTTTATTTTAACCTACATTCTGCCACGTGGCTGGCTATCTATGCTCAGGTACCATGTGTCCATCTCCTCATATGTCCCTGGGCTGATCTTTCTGTGCTTAGCTCTATCCTGGAATCTTCCCCTCCTGGATGTCCCACTTCCCATTTCCTGCCTATGCCATAGGCCATAGACGTTTTAATTGACAGGTGATACATCCATACAATACACAAGATATTCTCTCTACAGACCACACTTTGTGTGACATCTGTGCAACATAAAGTATTTTTCCAACAATTATATCAGCTATAGCCTCAACATCTAAGTCAGGGCTTCCTGTGCAGCCTCAGTCACTGCTCTGAGAAAACCTACCATCTTCCCCTCAGTCATATGCTTCTTCATTCAGTCCTGTTAACCGGCTTCATTGCTAGGTGTGTGTGTGTGGTGGGGGGGGTTGTTTACTTTTTTGCTTCATGATGATTCTGAAAAGTAACCTAACAGCCACTTGACTCTAGGAAGACAAGCTAGCAGGCCACTTCTCAGAGTTATTCCTCATCTCACAGGACAGATCACCAGGACCAACCTGTTATAGCTGTATAACAAAACATTCTGATTTCACAATTACCCAGGAGAGCACTAAGACAGGATGTGTATCCTCCCATAGAAACCCACCTTGATCAGCTTGCTAATAGCATTCATTTCTTCTGCTATAAAAAAGCCTTTATTTTTTTTCTCCTATTGATTTCTCTAGGTTAGCACCCCTGAATGAAGTCTCTTTTGTTTATATTTACTGTTTTTCTTCCCAGTTCTTTCACTGTTTATGCTATTCAACAAATCAAGGTTAAGGAAACTCAAAGATGACCCTATAAAATTGTGTGATGAATGTATTCTAATGAAATTGAGATTCTTCCTAGAGAACACAACCAAGAGGAATGCATCTTATTTATTTTCAAAGAGAAGAGAATGGAGCAGGCATCTCCACAGTGAGTTCTCCACACCTATTCTTACTGAGCAACCTGACAATGGTTCAGCTGCATGAAGGCCGTGTGCTCCTTATTGGCTAGAGCACAGCAAATCAAATCCTGTAAAGAGACTCATGTGACTGACCTTTTACTGGTCAACACGTCAATGTTCAAGAACAACTTGGTGCCTCTACCCAGTGCATTTACTGTTTGTTTATGCAGGCACGGCAGGAAGTCATTTGGATTGGCTGTTTATGCAGGTGTGGCTGGAAGTCTATTTGAACTGGCCTACCTTCCTTATATCTTAAATGCTCCAGAGTGGCTAAGTCTATATGTAAATTATGTAAATAACTCTAACATATCCTTTAGGGTATTTTACATTATCAATTTCACATTATGGCTCATCTTTGCAATGTGTTCTCCCTGGACTGAGAGTCCTATGACATGAAAGCAGGAGCCAGTAGACTCCCATCCTCAGGACAGGTCACCCTACCATTACTTCTACCATGGTCTGAGTTGATGTCACTACTGGATAGGGACCAATGTACTTAGAAAGGTCTTGCAACTATGTGATCTGAAAGGAAACCTTTTTCAGAGTGATGTTATGGTTGCTGTACAAGTCAAACTTAACTATTCAGTGTAGGATCTGAGAATTGTGATTAATACTGGTTTAAAACGAGTTCATCTCATCAGGCAAAGCAACACCAGATTAATTTAAGAGATCAAATAGCTCACAACATTGCACTGAAAAGAAATCTCACTGAGGTTGTTAAAAAGAAAGCATATCTTTGAGTGTGGCATCATAGTCTTCTGAGGCTTTAATCTGGCTTCTGCTTTCTTCAAATGTACTCTACCATGGCTACCATGTGAGCTACCAAAGACTGCAGATTGGTCTCATTTTTTTTGAAAAGCCCATGGATTGTTACATTCCTTGGGTAACATACTATAAGTCAGAAGGTCCTGGCTATAAACTGGGAAGTTGAGGCTCATGTCCAGTCCTCTGCTGGCTGTGACAAGACACAACCTGAATGAATGTCTCCCCAGAAAGCCCTTATGAGTGAATGTGTACCCTGTGTTCCCTGTGTTTCACTGGGTGGGAAGGCTATAGGAATGTATTTTAGAACATAAATCAGAGCATGTTTAGCTGTTTCTCCAAACAGGATTTGAATAGGAGAGAAACTGTATTACCCAGAATAACAAAAATAAGAAACTATGAATGGATTTAAGCAGGGGCAGAGGCAGGCAGCTGCTTACCCGTGGAGAACTGTGATTGTTGACGTTTCATGACTTGTATTGATGCTTCCATGATCTCTGCTGCTCGGGAAATAGCCCCACTGGTGGACTCTGGCAGCTTAGAGAAAGAGAGAATCTGGGCTGGGGAAAGGACTTCCCTTTTCTTGAGGTTTCTAGAGCATAAGGAGTCATTAGTTAAATCGAGATGGAGAGGCAGCTCAGTTTGCAAATGCACTCGATGAACAAGCATGTGAGTACTTATATTTGATCTCCAGAAAAATCTGGGCATAGTGATAATTTCCCATAAGCCCAGTGCTGTGGAGATAGAAACAGGCAGATTTCTTGGGTTCCCTCCAGCATATCCTTACTGGTGAGCCCCAGGTGCCAATGAGAGATCAAGTCTCAAAATAGAAGATGTATGTATGGCTCTTGAGGTTGACTTCTGGCCTCTTCATGCATGCACATATGAATCTGCAAACACACATTTCTCCCATCCAGCCTCTCCCTATCACTAACACATATACCACATACAACAACAACAACAACAACAACAACAACAACTAAATCAACAGAACATTTATTAAGTGACTGCACATACCAGACAATTAACTGTGGGCAACACAAAGAAAATCCTAGATAGTTCTGAGTCACAGAAGTACTGGGGTCAGTAAAAAGGGATAGGTCACAACAGGGAGTAGCAATATTGTGTGCAGAAGAATATGGCCAATATTTCCTCTTAAAAATATCCATATCTCACTTATCTTTATTCTCTTTAACAGTTTTTTGGTTCTCACCATAACCTGGGCCAGGTAGTCACTGCAGGGCAGAGTCTCAGCTAGAGTAGGGAGGATCACAACACCCTCTAGATTCTGACCTCTGAAGATCTGAGGAAAGGCAGAGACCTGAAGCTGTCATAAATGTCCCTGTCCTGTAATCAACTCTCCCAGAAGGACCCAGTTTATGTCACCATGGCTTTGGGGAAAGCAGTCCTCTTTTCAGTTTTATCATACTGTGAATAAATGGAATGTTATATTTTCCATGTCTTGGTAACAGTCTAAAATACATGCTGCTCTCTGAGCATGTCATGTCTCAGGGGCTTCACTGCAGTTACTTTAAACTGTAGCCTGAAAATGTGATAAAATCCTACCTGCTCTTACCACAGAACAAAGCCAGTTACTTCAGGTAATGGACAGTGTCTGTTGTAATCCTTTCTATATCTCTGTGTGTATCCAAACATCATGCTGCATACCCCAAGATATGTAATACAAAGGAAACTTAATAACCTCAAGATATAAATACTGTAATTACATAGATGAGGAAGTTACCACTTAGCTCAAGTAAGTTGCATAGCTTTTTCAAGGTAGGCATAAGTGACAGCAACAAGGTTGAGATGCAAACACACCTAACTCACATAGATTGGAAATGAGTGTCGCAGTTCACCAATGCCCATGATAGAAAATGTGACATATTAAATATTTATATTCTTTATATGCCCACCTATCAGTAAAAGATCTAATGACATCCTGAGCCTTGAGGAGACAGGTTATTCCAGTTATGAACTACAACATGAGCTGATTCATGGGAACTGGCAGAGGGCAGGAAACTCCAGTTCAGGGGTAGAGGTTATTGTCCCTCACCACTAGCAGGGCTATATCTTCCTGAAGTGCCAATGGTAGATAGAAGCATGGCCCCTAAAGATATATTCCTCTAAAGGATATTTGGGCAGAGGATGTTGCTAAGAGGGAAAAATGTGATGTTTTAATGCTTGTATTGTGAGCACTCCTTCTGATGTTCCCCTTTGTAAACAGGCAAATTTTTGGATGCAGGGTGACTTGTCATCCTACTTAGTGGTTGATGAACTCTGCATCGCTGCTATAGCTGCCTTGAGGGGAAAGACTGTCAGTTTAACAGCCTGAATACACCCAAGTCTACGGCTTTGCTAATCACCCCAGCTCCTCACAGTGGTCCATTCCAGGCTATTTGCTACCATGAGCCTTGCTCATTTTCTGTCTCATTAGAGGGGCACATCTTCTATTTCATCAGACTGGCACTGGAGCAAGGCCACAATGGGTCCAAACCACAAGGCTTGATGGCTGTGATGGGTGCTGGTATGGAGGAGAGGTTGAGTAGCCAGGAGTCTGACTGCCAAGGAAGCAGCTGAACAGCTTGAGAGTAGCTCAGCGGGAAGAAGAAATCAGAAGGAACGATGAAAAGGTGATGACCTAGCAAAGAGCCGAGACAACGGAAGGACAGACTGTAAGATGTCAGAGAAGAGAATCTGTAGGCCCTGGTTGCTGGAATATTCTCATAGAGCTTTCAACTCCTTAGAGTCAAGGGTCTCAAACTCTAGGCTGAGAGCTGTAATACTAGTCCCTGCCAAAGGCTAAATGTCTAAAACTGTAGAGACATTTGTAGGGCATAGGGTCCCCATACCTGAGACTCACAGGGACTCTGACACTAAAGGGTGACACTGTTGCGTCTACAAGCCTACAACTGTTGCTGCCAAACAGGGAAATGAAAGCCACTGGAGATCATCTTTTGAAGAGCTTCTTGGATATTTAGGAGCACTATCTGGATAGAGCAAAAGATGGCTGACTTATCAATGATGCCAGTATCCTGTCCTGTCTGAGGTGGACAGTCGCAGGAGACTGGCTGTCCTGGTGCCTAGAACCCTAGACTGAACATTCTAGTCTTCATAGCTTGCTGATGATAGTGGCCATTACCATGCATCAGTGCCCATATCTTCCCCTGGTTTGTCCCCTTAGCTATCACACAGCCCTTCAAGTGGACCGGCCCTCCCTGCTGCTTACCCCTCTTCATACCCTATGCTCTGATCTTAGGGGCTTGGTGAGGCGTTTATCAATTGCCCTACCAGCTGTCCATCGGTTGCTCTCCCAGGGGAGGTGCAGAAGAGACAGCTTCATCTGCTAACCCTCCAATCACAGTACAGAACAGACTGTTCCATGTGTGAACCCTCCAATCACAGTGAAGGTCTACAGCCCTGTTGTAGGGCTCATTTACGCTCCAGCTGCAGGGAGTGGGAGGGTGTTACATGAGAGGTGTGTGCCCTTCTATTTGCAGAATGCTATTGATTATATTCTCATATTTCGGGAACTTTGTGTTTAGCTGGCTCAGCATTCTTCATGTGAAAAGACAAGGAGGAGTGCCACGTGTCAGATTTATGTTCTCTTTAGTCCCCGGGTGTTTGAGGAGTGGAGAATGCAGAGCAACAATGTCGTTCTCAATAAGTCATTCTATGCCCTTTGCTTCTCAGTCTGCTGCCAGGTAGAACCTAGAATATCTCAGTGTCAGCACACTGAGATGATGTCACAGATCTGAGCACAGATAATCCAGGGGAATCAATCCTAGAGCCCATGGGCAACCAGAAACTAACTTAGAATGCTGGAAGAGAACAGATTTGTCACTCCAGGAAGTGGTAAAGATGTGATCCTGGTTCTTTGTGCTGTCTAGAGCTTCCTGTTCTCCGGGTCCACTGTGTCTCAGCAGAGAAAAAGATAGAAAAGTAATCTATCTATATTCTGGAAAGGAGGGAAGGAGGGGTGTGGGACAATGGAGTATGCCAGGAAACTTGATAAGATAGAGTGGCTCTGAGAGTCCAGCACTTGGTACCCACCTGAGACAGTAGGTGCCTCCCTGCTCCCTGCTAGATTCCTGGCCTAGAACACATGTCCACACTCCCCATGTCAGTCACATAGCCCAGAAAAGAGTTCTCCATGTTACTGCGGTACCTAGAGCCCCAGAGGGTTTAGCCAATAAACTTCCCTTCCTGGACATTCCTCCTTGCAAAAGATATTTACTCTCTGGTCCACCCTGAGAAGTTGGTTGGTGCACATCTATTTTCCACATTGAATATTCAATAAATGCTATGGATAAACATGGATTGTCTCTTTCATTGAAATTGCCATGGAAAGCATGGAGAAGGCCTTTGCCTACTGACTGAGCCGCAGCCTAAGTCTCCCAAAGAAGGCCTCTCTGTGTTTTCAGACCACCACAGTATAGATAGATAGGTGTGGCATAGATAGATAGATAGATAGATAGATAGATAGATAGATAGATAGATAGACAGATACCTTTCTTGATGAGCTCAACCAGAGTTCTCCATTACCCCAGCCCCAGGTTTGTCATTGTCCTCAGCCCAAGGGACCCCAATGGTCCCAGCCTCATCGCAGACACATGGTCACCAGATCCTTTGTTCCTGACTCTTCTGTGTGACACCCCAATGGCAACTGGGTGCCTGAGAGTCAGGGAACCCCAATTTTGGCTTCCCACATCTTAGACTGTGTTCTTTCACTCCCTAAGTGGGGTCTCAGAGCTCCCCTAAAGCCCAGCACCTGACAGCAGCAGGGGTATGGGGAGATGCAGTCAAAATATTCCCCATGCTTTGCCTGACCAAGCAGTGTGTCCCACAACCACACTGCAGTGCTGAACATGGAAAGAACAGAGAGGGAAGGAGGGAAAGAGGAGAGGAGAGGGGGAGAGAAGGCGATGAGGAGCAGCCAGGAGAATGGGAGATAGATAGAAGATAGATGATAGATAGATAGATAGATAGATAGATAGATAGATAGATAGAACTACCTAATGAATATACAGGTAGAGGTTTTGTTCTGAAAGTGCACAAGTGAAAGAAAGTTTGAGCCGGGAAATCTCATCTCCTTGGTCTGCTGAGGATTCTTGGTTTGAAAGAGCAAAGGAGTTGGTGGTTTCACTCCTACTGGTCCAGAAAGGGCTACTGAGTGTAACTGGTCTTTAAGATGTGCTGGTAGGAGCTACTTCCTGGGTGGCCCAGCTATGACTGATAGCAGGTCTTATCCACACTTGCCAGCTTTTAGACCTGGCTCTGCTTCCTGCTGCAGAAGCACAGGCTGCTGATCACAGGTGAAGCTGCCGTGTTTTTGGTACAGCCTCATGCTCTTCCTCCTCCAATGGAGCAGTCATGGAGCCCTATGTCATCAGCTGTCGGCCTTGTACTGAGGTTGACATCATGAAACTCTTAGGTTTATGAATTTTTCTGCTACCTCTCCCAGCTCCAGTGGGCAACTCCTCCAGCTGTAAGACTCCAGGAGCATTCTACACTGCTGAAAACTCTCTTTCTTCTCTGATGATTCCCATCAGTTCATCTGCTCAGAGTATTGTTTCCTTTTTTACCTTCATTTTTTTTTTAACAGTCAGATAACAATTTGTCTCTAACCAATGTGGAATAATAAAACAATTTTCTACTTGGAATAAAAGGAATTTGAAGTAAATCAGAAGATGTCAGGTGATAATTTGTACCTTGAGAGATGTTGTAACTTATCACCAACTTTCAATAAAATTATGTTTGTGAAGACATAAACCTAGTATGTTTCTGATGTTTCCTGAACATCTAATAAGACATCATGATGTCATTAACTATGGTGTCTGTTGTATATTTAAAAGTGTGATGTGAAAAACTAGAGACATGGCTCAGAGTTAAGGGCACTGACTTCTTTTTTGGAGAACCCAGATTAGATTACCAGCACCTACTCAGTGGTTTATAACTGTCTATAAATCTAGTTTTAGGGGATCTGATGCCCTCTTATGCCCCCTGAAGGCACAAGGCATGTACATGATGGGTACACATGCATGTGAGCAACACATGTACACACATATAATAAGATTATAAAAAATTTTAATTAAAAATTAGTTTATAAAGTCAATTATTTTGGGAAACAATGATGAACAGGTTTAGGCTCTGGTTCTAAGCTCTAGGCTTAAGGTAGTGTTGTGGTGACATTACAGTGGGTAGTCACCAAACCTGAGTGCACAGGACCCCTTTCTCTGTAAAGTGTCCTAATGTTATTCCTGTCCAAGCTTCAGACTCTGTCATCATGGCACCGTGAACTATGATTAGATCTTTGGCTTTTGATTTTCCTTTTTCTGAGCAGAGTTATGAAAGTAAACATTGTTTTTCCATTGTGGCCAATCACACTGGAACCATGAATCATCTCACATGAGCTCCAATTCCTCATTTGCAAAAGGACATCATAGTCAACACCACCACTCACTGTCTCTCACCTTTTCATGGTGTTGTAGACTGCATTGTCCACCATGAGCTGGCTCGTTTCTACAACACTGATAACACGTGACTTCATAGTCTTTCCTAGGATAGAAAACACAGCACTGTTAAAACAGACCTCCAGTGCAGCAACTCTGCCAGCTTTAGCTTACTTCCTCAAGTGCAGGTGGGTGCAGTGACAGTCATGTGTCTCTTGGAACTCTCTTGAGCATTAACATCTATGTAAGACTGAAACAAATCAGGTAAAGGTAAACTAAATAAATGCATATTTCAGAAACTGTATTAGTGAGAGAGCTTTGTAACATTTTAGCCCCTGACAGCATCTGCCTTTGATATTTGATGCAAGAAGAAACAATATGATAGGAAGGTGTTAGAGAGTCTGAGGCAGTTAAGATCACAAGTTACCAAGATCACACCACTCTCCTATATGAGGGACAGTAATGTCTACTCAGTTTCCTTCTGAATCTATCCTGCTATATCTAATTCTAATTTCCATTCCTGAAGTCAGCTGTGACCCTGGATTTGCCAGCTAGGAAAAAATACTCATTCTCTAGACTGGGTGGGCATGTCTGGTCTTCTAGCAGGGAGGCTGTATGTGTGGGCGCTAGAGTCAGGATACTGTTCCATTACTGATGTTGGTGTGGATCTCCCTGCCCTAATGGATTATTGGCTGATTTGGTCCACAAGGGCAGTGGGAACAGACACCAAGCCCAGGTCAGGTGGAAGTGAGGGGGTTCAGAAGCCCTGTGAGTATGTATAGTAACTGACCACACTGGGACCAGCAGATCAACTTTACTCAGGGTGATTGAAAGTTTACAAAGTTTTGAGGGACTGAAGGTATAGACATCTAGGACAGGCAAATGTCATTGGCTGAGGGCTTAGGTCACCTAAAATGCCTCGTTAGTATGGGGAAGCATTTCAGGAATCTCAGGTGCTGGCTGAAAGGTTTTTGTCAGAAGAAATAAAATTGGTCTTATGAACTAATTGAAGCTATGTGACATTCCTCAGGTAGAGGTGGGCATGGAGGCTTAGAATTCTTTGAACAAGTCCTGAGAAGGTGAAAACCCACTAATGAAGGGTGTCTCTCATAATGTGCCAAGCTCAGAGACTAATTGGTCAGGATGGACTTTGACCTTAATGAGCAGTTTCCCCACAGCTGGAATGCTACATTCTGCTCAGTGCTCTTACTGTGAGCATGGTGAATTCTTGGCTTTGCTTATAAACAAATTGTAGGGCTCTCTGTGGCAGGCCTGTTGGATTCAGAGGGCCCACAGAATGCTGGATCTCTTGTCTATGGCCCTATCTGTCCCGGCCTTGGTTCCTGAGTTCTCGTCCCTTCCTCCTCTATCACATCTTTGCCTGTTTTGGTTTTTATTTCTCTCTTATCCTCCTCCAAATATTCATCTTCAACTTGAACTTCTTCTGTCCCTGGAAGTGTTCATGGCTACTGTCATGGTTTCAATAAGAATGATACCTATAGGCTCATCTGTTTGAATGCTTGGCTCAATTAGTGGAACTATTTGGGAAGGATTAGGAAATATGTCCATGTTGGAATAGGTGTGGCCTTGTTGGAAGAGATGTGTTTCTGGGGATAGGTGTGAAAGTATCAAAAGCCCACAATGGGCTCAGCCTGCTGCCTTCTTTCTCTCTCTCTCTCTCTCTCTCTCTCTCTCTCTCTCTCTCTCTCTCTCTCTCTCTCTCTCTCTCTCTCTCATCTGTGGATGTCTGTTTCTCTGCCTGCTGCCTGTGGTTCAGGATGTAAACCTCTCAGCTGCTGGTTCAATGCCATGCCTGTCTGCCCATCATGATGACCTTAGACTAATTCTCTAAAACTGTCCCCAGTTAAATGTTTCTTTTTATAGGTGTTGCCTTCGTCACAGACTTTCTTTGCAGCAATAGTACAATGACTAAGAGAACCTTTGGCAGCTTGTCTGGAGTCAAGTGGAGTTGGGGACCCTTGAAAATGTGTGTCTTTCCCTCTCCCTTCCTTAATGCCTTTTGGGAAGTTCTGTACACCCCCCTCACTGAGTAGGAAAAGTTATGGCTGAGACAACTCACTTCTCTTTTGTTCTTGCTGTAGGTCAGGTGGCTTTCTAAATACAGACCTGCTGGGTTGTGGCTCTCCTTACAGCACAAAGACCCTGATACCCACAGAGTGACATCCACACTCCTTTCCATGGACTATAAGACCCTCACAATCTGTAAGAACAAGGTTCAATTTTCAAAGCTCTAGGTATGATAGCTTGATTCCCCCTTACTTTAAGATGTATCAACATCTGACACTAAAGAAATGGATTGGTGTATATAGGAACATTTGCAGCATAAACATTAAAACCTCAGCTCAGATCCCAGTATTCAGGAAAAGAGTTTGAAACGGCTACTTGCACCTTTTACTGCAATGCTGCACAGAGCAGGGATGGAAAGATCACTGAGGCTTATTGACTGCAAATCTGGCTTCAGGTTCAGTAATAGAACCTGTCTTAGAGTAATAATGTGGAGAGTTATAGAATAGTAACCTTGATGCCCTCTTCTGGCTTTTACACTCATGCACATGGGCAAAAACACCCTATATACCTGTGTGTGCTCCCTCCATCCCTCCAAGTATCTACTTAAATTATCCAACTCATTCTCTCTTCCTTAGCAGAATAAATACTCTCTGGGAAACAGCAGAACAAAAAAAAGGTCAGTTCTTCACTGTGTGCCCTGTGCACTATGAGTCTTAGGGTGCTGGACCACATACTTTTTACCTCTTTGGTACCCAGGTGGAAGTTGGACTTAGTAGAAACTTGTCATTATGTGAGAGCTAAATGCTTGTGGAGAACAATTAACTATGGGAAAAAACTTATGAGTATGTGTGTGTGTGTGTATGTGTGTGTGTGTGTGTGTGTGTGTGTGTGTGTGTATGTGCACGTGTTTGTATGTGAGTGCCTTGTGCATTTCTGGGGAATAGTAGCTGCTAGTAAACTAATTTCCTGTTATTAAGAATTGTTATCACCAATATTAAGTTGATACTTAAATTGTCACGATCATGTATTGCTTATGCTTCCATTTTACCGAATTTTAAAGAACGGTTGATTATTTCAAATTTTGTCTTTGAACCAGAGAGTTTTCTGTTGAAAACTCCCACAGAAACACTTCTCCTCTATGATCTTCCAAACTCTCTGTGGAACTGGATAGATTTTAAATTAATTATGTTTGGGATGAACAGAGGTGTCTCATTTATCTGCATCAGAGGAGAGAATCTTCTCTTCTGCCCATCTTCGCTGAACTTTCTGGGGTCTACTGAATTAGACTGACAAAGGAAGGATAAACAAGAGAGAAACTGGCAGCCAGCAGACCTTGGTCTGTGGTCTGGCACCCCATGGGAGCTGCTGGAGCAGACACTTGGCTTGAAAGAAAAGGAGGAAAGGGAAGAAGGGAACTAGGGGGAGGAAACAGGTTGTTACTTACTAGGGAACAAGCTGCAAATAGGCAGATAAATGGGGAATGCCCCCAGGCAGCTGGCAGCTGGCAGCTGTGTTTCTAATGTGGGTTCCTGGATGTCTGTGGCTGCCTAGAGACCTGGAGTTTCCTTTCATTCTTCCTGGTGAGATATGCAAATAGATTTTCTGGCCAGAAGCTGGAAACAGAGTGCTTCTCTAAGACCTGTTGTCATTCTTTTGCATCTCAAGATCCACCTAGCAGGTAGGTGCACAAGCTACCCCTGACTTGTGGTTGAGGCTAGGGCCAATGGTCCTAAGGATTTCAACTTGCTCTCTTTTGTTTATCTAGAACAGAAATCCAAATTCTAGAGGGTAACTTGACTTATTCCCTGTCCTGGAGATATCATCTGTCATCCAGGATGTCCACGTGTATGTCCTCAAAGTGCCATCTGCTCTGGGAGGCACACTGGCCTCAAGAATCCCAAATCTTTCATATTCATAACTAGAATGCAAGAAGTCATTATGCAAGAAGATACTATATGTTAGGACAAAGAAACAGGCTATGTAGTTCTGAACATGTTCACAAATACAAAGTAAAAGAAGTGAAAGAAAGCCAATGTCTTCCTCCCCAAAGCCACAGAGGCCCCAGGCTCCCACGTGCTGCCCTTGGCTGACTCTGATCACGTGGGATTCACTCAGAGCCATGCGTGGATCCTGTTTTGACGATCTGTTTTCAGAAATCTGGTGAACTGGAACAGAGCTGGCCAGCTTTCCTTTTAAACAAACTCCCCCACTAGGCTGGCTTCCCAATCTCAGGATTTGCAGGCAGCTTTCCTGCTCGAGCTGTTCATTTGCATTCTATTTTCTTTTCACAGCTACAACGAGCTGCTGAGTTCGCCATAAAGATAATTTCACATGGATCTTAATTTTGCACAAACACTGGAAGCCCATCTCAGTCTGTTGAGAGGAATAAGCAGTACTTCACGGAGCATGTGCTACTGAGGGTTGTCAAGAGAGGCTATGAGCAAAGTTTTCCTAGATTTATAATGGTCGTGGGTATACTTTAGGAGAAAATGAAACCTTTTTTCATTTTCAGTGCTTTATTACCAAATTTCCAGGTGCCGAGGTTTCTTTTCCTCTGTGCTTTGAGGCATCTGGCTTTGCATAGTAATTGTGTGTGTGTGTGTGTGTGTGCTGCCCCCTATAGCTTTGCTTCTCAAAGTGTCATTGATGTCCCCTGCATTGTCATTTTTCAAATACATTTAATTTTGGCTGTAGTGAAATAGATCATATGAAAACTGCATTTCAAATACATTTTACCGGTGAATATTTATTATTTCAAAGGCACTGTTGTTTAGTTTTCAACTGATAAATGTTCTTATATTAAAGAACATAAATTTGAACCATTCTGAAGCAAAATACTTTCTGCTTGCTTTTGCTTTTCTATTTCAGGGTCTTACAAAGCCCAGGCTGAGTTTACTCAAATTTGCTATATATCTGATGCTAGACTTGAACTCATAATCCTCCTGCCTTAGGTGGGATTACAGGGGTGCTACCACACCAAGCAGAACATGAAGGGCACTAGCAGTGATTTTGAGGATTTAAAAACAAATTTTTATCAAATCTAGGTCCTCACACATACCCGGCAATTCCTCCCCTACTGACCTACACCAGACTAAAGATACAGCCAAAGCTGACCTTGGCCTTGTGAGTCTCCCATTTCCTCCTCTCCAGTGTTTGTCAACCAATGTGTGGCACCACTGCCAGCAGATTTTCTACCTACAAAATGTATAGAGTAGATGGATAAGAAGCCAGCTTTAAAATCCTAATGAATAGTAAAATACACTCCAAAGTGCAATATCAATTATAGATGTCAGGTTGCATATTATCATATACTGTTAAATTGTAAGCAAAAGAGTTGATTCTATTGCAGATTTATTTTTTCTTTTTTTAAATATTTTTTTAATTCAATATATTTTTAATTTACATTTCAAATGATTTCCCTTTTTCTGGTCTCCCACTCCCTGAAAGTCCCATAAGCCCTCTTCCTTCCCCCTGTTATCCCATCTACCCCTTCCAACTTTCCTGTTCTGGTTTTGCCCTATACTGCTACACTGAGTCTTTCCAGAACCAGGCCACTCCTCGGTTCTTCTTGTACATCATTTGATTTCATCCCAACTCTCTGGAGGCAGAGGTAGAGACACAAAGGTCTGTATGTTCTATGTGGTGGCTTCTAGCCTGATACGGACTACCATACTGAAACCCTGTTTCAAGAAACAAAACAAACACTCTGTGGGCAAGGTTACAGATGTCCCATAGCCTCATTTTTTTTGAAAATAATATCATTTCAAAACTTTAAGGCCATACTGTGCAGATGTTTTTATGAACAGCTCACAGGTGCAATATCAAGTTCTTGACTAGACTCTTGATAGTCTTTCTTTATTCCTCTAGGGTCTTGATAGCTATTGAAGAAAAGGATAAAGTAGTTTACTTCCTTCTGTGTGCTGAACACCTGTCATGCTCCAGGTGTTAGAAGAATTGGTATGAAGGGGTATACTGAGGTTTTCTTGAAGATTTAAAATGAGCACCCGTTTTGTTTTCCATAGTTGTCATGGAAACACAATTCCCAAGTTATTAATGCTCACCAGGAATACATGTAGTGGTGGCCAATTGAAGACACAGACTTGAAAGGGGAGTGGCATGCCCATTAGAAAGGGTGCTTTACAGACACCAGAGTAGCCACTGGGGATACCCAGAAGGAAAGGTGGAAGGATCCTTTCTTTAGGAGCTCCTGAGCCTGGGAAGGCAGCAGGGTGACTTGAGTGCAGTCATGATGTTCAGGCAGAAAAAAATTTGGCAGAATGTAGCTCTTAGCAGGAAGCAGGTTTGAGTATAGACTAAGATGTTAAGGCCCAATGGCTGGGCTGTATCTGAGAGACTGGGGGGGGGGGCAGCAAGTGTCCCTTCCCCAGCATCCTGGCACCAGGAAACTTGCTTCCGGATGACCACTTGTTCTTTCTTCCCTTTTCCCCCCAGGTCCCTTCCTTTCCCTTTCCTCTCCTTCCCTTCCCTCTATCTTTCCCTTCCTTCTTTTCTTCTTTCCTTTCTTTTTCTTCTTTATAGCAAAGAATAATTGTTAACCCAGACATCTCAGTAACTTTCTTACTATAACTTCCCATAAACTAAACCAAAACTATACCAGAGATATTTAGTTTAAGGTGATTTTATAACAAAGAAGCAAAAATTCTCAAAACTTTTTAAAAAGTACAGATAATATGGAAATGATCAATTCTATAGTCAGGGGGAAAACAATTCTTTTAAAGAAGGAATTATAATTTAATCTTTCTAAACTAAAGAATTATATTATTCTTTTTGACAAGCACCAAATGATCTTAACTGATCCTCAACAACTGCCTTGACATGTTCGGTTTGTTGAGTGTGAAAAACAACTTTACAAGACTAAAAGATCACACATTATTTCTTACTTACTCCATAAGGTGTCTTTGCTTCTCAGGACAAAAGGGAGGAAAATTCCAGTTCCCATTACCACCAGCATTATTGTCATAGCTCCAAGTTTTCCCATTCTGGAGTTGAAGTGAGGAAGAGATAATCAGATAGTCAGCAGAATAATTTGGGGTGTGCCATAAACACCCAGGCCTCTCCTCAGATGGGTCCTCCCAAGTCCAAGGACCTTTAGGACATTGAACCATCTTCAGACCCAGGAAGACACACAGCATGGAGGGCTGCTGAGACCCGTTCTCCAATTCATCAGAAAGGTGTGGCTAGAGAATGGGAAATGTCAAGTCTTCAAACACAACTATGTGAAGTGAATAGCTAACATTAAGAATTTAGCACTTGTAGAAATAAATAAGTCCCTGGCAGCAGCTGCCTCTTTTATGGCAATGGGGATTCTAATGAAATGATTTCAGATGAAACAAGATCAAAAATCGATCACATCCACTTTCTAAGTTTTGGTGTTCTTAGTCTTGGACATTGATATTCTTGGATCCTTGACTTTGTAAGAACATCCTGAGGTGAACACATCATAGTAAATATGGATCTATAGGTGCCCTAGCACACCTGAACTGAAGTAATGGGAATGGGGTACCACCAGGCTTTGACAGCAAAAGCATCTATTTGCCACACTGTCCAATAATGGCCTCCCATAGACAATTTTACACGTTTCATGATAGATTTCTCTTAGAAAATGGGAAAATAAAAAGTTTTACAACCTGAACATTTTCCTTTTCTCAGCTGAAGAAGCAGGGTGTGCACAGCTGTGCGTGCTCTCTGTGGCCTGAACTCCTGAAATGTGAATCTTGACGACTTTCTGGGGGCTTGATCACCCACCATATAAATGAACTCTGTGCTCTGATGCCCACTAAAGCTTCTAATGGGAGTGGCTCTATTCTATGTTTGTTTAGTATTGTGTTTCTGCCAAGTGCTTGTGTGTCCTGTGGCCAGAAAAAAAGTGCCATTCAAAGAGGACATTCTGTCCACCTGAACTAGAAAGACAAAAATGCTCCATATCCCTTATTTCCAGGAGTTTTAGCTAGGGTCACCTGCATAGGTTTCTGCGAGTTTCTCTTGTCCTACGTTTCTAGTTCATCCCAGAAATGCCTCCCCTCCACCAGTTCTCTCTCCCTCTGACCTCCCCACACTTGATCCATGTTCCCTTCCTAGCCACTTCTCCCAATCCAGGTTCCTCCCCCCATCTAGTCCAGATGCCTCCTGTAAACAGGCAAGACCTTCAATGGAGGGATGGGAACACCAACCCCTACGCAAAACCTTTGACCCATAATTTGTCCTGCTTACAAGATATGCAGGATAAAGAAGGAGCAGAAATTTAGGAAATGGTCAACTAATGACTAGAAACATTTGAGACCCCTGCCATGAGAAAGAGCCAACCCCTGGCACTGCTAATGTTATTCTCTTATACTTGCAGACAGGAGCCTAGCATAACTGTCATTAGAGAGGCTGTACCCAGCAGCTGATGGAAACAGATGCAGAGACCCACAGCCAAACATTAGATGGAGATTGGGGAATGTTGTAGAGGAGGAGGGGGAAGAATTGAAGGAGCCAGAGAGGTCAAGATATCACAAGAAAACCTATAGAAACTAACCAGGGCCCACAAGGGCTCACAGAGACTCAGCTACAAACCAGAGAGCATTCATGGCACGGACTAAGCCCTTCTACACATCTGGAACAGATGTCCAACTTGGTCTTCATGTGGGATCCCCAAGAGCAGAAGCTGGGGCTCTCTCTTACTCCGCTGACTGCCTTTGGCTTCCTTTTGACTAACTGGGCTGCTTTGTCTAGCCTCACTAGGAGAAGATTCGTTTAGTCCTACTGCAAATTCGTATGCCAAGGCAGATGGATCTCCACGGGAGTCCTTCCTTTCTCTGAAGAGAAAGGGAGGGGGATGAAGGAAGGTGAGATGAGAGGGGGAACTGGAAGAGAGGAGGGCAGCAAAACTTCAATCCAGATGTAAAGAAAATAAATACATTTTTAAAAAAAAAACAGAAGTGTGATATTCAGAGAAAGAAAAAATCTTATTAAAACCAACCCCTTTAACACGTTCACTTTCCTGAGATGATGAAACCAACTGGACAAGGACATACACACACACACACACACACACACACACACACACACACACACACACACACACACACACCAGTAAACCAATAAAGTAGAAAGCAGTCTCTCAGGAAGAAGAAATTTGGTGGGACCTGGGTAAGGGAATGAGAAGATAATAGGGTACTTTGATTAAAAACCTACCCCCCCCCCACACACACACACATACATGAAATACTTAGGAGAAATTGAAGGAGAATAAATAGAATAAGTAAAAGTGCCACATGAAAGAGAAGATATGAATCACCTGACATCAGCTAGATTGTATCTCCTTCTGGTCCCCAGTGGCAACAGCAACCTGGAATCTTTTGTATATCCCTGAGGTACAAGAGTTCTTGAAAAGCGACCAAAATACATCTACCTTTAAAAGGGCAAATAAAGAGTACCATTCAAGATATAAAACATCCCCAAGCCCGCAATCCCTGAAACTGAACAGATTCATCAAGCTCCTGCCTGCTGGAGTAAATGGTCAAAGCCAATGTGCAAAGAGATCTCTGAGGCTGAGGCAGCAAGAAGCTGAACTGCCTGCAGGCTGTGTAGTGTGCTCCAGGGCCCAGATCATGAGCTGTCAGCCATGCTGGACTGAGGTTGGGGATGCAACTATCTTTGAGACATTTCTGCTTTTGCAAATGACTCCTCACCCATAATTCTACAAGTAACCCCAAGAATCCAAGTTGGGTTTTGGTGGTATCCCTACATTGGGCTGTCATCCATTCCCTCTCTCGGTGAGTAGACATGTGTGTTGTGTCTCCCCAGAAGTCTTATCACACATCTGTAAACACATTTCAATGGTATCTGGATGCCAAATCAGAGTGCCTAAAGAACTTTAAAATTCTTCTTAGGAAAAAAAAATTACTCCTATGAAGGGAGCAGAATAAATGTTAAAAACTACGACTTTCCCTCTGAACTACAGGCTGCAATTTTTTGTTTCCTTTTCATCTTTTCAAACTACAGTGATGAGTAAAAATTATATCCATGTGTGGATAGCACTTTAGTGTACTAAAGCAAGGACTGGCTGGATCTATTTAAAACATCCTTCATCTCATGTCCTCCATAGCCTCTCCTCACATCTCTTCATAGCTCCTCATGTTCCCTCCTCACATTATCTCTGCACGTTTTCTCTTCTTCCCTCACCTTCTTTCCATGCAGCCTCTCCTCACAGGCTGCCTTCTCACCTCTTAGCCACTTCTCACACCCCTTTCTCATTATCTCTTCTTGGCCTTACCTCTCTCTCATCTTCTCCCTGTATCTTTTCCTAGTTCCCCCATCACATTGTGTCTTCCTTAAGGTCACTGCTGCTGTGATGAAACACCATGACCAAAAGCAAGTTGGAGAGACTTACTTTTTCACATTACAGCCCATCAATGAAGAAGCCAGGGAAGGAATTCAAATATGGTGGGAACCTAGCTGTTAGAGCTGTTGCAGAGGTCATGGAGGAGTGCTGCTTACTGGCTTGTTCCTTATGCTTTGCTCTTCCTACTTTCTTATAGAACCCAGGACCATTAGCCTAAGGAAGGCATCACTCACAATGGGCTGGGGTTTCATCAATCAATCAATCAATCAATCAATCACTAATTAAGAAATGCCCTACACAAGTATCTACCACCCAGTCTTAAGGAGGCACTTTTTTTTTCTTTTTATTGAATTTATTTATTTATTTATTTATTTATTTATTTATTTATTTTTTATTCACTTTATATCCCAATATCATCCCTCTTTCTCCAAGTACCCCCCTCATGCAAATCCTCCTCCCATTCCTCCCTTCCCATCTCCTTTGAGAGGGGGAAGCCTCCTCCTATTGCACATCAAGTTGCTGCTGGACTAGTCCCATCCTCTCCCACTGAGGCCAGACAAGGCTGCCCATTTAGGAAAATGGGATCTACAGGCAGGCTGGCAACAGATTCAGGAATGGCCCCTGCCTGCTACTGGGGGACCCACATGATGACCAAGGTGTTTATCTGCTACATATGTACAGGGAGCCTAGATCCAGCCCTTGTATGCTCTTTGGTTGGTGGTTCAGTCTGTGGGAGCCCCAAGGGTTCAGGTTAGTTGGCCTGTTGATCTCCCTGTCCTCTTTTAGATCCCTCAATTCTATTCCCAACTCTTCCACAAGATTCCCTGAGAGGCATCTAATATTTGGCTGTAGGTCTCTGCATCTCTTTCCATTAGCTGTTGGGTGGAGCTTCTCAGAGGACAGTTATGCTAGGTTCATGTCTGCAAGGGTCCAGAGTATCATTAATAGTGTCAGGGATTGGTTCTTGCCCATAGGATAAGTCTCAATTTGAGGCAGTTACTGGTTGGCCACTCCCTCTCAGCTTATCTTTGTTCCTGCACATCTTGTAGGCAGCACATGTTTTGGGTTAAGGGTTTTGTGGATGGGTTGCTGTCCTTAACCCTCCCCCTGGGAGTCCCTTGCTACAGAAGTGGCCACTTCAGGATCCATATCCTCCACTGTTAGGAGTCTCAGCCCCCACAGACCCCTGGGGCCTCCCCCATCCCAGGTCTCTTATATCACATCTTAGATATTACCCCCCCCACCCCCGCCGACTGCTGATTTTCCTTCTCTCTCCCCTACACTTCCTACACCTGATCTCACCCACCTCTGCCCCATTCCCCTCCCCTCCCCTCTCCTACCTAGTTCCTTCCCTCCATCCGCTTCTGATACCTATTTTATTTCCCCTTCTGAGAAAGATCCAGCCATTAGAAGCATTTTCTTAATTGAGATTCTCCCCCTTTCAGATGACTGTAGTTTGTGTCAGTTGGCATAAAAATATCCAGGACAACTGACCCCTTGTCAACTTGACATACAAACTTATTACCACTAAGCTGAAAACTTTCCTTTCTCATTCATCCCAAGATCTCATATTATAAACACAAATAGCTTTAAAAGTCCCATAATGTTTACAAATTCAAGTATTAAAAATTCAGTTCCTTGGGCATATACCCAGAGGATTCCCCACCATGTAATAAGGATACATGCTCTACTATGTTCATAGCAGCCCTATTTATAATTGCCAGATGCTGGAAAGAACCCAGGTATCCCTCAACAGAAGAGTGGATACAAAAAATGTGGTATATCTACACAATGGAGTACTATTCAGCCATTAGAAACAATGAATTCATGAAATTCTTAGGCAAATGGATGGAGCTAGAGAACATCATACTAAGTGAGGTAACCCAGACTCAAAAGGTGAATCATGGTATGCACTCACTAATAAGTGGTTATTAACCTAGAAAACTGGAATACCCAAAACATAATCCACACATCAAATGAGATACAAGAAGAAAGCAGGAGTGGTCCCTGGTTCTGGAAAGACTCAGTGAAACAGTATTTGGCAAAACCAGAACGGGGAACTGGGAAGGGGTGGGAGGGAGGACAGGGGAAGAGAAGGGGGCTTACGGGACTTTCGGGGAGTGGGGGGGGGGCTAGAAAAGGGGAAATCATTTGAAATGTAAATAAATTATATCAAATAAAAAAAAGACAAAAAAAAAAAAAAAATTCAGTTCCTTTAAAACATCCAGTCTCTGTAGAAATCCAAATTTTCTTTGAAAAGTCCAAAATCTTTCAACTGTGGGATCCTATAAAAATCAATATTAAGTACTTTCTTTCTTCAAGAATGAAAAACCAGGGCACATTCATAATCAGATCAAAGCAAAACCAAAGCTCAGTGATGTAAATAACAAAATATCCAATATCTGCAGTTGACTTACAATTTCCTGGACTCTTCCAAAGGGTTTTGGTCACCTCTCAGCTTCATCCTCTGTGGGACACACATAGCTTGTCTTCTATCCTAAGGCAGACTCCACTCCGCAGTTGTTGCTGCTCTTAGTGGCTGTCCCATGATGCTGGCATCTCCAAAACACCAAACTGCACTTTCACCAATAGCCTATCCTCGCTACTCCAAGGTGCTGATTCAGTTTTTCTGCGTGATTCTTTCAACTCTGAGCCTTCGACTGCTACTAAGGCTGCATCTTTAACCATTTACCAAAGGCCTCTTCTGTCCTATACAGCACAAAGTCTCAGCTTTTCTCCATGACTACTTCATGCTTTCAAGACCAAAACGAGTACCGCCTGGTGACTCTTCCACTACCAAGATCAGCTGTCAGCTCGAGCTACAACCTTGGCTGTCTCTGGAATGAAGCTTCTCTGCTGATTCTCAGGAAATACTGTCCATACTTTACCTCAATGATGCTGGTCCCAATCACCACTAGTTTCTAAGCTCCAACTGACCAGCATCAATTATCTCAGTAAATCAAAGGTTTTACTTTAGTGGTTCTGGTCTCTTGCTAATCTCAGCTGATTTCAGCTCCAGTTGATCAGAAACCATAGATTCTTCCCACAAAATGGCTCAGTATACCCTGACTTCCCTCTGAAATATCACAAGCCAGGCCTCCATCTTCTGTACTGCTCTCAACATTCTTATCCTCAAAGCTCCAACAAAACAGTTCACTGAGCTCTCAACAGTCAATGGCTCTTCTAGCCCAAATTACCAAAGTCCTTCCCCAGTCTTCCTCAAACCATGTTCAGGTCTATTATCCTCATTATCCTGGTACCTACTTCTGTACTAGTTAAGGTTGGAACTGCTGTGATGACATACCATGACCAAAAGCAACTTGGGGAAGAAAGGGGTTATTTAGCTTACACTTGAAAGTAATTGTTCATCACTGAAGGAAGTCAGGACAGGAATTCAAGCAGGGCTGAAACCTGGAGGCAGGAACTGATGCAGAGGCCATGAAGAAAGAGGTTGCTGCTGCGGGCTTGCATACAGCTGGATCTTACAGAAGCATTTTCGTAGTTGAGGTTTCCTCTTCTCAGATTACTTTATTGAGTGTCAAGTTGATGCAAAAACTGTCCAGGACACATTGTCTCCTCATAATTCTGTTCTACGAAACTCTACACAAATTCTGGGGTTTTGTGATGAGATCTCCTAAATCTTTAACCAACTGCCAGGAGCACTGTCCCTCACAGGCATTTTCCAGAAGTTCTAAATCATATATCACATGATATCATACTCCCATAGATATCATCAGGACCAAAAGCCATTAGGATACATAAGCTGTAGCCTGAATTCTTTGTACCTGTTACTTAAAGTTCTAGTTCTGTGGTCACTGTGCTGTTACTTAGGGATTCAGAACTTTCTTGTCATAAACATGAACCTTTGACTATAATCTCCTTGGTTCATATTCCTGCCTTGACACCAGTTTCTACTCCTTTCTTCCATAATTTTGACATTTTTAGGTTCTACGTATAAAAAAGATGTTGCAGTATTTGACTTCCATGCCTGGCTCTCTCTCTCTCTCTCTCTCTCTCTCTCTCTCTCTCTCTCTCTCTCTCTCTCTCTGTGTGTGTGTGTGTGTGTGTTTTCATTTATAAATTTGATTATGATTGTTTTAAGAGAAGAATATCTTTAAGTCTTGGAAACTAAGGGGTCTGTGAGGCTAACACCACAACACAGCACCTGCATTGCATCTCTGGATAAAAAAACAGACAGACTGGAGAACTAGGAAAACCAGAACAGCTTTTGTGAAGGATGATTTTGGGGTTTCATCCCTGGTTAAAGAATGTACTGTAGTTACAATGTTCCTGTGTGTGTGGGAGGGGTGGTGGTAAAGGTAGCTCCAGTCTTCTAGCTCATTTGAAAAACCATCTTAAAGTTTCCTAGGATTTAAAAATGAATAATTTATTGCATTCAAAATTAATTAACTTATCTGGTAGAATTCAAAAAAATCATTTGGTTTTGTTTAAACTTAAACCTAGGTCAGCATGCAATTTGCTAATTTACATAAGTCAGAATAAATCAAAGACATATGTACAGAAGAGACACCAGTTGACAGAAATGGGATAAATAGACAATGGCTCTCCCACACACTTAAAATCTCCACATCTACTGATGACAGTTTCCATAGTCCAGATATGAAGAGGGAGCCTCAGTCTGTGGGAGCCTCAGGCTGTGGAGCCTCAGTCTGTGGAGCCTCAGTCTGTACTGACTTATTTATCTCAGCCAGTGAACGCCATGTTATGTCTAGGGAAGAGTCCATGCTTATGGATGTTTTGTGTATGTGGCCACTAACTACAGTCAGCTCAATTCAGTTAAAGAGACCTAGCCATAGCTGGATGCTGTGTTAGGCCCATGGCCATTTACACACCTGTTTTCACAGCATCTGCAATATGGCTGCATATCTCTCCTAATATCTAACGGTGTGCACTGTGGCAAATACCTTTTTGTGAGCTAAAGTCATACAGTGGCCCTCCTCTGGGAATTCAGAATAACCCATACCCACGCAGAGTCATCTTCTCAGCATGGCATCAGGTTCTGCTGATGTTTAGACATCCTGGCTATGTTGCTTTTGAGGATAGACAGTCTTCACAGAGACTAAGTGGACAAAAGAAGGAACTTAATGTCCAGTGCACATGTCAGCAAAGAGTTCATTTGGTAGCTTTCCATTTTCGTGGGTCTCGCCTATAACTACAGAGATCAAATGGATATTTTGGAATATGAATCCTTATACTATTAGAATCATGTCCTGCTTTGGACCCACCATGCCTCTGAGAAACTGAATGCACCGACAGCAAGCACTAACCCTGAGTACTAGGACTGAGAAGGGATTGTTTTCTGTGCTCCTTATCGGGCACTCTGGAAGGCACAGCAAGCCTTCCAGAGTGAGGGGTAGGAAGCTTCCCAATTCCAGTTTCTAGGAACATGTAGCTTCAACTACACTGTAGTGTGAGTTTTTGTTTCTTTATGAGATACCCAGAATGCTCCCACATCTACCTGGATACACCAACTGCTAAACCAGGAGACCAGATAATCTCTTGGTAGTGCCTATGTGTAATTCTTCTACAATCAGTCTGGAGATACCCCTTCCTGGGCAGGGTAAGCATTCCCTCCCCAGCTGAAACACAGGAAGCCAGGTGACACTGCCCAACTAAGAACAACCAGTAAATTCCTGTTTCTGGAGAAGAAATTACAGTCCTTATCTGACTACTTTGGTTTGACGTCAAATGCTCAAGTACCGTGCGTGTCTTCGACAGTTGCTCTGTGGAGTGGGAATGTTGAAGGGCCCTTTGTCTCTCTCAGGAGTTTTCATGGAGTTCTAAATCAAATGTCACAACATATCATACTCCCATAGATGGATCCAGAGTTCTGTCCTTGGGCCCAGCATCCATTAGGATAAATGAACTGTAGTCTGAATTCTTTGCACCTATTACTTGAAGTTCTAGTTCAGCTCACTCTTACCGGCTATCCTCAAGAAGAGTTTCCAAACGTGATCATTGTATACTTGACCTAAGGGACAGAAAAGATGGCATAATTGTTTATACTTTGGTGAGCTGAGGTTGTTGACTGATATGAGGGAAGACTGACATGTCAATCAACTTAAGATGGTATGTAGTCATATGGTTTGCTAATGCTTCTGATAAACTCAGCCCAGTTTTTTAATTAGATATATTCTTTATTTATATTTCAAGTGTTGTCTCCTTTCCTGGTCCCACTCACCCACCCCCATAACCTCCTTACCCATCCCCCCTCACTAATCCACCCACACCTGCTTTCCTGTCTTGGCATTCCCCTATACTGGGGCATAGCGACTTCTCAGGACAAAGGGCCTCTGCTTCCCTTAATGTCCAACAATGCCATCCTCTGCTACATAAGCAGCTGGAGCCATGGGTCCCTCCATGTATACTCTTTGGTTGGTAGTTTAGTCCCTGGGAGCTCAGGGGTTCTGGGTGGTTCATATTGTTGTTCCTCCTATGGGGTTGCAAACCCCACCCCTTCAGCTCCTTACTCAGTCCAGTTTTTAAAGACACAGTTTCATTATGTATCCAGACTGGTCTTGAACTGGCAATCCTCGTGTTCTGAGCACCTCTTGAGTTTGGGGATTACAGGCATTGTACCACCTCTCTTGGACTGCTTTAAGCTCAACTTTATAGTGGGCATTAAGATACTGATACTGGATGACGTAAAGAAAAACAACTGCAGAGTTGTTCTAGAATGTAGAATTCATTTATAGGTTTCAAGACAACCTGGGAATTAGAGTGCTTTGGGAGACTTATAAAAAATAAATGTGCCAATTTTAAAAAGAAAGAAAATAAGACAGAGGCTTTTCTTGCGGTGACAAATAATGTCAAGGACCTGCTCACTTGGTTGTAAAAACTAATGGGGCTGCATTTTCACACACCACTCAATTAATTTTCTTGTGTCTGAGAGCCCTAGACTAGCACTTTGTCTTGATGCCTGGATAAAATCACTACTAGTGTCCCAGATCTACCCCTCAGCTGCCTTGAGCTTCAGGTGAGGACCCCATGGATGGCAAGGTGCTTTGCTGCCACTACAGCCTTTCTAAGGGCATGGTGAATGCACGGTGCCCATATGACTTATCAGTGTTAGCATAGAATGAATTAGAGCCTGCTCTGCCACACCCCCAGAGGATGTGCAGAGGGGACCACTAATCCTGATGTGCCTGAAGGCTGCCTGTGAGGTTCAGCCTTCACCCTACAAACCCTCACACTGCTCTCCTCTCTCATTCCTATCCATGTCTCCCTCTGCATCAGCCTTTGACTTCCAGTGCTCATAGGTAGGAAAGTGAATTTGCTGCTGTCCCAATGTGCTTATTGAATGACATGATGACAAAGTCACTCATGTTCCTTCCAGGTCTGCAGTCTTCCAAATGACAGACTTGCTCGAAATGGTCTGCTTTCTTTGAAGAGGTCCTGACAGCTTCCTCTTTTCCTGACCACCCCACCTCCTTTACGAGAGAAGAAGCTCAAGCTTTTACTTCTGGAAGGTCAATGACTCTTGTGCTACATGAGGTTGCTATGGGCAACTAAGCATTAAGGTTAATCTATCCTCACCTCTCAACATTGTGGGAAGCTGATCCCTTAGTGTGAAACACCAGGACATGAGCTAGTCCCAGACCCTTCAGCTCTAGAATATGCAGGCAGGACTATGATGGACAGATGGGCAGAAGTTCAATTTGCTGTTCTTCCATGTTTCTGGAGGCTATAAGCCAGGAATGGTGATTTTAGCCCAAATTCCCACAGGCTGAGAAAGCTGTGACCAATACACATCAGTGGGTGTGATAATGCTCAGCTAGATTCTTCACATGCTTTACATGGAAAGGAAACCACAGTACAGTTGGTCTAAGAGAAAAATAGAAACATTTTGGGGTTTTGAAAGATAGGCTGCATCCCCACATGCCTCACTTCTGCCAGACGCAGAATAGTTAGTTGCTAGATATAGTTCTGGAACCACACACCAGAACACAGAGCTTCTCATCAAGAACCCTTTGTAATGTGAACAAGGAAGGCCACTAAGTGAACTTGAGAGTCAGGCTGTGGTGCTCTGAATAATAACTACTCCCATAGGCCCACAGGGAGTGGCACTAATTGGAGGTGTGGCCTTGTAACAGGTGTAGCTTTGGTGGTAGAAGTGTGTCGCTGGGGGGTAGGCTTGAAGTCTCAGAAGCTCAAGCCAGTCTTAGTGGCTCATTGTCTCCTTCTGTTGCTTACCAATCCAGATGTAGAATTCTCAGCTCCTTTTCTAGTACCATGTCTGCTTGCATACCACTATTCATACCTCCATGCGTACCACCATGACAAAAATGGGCTAGACCCCTGAAACTGTAAGTAAGCTCCAATTAAATGTTTTCCTTTATAAGAGCTGTGGGGTCATGGTGTCTCTTCACAGCAAGGAAATCCCAAGACAAAAACTGACTGTGACTAAACATCCCATGACTTATAAGCATACCCTTTTTCTGAGGAAAGCAAGGAGGTATTTGTTTCTGTTTAGTTAGAAGAATAATTTGCAGGAAAGTTAAATCATCAAGTTGATTAGTTCAGGAATGTGAAGAAAGCACAGTCCATGTTATGTAGATAAAATTACAGTTTGAAAGGATATGTAATCTCTTTCTAAGGAGACCTGGATACACTATTGTGATTGCAAAAGGAAAAAAAGAACACAAAAGTATGTAAGTAAACCCTGCTTTATAACTCAGTTGAACTTTCTTATGTTGACTCATCAGAATAAATGATATGCATTTCTTTTTGGATATAACCAAATAAATTACAACACACCACTTTAGGTCTAAGGTTTTTGTTTGGGAAGTGTATAGGGTATGCTTACATTTTTGTAGAAGTTATATTTCAATCAGGATGACAAATAAGCAAGTAATTTTTGTGGGTGTGGTGTACTCCACTTGGCGTGATGGGAGGTAAACCTGTGGGAGCAGAGAGGGGTTATCTGATTGACGTATTGAGAGATAACAGCAAGGAAGAAGAATAACTCTGGCAATGGACCAATGGATGGGTATGTGAGTGGATGGATTAAACAGTTGGACTGATGGATACCTAATAGTTGGGTGGGTGAAAGAATGAAAATGGTAATGGATGAATGGATGGATTGACGTGTATAAGGGATAGACAAAATTCATGGGTGGATGAGTGGATAGATAAACATGTGAATAGATGATGGATGGATAGGAAGTTACATGGATTGATAGATGAATGGATAGAGGGATTGACATATCAATGTATAGATAAGAATGTGAAAGATGCAGGCAGATTGGTGGATATAAGGTGGCTAAAATAAGTGAATGAATGAATGAGTGACAGACACACTTTAGGAAGTGTCTGGGTCATTATAAGGGTATATTATAGTAAATGAGCTATAAGATTACTCTTTTAAGCTAAAAAGAAATTACTTTTTATGATAAATTTATAAAGGGGTAGGAAGATGACCTTTTAGAAAGGATTTTCTTTTTATTTAGATTGCTTGACTTTTTGTACAAAGGACACATGATTGCAAAAGCAATTTCTCAACCTCTCTCTCTCTCTCTCTCTCTCTCTCTCTCTCTCTCTCTCTCTCTTCCCCTCCTCTCTCTACTCCTCTCCTCTCTCTCTGTTTTTATAAAGGATAAAAGGAATCTTAAAGAAGACATTCTTTAGACTTACAGATCAGTGACTGACTTGCTAGGACAGAAGGAGGCCTGGGGGTGAAGTCAGTGGTCTCTCCTCCATTAACTCACTTCTACTCTAAAAGCAGTCACTGCTTGCATGAAAACAGAGGAAACTCACACACACATACCTTCCCTGCCTGGACCCATCATGGCAGCAAGGATTTTATTGCAACGACTTTATTCTCAGATAAATGTGGGGCCAGGTACAAATATTTTGTTTTTAAAGTAATGGTTGTTTGCGATTTCCTGTATTTTCTGTAACTCCCATGATTCTTCCTTAACAGCATATTGAAAACAAGTTTTCTAAAGGTAAGAAGGCACTACAGAAGAAAAAGGAGGAAAGTGCCTGCCTCCAGCAGGCTGTACCCTGCTCTAAGTGGTTCTCATTGTGTGAAACAGTGGCTTTCAGGCTGTGTGTTGCCCTGGGAGATTTTGCCTTCAGCATTGGCTTAATTTTGAGAGCAAATGTAAAAGCAGAATGGTTCTGCTTCTGGTTGTTCACATCAGCACGACTCTGGTCCACTATCCCTCACTAGACATTTACTGGTAAATAACTCACTCCTAATAATAAAAACTACCACTTTTAAATTTACCAGAATCAACTGGTGTGACACGGGCCCATGGATATATTAAAACCCCATCAGAAACAAGACTGGAAAACTTATCAAACACACCAGACTGAGGAAGGGTACAAAATCATCTGTGCCTTATATGGAAGAGAACATAGTTATTAGAACATTGGGTTGCAATCCCAAAAGAACAATCATGGCATACACTCACTGATAAGTGGATATTAGCCTAGAAACTTGGATTACCCAAGACACATTTCACATATCAAATGATGCCTAAGAAGGAGGAAGAACAAAGTATGGATCCTTGGGTTCCTTGTAGAAAGGGGAAAAAAAGATACCCACAGAAGGAGACACAAAGACAAAAGGTTGAGCAGAGTCTGAGGGAAAGACCATCCAGAGACTATCCCACCCAGGGATCTAACCTATATACAGGTACAAACTTCAGACACTATTGTGGATGCCCACAAGTGCTGGCTGACTGGGCAGGATATAGCTATCACCTGGGAGGCTCTCCTAGTGCATGACAAATACAGAGGGAGACACTCTTAGCCAGCCATTAAAGTGAGCATAGGGTCCCCAATGGGGGAGCTAGAGAAAGGACCCGAGGAGCTGAAGGGGTTTGCAGCACCATAGGAGAAACAACAATGAGTCACCTAGTACTCCCAGAGCTCCCAGGGACAAAACCACCAACCAAAGAGTACACATGGAGTTACCCATGGCTTCAGACACATCAGCAGCAGAGGATGGCCTTGTTGGACATCAGAGGGAGGAGAGGTTCTTGGTCCTGGAAAGACTTGATGCCATAGTGTAGAGGCATACCAGGACAGGGAAGTTGGGGTTGGTTGATTGGGGAAGGGGAGATGGCTTGTGGGAATTTCGGGGGAGAGGGGAACCAGGAAAGGGGACAACATTTGAAATGTAAATAAAGAATATGCCTAATAAAAATAAAAAGGGACATTGGTTTGGGGCTGCCACCCACAGAACTGTCAATGTGTGTCTTTCAAGGAACCAACTGGCAGATAGTACTATGTCTGCCTCTATGGCCTCCACCATCCCACACCTCACTTTCATAGCTTGACCTAGCTATAAATCTCCTTAACTCTGAGACTAGTTAGTCTTACAATTTAGCTCTTTAACCCCTGTGGCTCTCTAGTAAGATCCAATAGGACTCTTTTAACCCTACTGGAGCTTCTTTAACCCCATTTCAGCCATATTCTCTCCCTCCCTCCCCCCTCTGTCTCTGTCTCTGTCTCTGTCTCTGTCTCTGTCTCTCTCTCTCTCTCTCTCTCTCTCTCTCTCTCTCTCACACACACACACACACACACAGAAGTATTATTGTCATTATTATTATGTGTTGGGATGTATGTGATTTGAAACTTAATATAATCATAATTAGAGGGGGGAATCTGTATTTGCTAACAGGACTCCAGGACTACTCTGTAAGACTGACATGAATCTATTGTTATTACATAAATGGTTACATTATGGAAAAACAGACACTTATGTATCCATGTGTTTGTTACAGTGAGTTCACTACAATGTCATGAGAAGAATGCAGATGAAGGCTGGAAGTGTCCAAAGAGGAAAAGGCGTGAACTCCAGGCTGAGAAATGCTGAAAGCTTCCTGGGACTCCCCGGCACACAAGGCCACCACGACTGCAGGAAGCTTGCTTACAGCGGAGTGCACATAGCTGTGACCTGTAAAATGAATTGTTTTAATATAGATGTAATCAGTAAATTAATCCAACAGCTGTATTTCTTTACCTTTGTGAGTCCCCAATAACTACACAGAATCTAAAATGCATTGCAATCATTCAGTACCGAGGTAGTTACATGATCTACCTTAACTCTCTGTGGCAATCTGGCTACCTCCTAGCAGTTTAATATCACTCTAGCTCTCTCTGTTTCAGATGTTTTGTACCATAGTGTCTTCTCAGGCCCTCTCTTCATGGCTCCAATTCCAACTCCTCCTCCTCCTCTTCTTCTTCTCCTCTTTTCTCCCCTCTGGCTGGTAGAAGTCCTGCCCTACTCTCTTTACTGCCTGCCCATTGTGTAATCAGCATTTATTGACCAGGCCAAGGAGATTCTTTATCTTAGCATTACAATGCCATATCTGGATTGAAACCAGATATGAGGGTGGAGAAATCAGCATTTGAACAACACAAGAATAACCTTACACAGTGTATAAAAACATTAGGTCTACCTTGACCACTGTCAGTTAGTTGACAGGTGGGCTTTGCAGTGTTTTATGGCTGTGTTTGTGAACATGGCATCCCCCAGGCCATGTAGATGACTGACATGGTGGTGTGGAAATGAAATCAGCAGTGAAAATTAGACAGACCACTATGTGGTGGGATGAGGAACTTCTATAGGATGTTAGAACAGAAGGGTTACTGTCACATGGGGATTGGCCAAAGTCGGAAAGGATCTTGGGAAAATTTTACATATGCAAACAGTGTAATCTGATGATAATATGCACAAGTACTTGGGGAGAACAGGTGACCTATGGAGGGTCTCTAATGAATATAACAAACATTTTATAGACTTGTGGGATGAGAGATTGACAGACAAAGGGTATGGTCACCTGCATCTTGCAAATACATCTTGAAAGAAGACCTGGAAAATATCCTTGAGGGAACCTTGGCAAGGGAGATGAAAGGACCCAACCCTCTCTGGGATCTAGGCAGATATTAAGCCTTGTTTAAAGTCCATCTTAGCATCAGGAAATTCTTTGTGTTTAAATGGCTCACTGTGTGTGTCTCTAAGGGCAAATAAGTTGTAGTGCATGCCAGGACCTGATATGGCTGGAATTGGAACACATGGGTAGCCATAGCTTCAGAGAAGCTTGGTGAAGCCATTTGAATGAGAGTTTTATAGCTCTGTAGTGTGCATTCCTTGTAATTTGGCTTAGGGAATTCCAGGGAGAAGGTCTGAGCTAAGTTTCTAGTAGATCTAGAGCCCAGCTTGAAAATGACCTGAAAAGGAAAGAGGGAAGTCAAGGTACGTTGACTTGAGCTGATAGGACATGGGGCCACAAATGTTCTGCTTGGGCCTGATACCTACCAGCAGAGAGTAAGGGGTGGGCAGAACCTTCTCTTTCTAATAGTTTTTCCGAGTATTGTGGTCACCACTGAGAGATGTTTTCTCGCGGGATGCCAGGTTTTCTGTTTTTGTTTGCTTGTTTGTTTGTTTGGTTGGTTGGTTTTTCAGAGACTGGGTTTATTTTTTCTCACTGCACTCAATGAGAATCTAGTATATCGATAAAGTTCTATACCTAAAAATACCCGAACAATATTTTCTTCTGTCCTTTGTAGAATGGGATTTTGGTTTGCATGTTTGCATATTTGGATTCCTATAGACAGGCCCAGCGGGAGTTAGAAAATGAGTTTCTGGAGAGACAGGGAATTATGACCAGATGAGACTAGAAGGCAGTGAGTATCTTCTGGAGAAGAGTCCACAATACAACTCAGCCTTCTGCAAAGACTTGGAGAGATCCCTGTGCTTTTAGCTAGAGTGCAGAATGGGCTTTGATGCTAATCTGAATCACAATCCCCTGGAGAGCCTGGAAGTCACTAGGGAAGCTGTTGGAATTTAGCCAAGGCTGTGCCAGTGCTCTTTTGGAGGGCTTGAGGGTGTCTGGGGAAGAGACTTGCTAGCTATCCTCCCTTTGAGAAGGACATAGGATTGTGATTCATGTTTTCATCAGTGACTGCCTGAGCAGAGCATTTGCACCCATCCTGGCCCTCAAACAGCCCCATGACATGGACTGCACATCATGTTTCTGTTTTCTCATGTTTACCTGAAGTATATAAGGGTACCTGGATTTGGGAAGAATGTTTTCCAAAATGCAGACAGTTTACAGACAAAAACTGTAACACCAACCACATGCTGGTAACTGAACTTCTCAAAAGAGAGTAGAGATACATCAAACTGCATACGGGTTGAGTCCTAATCACATCTACCATTATTTCTCTCTCTCTCTCTTTTTAAGATGAGAGAACAGATGAATAATGATCAGATTTGAATCTGGAACAGATTAAATCTTATTTGAAAAATACCTTCTATAAGAACATATATTGAACAAGTGTGAAGTTTTAGGCAGTGTAAGAATATTCAATTCAGGATTCGGAGGCAGTAAGAGGCAGGGGAGGCACCAGTGCATCCACGTCCAGCATAGAGGGCCGCCGCCAGCAGAACTGAGGTGACAGGGACCAGGCAGGTCCTGCGCCCGCTACCACTGGTCACCACCTGCCAGCCAGGCTGAAGTTTTTGTCTTTCACTTGTTTGGCTAGAGTCACTCCAAGATACTTTGTGCTGTTTATGGCTATTGTGAAGGGTGTCATTTCTCTAATTTCTTTCTCAGTCTGCTTATCCTTTGAGTATAGAAAGGCTACTGATTTGCTTGAGTTGATTTTGTAACCAGCCACTTTGCTGAAGTTGTTTATCAGTTGTAGGAGTTCTCTGGTAGAGTTTTTTGGGTCACTTAAGTATACTATCATATCATCTGCAAATAGTGATAATTTAACTTCCTCCTTTCAATGAATTGACAAATGGGACCTCGTAAAATTGCAAAGTTTCTGTAAGGCAAAGGAAACTGTCAAAAGGACAAAATGTCAGCCAACAGATTGGGAAAGGATCTTCACCAACCTTAAATTCAACAGAGGGCTAATATCTAGTATATACAAAGAACTCAAGAAGGTAGACCCCAGAGAACCAAATAACCCTACTAAAACGTGGAGTACAGAGCTAAACAAAGAATTTTCACATGAAGAACTTCAGATAGCTGAGAAGCACCTTAAGAAATGTTCAACATCATTAGTCATGAGGGAAATGCAAATCAAAACAACCCGAGATTTCACCTTACACCAGTCAGAATGGCTAAGGTTAAAAACTCAGGAGACAGCTGGTGTTGGCAAGGATGTGGAGAAAGAAGAACAGTCCTCCACTGCTGGTGGGATTGCAAGATGGTACAACCACTTTGGAAATCAGTCTGGCGGTTCCTCAGAAATCTGGGCATGACACTTCCGGAGGACCCTGCTATACCACTCCTGGTCATATACCCAGAGGATTCCCCAGCATGTTATAAGGACACATGCTCCACTATGTTCATAGCAGCCCTGTTTGTAATAGCCAGAAGCTGGAAAGAATCCAGATGTCCCTCAACGGAGGAATGGATACAAAAAATATGGTATATTTACACAATGGAGTACTATTCAGCCATTAGAAACAATGAATTTATGAAATTTTTGGACAGATGCATGGATCTGGAGAACATCATACTAAGCGAGGCAACTCAGTCTCAAAAGATCAATCATGCTATGCACTCACTGATAAGTGGATATTAGCCTAGAAATGTGGAATACCCAAGACATAATCCACATATTAAATGATGTCCAAGAGGAACGGAGGAGTGGCCCCTGGTTCTGGAAAGAATCAGTGCAGCAGTATAGGGGAATATCAGAACAGGGAAGTGGGAAGGGTTGGATGGGGGAATAGGGGGTGGGAAGAGGGCTTATGGGAGTGGGGACCCAGCAAAGGGGAAATCATTTGAAATATAAATAAAAAATATATCAAATTAAAAAAAGGGGGGGGGGGGAAGGCTGGAAGACAATTTTACAAGCAAGTGATCTCAGGAAACGAGCCAGAGTCGCCATTCTAATATCAGATAAAATTGACTTTCAACCTAGTCATCAAAAAAGACACGGAAATACACTTCTTGCTGGTCAAAGGAAAAATCCACCAAGAATTCTCAATTCTGAACATCTATTCTACAAATGCAAGAGCACCCTTATTCGTAAAAGAAACTTTACTAAAGCTCAAAGCATAGATTGTACCTAACACAATAATTGTGGGTGACTTCAACACTCCACTGTCCTCAATGGACTGATCAGGAAAACAGAAACTAAACTGGGACACAGTGAAACTAATTGAAGCTTTGGACCAATTGGATTTAACAGATATTTATAGAATATTTCACCCTAAGGAAAAGAATATACCTTTTTCTCAGCACCTCATGGTACCTTCTCCAAAATTGACCATATAATTGGTTACAAGACAGACCTCAACAAATATAAGAAGATCAACCTAATCCCATGCCTCCTATCAGATCACTATGGAGTAAGATTGGTCTTCAATAGCAACAAAAACAACAGAAAGTCCACATACACATGGAGTCTGAACAATACTCTACTCAATGATACCTTGGCCAAAAAAGAAATAAGAAAGAAATCAAAGACTTTTTAGAATTTAACGAAAATGAAGGCACAACATACCCAAATCTATGGGACACAATGAAAGCAGTGCTAAGAGGAAACCTCATAGCCCTGAGTGCCTCCAAAAATAAATGGGAGAGAGCATACACTAGCAGTTTAATGGCACATGTGAAAGCTCTAGAACAAAAAGAAGGAGGAGTAGAAGACAGGAAATCATCAAACTCATGGCTGAAATCAATCACGTGGAAACAAAGAGAACCATACAAAGAATCAACAAAACCAGGATCAAAAGAACCGGGAGCTGGTTCTTTGAGAAAATCAACAACATAGATAAATCCTTAGCCAGACTAACCAGAGGGCACAGAGACAGTATCCAAATTAACAAAATTAGAAATGAAAGGGGGGATATAACAACAGAAACTGGGGAAATTAAAAAAAAAAATCATCAGATCCTACTACAAAAGCCTATACTCAACACAACTTGAGAATCTGGAGGAAATGGACAATTTCTTAGATACTAAATACCAAAATTAAATCAGGATCAAATAGATCATCTAAACAGCCCCATAACCCCCAAAGAAATGGAAGTATACACTGAAAGTCTTCCAACCAAAAAAAAAAAAAAAAAAAGCACAGGACCAGATGGTTTCAGTGCAGAATTCTATCAGACCTTCAAAGAAGACCTAACACCAATACTCTTCAAACTATTTCACAAAATAGAAACAGAAGGAACACTACCCCACTCATTCTATGAAGCCACAATTACACTGATACAAAAACCACACAAAGATCCAACAAAGAAAGAGAACTTCAGACCAATTTCCCTATGAACATCGATGCAAAAATACTCAATAAAATTCTTGCCAACTGAATCCAAGAGCACATCAAAATGATCATTCACCATGATCAAGAAGGCTTCATCCCAGGGAAGCAGGGATGGTTCAATAAACGGAAATCCATCAATGCAATCCACTACATAAACAAACTCAAAGAAAAAAAGCCACATGGTCATTTCATTGGATGCTGAAAAAGCATTTGACAAAATTCAGCATCCTTTCATGCTAAAAATCTTGGAAAGAACAGGAATTCAAGGCCCATACATAAACATAGTAAAAGCAATATACAGCAAACTGGTAGCCAACATCAAACTAAATGGAGAGAAACTTGAAGCAATCCCACTAAATCAGGGACTAGACAAGGCTGGCCACTCTCTCCATATCTTTTTTTTTTTTTGAGACAGGGTTTCTCTGTGTAGTCCTGGCTGTCCTGGAACTCACTCTGTAGACCAGGCTGGCCTTGAACTCAGAGATCCATCTGCCTCTGCCTCCCAGGTGCTGGGATTACAGGTGTGCGCCACCACACCCGGCTTCCATATCTTTTCAATATTGTACTTGAGGTACTAGCTAGAGCAACTAGACAACAAAAGGAGGTCAATGGGATACAAATTGTAAAGAAAGAAGTCAAACTATCACTATTTGCAGATGATATGATAGTATACTTAAGTGACCCAAAAAACTCTGCCAGAGAACTCCTACAGCTGTAAACAACTTCGGCAAAGTGGCTGGTTATAAAATCAGTTCAAGCAAATCAGTAGCCTTCCTATACTCAAAGGATAAGCATACTGAGAAAACAATTAGGGAAATGACACCCTTCACAATAGCCACAAACAATATAAAGTACATTGGTGTGACTCTGACCAAACAAGTGAAAGATCTGTATGACAAGAACTTTAAGTCTCTGAAGAAGGAAATGGAAGAAGACCTCAGAAAATGGAAAAATTTGCCATGCTTGTGGATTGGCAGGATTAATATATTAAAAATGTCTATCTTGCCAAAAGCAATATACAGATTTAACGCAATACCCATTAAAATCCCAACTCAGTTCTTCATAGAGTTAGAAAGAGCATTTCTCAAATTCATCTGGAATAACAAACAACCCAGCATAACTAAAACTATTCTCAACACCAAAAGAAATTCTGGGGGAATCAGTATCTGGGACCTCAAGCAATATTACAGAGAAATAGTGTTAAAAACTGCATGGCATTGGTACAGTGACAGGCAGGCAGATCAATGGAATAGGATTGAAGATCCAGAAATGAACCCACACACCTATGGCTACTTGATCTTTGACAAAGGAACTGAAAACATCCAGTGGAAAAAAATAGGCCTTTTCAACAAATGGTGCTGGCTCAATTGGAGGTCAGCATGCAGAAGAATGCAAATTGGTCCATCCTTATCTCCTTGTACTAAGCTCAACTCCAAGTGGATAAAGGACCTCCACATAAAGCCAGACACACTGAAACTAATAGAAAAGAAACTGGGGAAGACCCTTGAGGACATCGGTACAGGGGGAAAGTTCCTGAACAGAACACCAATAGCTTATGCTCAAGATCAAGAATTGACAAATAGGACCTCATAAAATTACAAAGTTTCTGTAAGGCAAAGGACACCATCAAAAGAACAAATTGGCAACTAACAAATTGGGAAAAGATCATTAACCCTACATCTGACAGAGGCCCAATATCCAATATATACAAAGAACTCAGGAAGTTAGACCCCAGAAAAACAAATAACAGTATTAAAAAATGGGCTACAGAGCTAAACAAAGAATTTTCACCTGAAGAACTTTAGATGGCTGAGAAGTATCTTAAAAAATGTTCAACATCATTAGTCATTAGGGAAATGCAAATCAAAACAACCCTGAGATTTCACCTCACACCAGTCAGAATGGCTAAGATTAAAAACTCAGGAGACAGCAGGTTATGGCAATGATGTGGAGAAAGAGGAACCCTCCTCCACTGCTGGTGGGGTTGCAAATTGGTGCAACCACTCTAGAAATCAGTCTGGCAGTTCCTCAGAAAACTGGGCATGCCACTTCTGGAGGACCTTGCTATACCACTCCTGGGCATATACCCAGAGGATTCCTCAGCATGTAATATGGATACATGTTCCACTATGTTCATAGCAGCCCTATTTATAATAGCCAAAACCTGGAAAGAACCCAGATGTCCCTCAATGGAGGAATGGATACAAAAAAAATATGGTATATATACACATTTTTTCTTTTTCTTTTTTTTCTCTCCCAGTTTTGCCCAGCTTCCCATTCCTGATCCCTGCTCCTGTTCCCCCTTCCTACCCTTCTCCTACCCAGTTCCTTCTATCCAGTACTTCAGATGTCTGTTTTATTTCCCCTTTGGAGTGATATTCAGTGTGGGGCATGTCTGAGTTCAGGAAGGCTTCTGAGAGTCTATTGGGGTGACCCTAGCTGAGACCTCTACCAGCAGGGGATATAGAGCCTGAAGAAGTTCTCTGCTATAGCTAGGTGGGATTTCCAGTGGAGGGCGGGTGATGCCAACCTACTCACAAAACCTTCAACCAGAAATTTGCCCTTTCTATAAGAAGTGCCAGGATAAATATGGAGTAGAGATCAAGAGAATGGCCAACCAATGACTGGCCCAACTTGAGACTCACCTCATGGGAGACAACCAACCTCTGACACTATTAATGATACTCTGCTATACTTGTAGACAAGAGCCTAGCATAAGTATCTTTTGAGAGGCTACATCCATCAGCTGATGGAAACCGATGCAAGAGACCCACAACCAAACAGTAGGTGAAGCTTGGGAAGTTTTGTGGGAGAGCTGGGGGAAGGATGGAAGGATCCAGAGGGACACCACAAGAAGATCTGTAGAGTATACTAACCTGAGCCCATGAAGGCTCATTGAGACTGAACCACCAACCAAAGAGTATGTGTGAGCTGGACCTAGGTCCCCTACATATATGCAGCAGACATGCAGCTACATATGTTCTTCATGTGGGTCCCTGTGATGGTTTGTATATGCTTTCATTTCAGATGAAAATGTAGAACTCTTAGCTCCTCCTTAGAACCATGCCCTCCTGCATGCTGCCATGTTCCTGCCTTGATGATTATGGACTGAATCTCTGAACCTATAAGCCAGCTCCAATTAAATGTTGTCCTTATAAAAGTTGCCTTGGTTATGGTATCTGTTCACAATGGTAAAACTCTAAGATAGCCCCTAACAATAAGAGCAGGGGCTGGCAGTCTATGACTCTATTGTCTGCATTTGGATACCTTTACGGTATGCAGGTTGCCTTGGCTGGCGTCAGTGGGAGTGGATGCATTTAGTCCTGCTGTGACTTGATGTACTGGGATGAGTTAATACTCATGGAGGGCTTCCCCTTCTTGGGGGAAAAGAGGGTGAGTAATGGGGGATGGGATATGAGGGTGGGACTGGGAGGAGAGGAGAAAGGGGACTTTTGATCAGGCTGTAAATTAATTAATGAAACAAAAAAAAGGCTGTCCCATTGACCAACAACTCCTATTTATCCTTGTGAGCCGACTCTCCCTTTTATGAACTATTATCTCACAATCCTTCACTTTCCAAACTCTGAAACCTCATCCTTTGCTTCCCCCAGAGCCATGATCCTTTCCTACTGACTTAGGACCAACAGCAGCAGTGAGGGGCTACTGATGGCTCCATTGCTCAGATCTCTTCTTTTGTTCTGCACTGTCTGTACTAGGTCTACAGTCTGATGGAGGTGGTTGGTGTGTTAGAGTCCAGATAGAGATGGAATCTTACTGATTATGTTCATGGATTGCCTACACCTGCAGCAGGGCCTTGATATTCAACTGTCAAGAATGCAGTGACAAGCACTTTGATGTGCTCCTTATAGTTCCTGGAGCTATCTTACCTGTCTGCAGTGGTTGGAGAAATGTGCTCCCATTTTACTCAGGTATTGGCCAGGTATTGGTCTAATTTGGCTCATAATAACTGGTTACAAGATGTTCCTTAGTAAATTTAAATAAAGCCCACAGTTTTTCTTCTCTGACTAAGACATCTCATATCACCTTAGTGGTCCTAAGTCCAAAGATGAAATTTGTTTCTTTTAACTAGAGGAAGGATTAAAAGATTTACCTGTAGGCTTTATCTCTACTACAGTGTTGCCTGCATAGAAGCCCAGGTGTGCTCCTCTTTCTCACCTGGTCATTGGTGAAGGTCCCTCTGCTTGGGTCTGTGCCATCAAGAAGTTGGCTTTACAACCCACACACAAAATTTTCAGCCCCAAATTTATCCTGTCTATAAGTAATGCAGGCACAGGGGATAGAACAGAGACTGAAGTAATGGCCAGCCAGTAACCTTCCCAACTTGAGACCCATCCCATGGGCAAGTCTGAACCCCTAATACTATTAATAATACTCTGTTATGCTGCAGACAGGAGCATGTTGTCCCTTGAGAGGCTCCACTGAGAAACTGACTCAGACAGATACAGACACCCACAGCCAAACAGTGGATGGAGCTTGGGGACTCTTATGGAAGAATAGGAGAAAGGATTACAGGTGCCATAGAGGAAAGGAACTCCACAGGAAGGCCAACAGAGTCACCTAACCTGGACCCTTGAGCTCTCAGAGTCTGAACCACCAACCAAAGAATATCCATAGTGTGGACCTAGGCCTCTCTGCTCATATGCAGCAGATGTGCAGCTTGGCCTTCACGTGGGCCCTGAACAACTGGAGTGGGAGCTATCCCAGAAGCAGTTGCCTGTGTATGGGATATGTTCTACTAGCTGGGCTGCCTCTTCTGGGCTCTGTGGGAGAGGAAAGGCCTAGCCTCACAGAGACTTGAAGTGCCAGGGTGGGGGAGATACCTAGAGGGCCCATATTGCTCAGAAGAGAAGGGGAGGGGATATAATTGTTTGAGGAAGGAACCAGAAGAGAGCAGTGCGCAGGATGTAAAGTGAATACGTAAAAAAAAAAAAATTGAATTAAATTAAAAAAGAAGCTAGTTTTATATTTCATGTCAGCATTTTATTCTGTACTGAATTATTTAAACATACTTTGGAACATTCCCTAAGGATCTACCACGTTCTCTGATCTGCTTTGCAATTAAACCTTTTAGAAAGACAATCAAAAGTTATTGCGGAGTTGCTAGCACCTTGTGTACCACTGATGGGACTGTTAATGGAAAACAGTATAAGCTGGTCCTGGAAACCTAAAATTAGAACTGCTGCAAGACCCAGAAACTCCACTACTGCATTTTTAATCCAAAAGAATTGAAGACAAGGATTCAGAGTTTGTATGATAGATGTTTGAGCATCCAGTATCATAGGAGCATTGCTTGATGCACACAAGTACGCACATGTACATATAAGTATACATACAGATCCATGGACACATGTAAAATAGAATATTTGGCTTTAGGAAAGAAATTCAGACAGAAACTACAGCATAGATGAACCTTGATGATACTGTACAGAGTGAAATAAGCCAGTTAAGAAAGGATGGAGACTATGCAATCTAACTTATAAGATGTCCCTAGAGTAGTGGACTTCATAGACACAGAAAGTAGAGAGTGGCTTTGGAAGACTGTGAGGAGGGAGGCATGGGGAGATATCTGTAACCGAAAAGAGCTCTGGTTTGGGATGAAAGCATTCTGCCTTTGAGCGGGTGATGGCTGTACAGCACTGTGGCTGTGCCTAACACCGCTGCCCTGCAAACTGTCTTATGACTTTTTACCCAGTTGATGCAAGCCTTCCCATTCTCAGTTAATTCTGCTCCAGGCTTTCTTCCCTACCATCCAGGGCTACCTTCCACAGCCAAGATTAAGTGGCTCTTGGTCAAGCAGCTTTGACACAGTCAACCACACCCTTGTTCCTGGAATATTTGACCACACAATGGCCCTGGTACCACACTCTCTGACTCTCCCACTCTCCCTGCAGTTTTAGAGCCTCTAGTGGGTCTCACCTAACTCTTAACCATTGAGGCAGCCTCTGGCATGGCTGCCACATCAGTCAGGCCAGTTCAGTGTGTGTCTAGAGCTGTATGGTCTGAGCTGGCTGCAGAATTCTAAATGCCACCTGCAGCTGATGCTCTATGTTTTGGGCTCCAGCTGGACTTTGTTCGTGGCCTTAAGGACTGTTCGATTAGCTTTTGTATTCCATCCTACCTCAGTTTTAAAACTAAATCCTGAAGCATTTTCTGACCCTGCTTCTCACGCTCCTCTGACTCTGTAACCGCTGCTATGCCCTACCATCTTGCCCAACACTGAGCCCCTCACAGATCTTTCCTACCATCTGTACCATGGCTGTAGGGCCAGGAAACAGTCTCTCCTATCTGCATCTCTACAATGCCTCCCAAGAGGCCTGTGCCATTGTTTCTGCCTCCATCTCTTCTCACCAATGCAGCCTGGATAAATGCTCTTGTCCCCAAGATCAGACCTGTCTCTGCTTTCCATTTCCCCTGTGACAGCAACCATCCTGTGGACTATAAAAGACCTGCTGGTCTGTTGCCAGTGTATAGACCTCATATCTTACCAGTAACCCCACTGCCTCCTTCCCTCCATCCAGGATCTCTGTCCAGGTAATGCCTCAGAATGCTCTCACCTTGCCTGGCAGTGCAAAGAGATGGCCAGCCTCAGCAGGCTTCTGGGGCTTTTCCTCCATAGTAGCTTTCATGAGATACTGTGTCAAGTGTTCCTTTTATTCTTATGATCATCTCTTGTCCTGGATCAAAAGTCACAAATTCTTTGAAGTTTCTTTCATCAAAGAGAGGGGAAAGGTTCAATATCACTTTTACTCCATGCTTCTCCATCTATTAGAATGTGCAGGTTTTATGTCACAGCAATAAGACTCAGCATATGAACATGCTCTAACGGGAACATGAAGAGCATTTGCTGTATGCTTAAGTGCAACAGAAATCTTCAGGTTTCAGTAGATGTAGGGAAGGAACTCTGAGGCAGCAGATTGATCACACCCTTTGCACCCACATTTCTGGGTGTCCTTGAGATGACACAGCAGGTAAAGGTCACTATAGTGAATGAACAGATTTGTACTGGTACAAATTTGAATGGACAAGTAGACAGTCCTCTTCAGTGGGTCTTCTGCTATATGCTATATATGGTATATATAGATAGAACAGAAGTATATCCTCTTTTCTGTCAGCAGAGGTTTTACTATAGGTTCAAAGTTCTTGCCCTGCTTGAGTTTCTGCCTTGACTTCCTTCATTGATGGACGGTTAACTGGAAATATAAGATAAAATAAATCCCTCCCTTCTCAAGTTGCTTTTGATCATGATGCTTTTATCACAATAAAACCCTGAGATGGAGGCTATGGAAGGCTCTTCAGGATGAGGTCAGTCCTGTGGTTGAGCAATAGCACATCTGTGGAGCTGTGACTGAGCACAGCACAGTGGGAGGCTCCCTGCCCTTTGAGTATCTAGCTTGAGAACCTCTCACATGCACACTGAGCCATGAACTCAGCCTAGGCTCAGGCTGCACCTACTTGAAAGTGGCCCAAGAAATGGATTCTTTGTGTTTGTGCCAGGACTGCTTTCCAGCACATTCCATCCCTTCTAAGAAAATGTCTCAGGAGTAATTCACCTTTGTCTGGCATCTTGTGTGGGCACATTATGAAGGTGGGTGAAAGAAAGGATTTGAGGGTGTTCACGGGGCATTCCTAGGCCTCTGCGTCTTCTTCCTGTCTGTCTCTCACTATTCTCAGGATGGACACATGGGTTCATCTCCAGCAGAGGCTGAGGAACTTGAGAGAAGCTGCCCACATGGCAGGCCTGCCACAGGGCTCCCTGGTCTGAACACAGCTGTCCATAGCTCAGGTGTTTCCTCAATCGTATGGTCCCATGCCTGGGCAGGGGATCTATGATGGGGGGTCACCAAGTCTGTGCTGCCATCCTGTAGTCGTGGGTTGTCAGCAGAGGTGATAACTGAGGCTCAGCTCTGCACTGCCTTAGGAGCAGACTGAGAACTCCATTAATCTAGCGACATCTACTTTGATGGAGTCAGTGAGTAAGAAGCAGAGTTAAAATTTATCCAAAGACATTTTAAACATAGATTTTATATATATGATATATATATATATACATATACACACATACACATATACATATATATACATATATACATATACACATACACACATATACATATACACATATACACATACACATATACACATATACAAAAAACACATATACACAAATACACATATACACAAATACACATATACACATATAACCATATACACAAATACACATATACACAAATACACATATACATATATAACCATATACACAAATATACATATACACATATAACCATATACACATATACACATATATGAGGTGCTATGAGTGGATGCTGGGAATTGAACCACAGTCCTCTGGAAGAATAGGCAGTGCTCTTAACCAGATGAACGACACAGAACTTAGCCAGTGCTCATAACCACTCAGCTCCCTCTAGATCTTAGGTCTGGGGATGTTAGGAAGAGAAGTACTGTAGAAGAAAGTCACATCTGAGAGCACTGGGCAGGATTTGGCTCCAGAGAAGCCATGTGGAAGGACCTACTCTTTTCATGGAAAGGAGACCTAAGGCTGATCACTGCTGTTCCTGGCACAAGATCAATGATTATAGGTCATGAAGTAAAACCCTAGGTCACAAGGGTTGCAGGGAGGTTAAGATTGTTTTTTAAACTATAAACGAGGTTTACTTTGGTTTTTGAGATTGGCTAAAAGGAAAAAAAAATGTCTAGGACAGCCACAAGGCCACACCTGTGGGCCGTACAGGCTTAGGCCTTAAGTTGGCTACATTACTATTTTAACAATCGCTACAGCAAAATCTGTTAATTGTGCTGTAATTCTTGATTCTCAGCTGGAGAGTGGGGGCGGAGGGGGGGTTTCAAGGCTTCAATCAGACTGCAGTGTGAGGGTCTCTTTTTTTCTTTTTATGTATCCATATTTTTTTCTTTTCAGGTCAAAGATGAAGATCAAAGCTCGCCTTGGCCATGAGAGCTGCTGGAGGCCTGGTTCTGCCCGTTTAGTGCCCTCAGATCTCACTTTCAAAACGTCTTCTGTGGAGTTGGAATCGCCATTTTTAATTTATTTCCTCAGAGTGGTGGAAACCTGATATCACATGGGTCTGGGATAAACAGGTTGAAATGCTGAGCTGATCTCCCCATGAAACTCAATGGGAGGAGACAAGTAACTTTTACAAAATTCTTGTCAAAGCATAAAGCAAATGATCAAAGCTAGTAAGTGGAAGCAAGAGTTCACAGAGCATGAACCACGCATGCCTTCAGCAGAGTGCGAGACACATTGCACACTGAGGCAGCAGAGAAAGACCAGGGTGAGGACAGAGCTCGGGATGGTGTGCAGGCAGTGGCTGCTGTCAGGTTCATTTCTATTCTGCTTGTGGGCTGTTCCCTTTACCCACTGCTAAGACAACTGAATCACTCAACAGTCTCTGTGAGCTTTTCTTCCCCTGCCTTCCTTTGTTGGAGCTCTGATTCATATCCCTCTAATCCCATCTTCCAGATGTGGATCCCAAGGCCCCAATACTTTTGGGGTATCTGAATTTGTATTGAACAACACATTAAGGGTCACTGTGGTTCTCAATTTTTCCTTCCTTAAAATGGGCATAATGACACCACCTTACAGTGCAGCAGGTGCGGGTGAGCCATGGGGTATTCAGACACTGAGCACTTGTTAGGATGATGCACACACGCACACACACTGCAGTGAATGTTAAATTCTAATTTCCTCCATTCCTGTCAATTTTGCAATATATAGATAGGATGCAGATGATCTAGAGGAAGAAACCTTTCTTGTTTTCCCATACTTTTTTGGTTTTTTTTTTTTTTTTTTTTTTTTTTTTTTTGTGGTGTTTTGAGACAGGGTTTCTCTGTGTAGCCCTGGCTGTCCTGGAACTCACTCTGAAGCCCAAGCTGGCCTTGAACTCAGAAATCTGCCTGCCTCTGCCTCCCAAGTGCTGGGATTAAAGGTGTGTGCCACCACTGCCCAGCCTTTCCCATACTTTCTTGATTCTTCTGTCAATGTGAGTGAAAGCCAGGAAGCAGGAGAAACAAAGAAGAAAGTTCAGTGCACACTTCATCTCTCTCCCAGGGAGCTCAGAACTCAGGGACAACGTTTAAGGTTTAAGGGACAACGCAGGAAAGAGCTCTGGCTGTGTGAGGGGATGTGGCCATGGGAGGGTGGCCAGGACAGAGGGTAGTGCTCTTCAGGAGGGTGGCTTTGAGATTCTGCATTGAGCTGAGCTGTAGAATTCTCCATTTCTTAGCTTTCCACAGGTGGGAATCTTGCTCAAGGGAGCAAGATGTCTATCCCCATGTTAGCATTTCCTGGGGAGCTGCTGTCCATGGTGGCGGTTAGGTCACAGCAGTACACCAAATGAATGAGACTTCAGGGATAAAATTCCCTGGACACTGCTTTTGTCTGCATTAGGGAGAGCCCTCATATTTGTGGTGTGACATAGAAATTTTGAATACACAGGCTCTATAAAGATTCAACACACCAGAACATAGAAAGAGTTTTTGTGTTGTTGTTATTTGTATAACAAATATTTATTCAGCATAACTCCTTTCTAAGAGATTATTAACCTCCTCGTAGCCTCATAGGAAAGCTTGTACCTTCCTATACATGTAGAATTCGATTTGATTGGCACCATTCCTAGTGTGATCTAAGCTACTTGAAGAAGGACTTTATGAATGTTAAGTGTTGTGACTCCAGATGGTTTTAATTTCCTGGTCTTGAACAGCTTCCTGCTAAAGGCAGAATGGGGCTGATTCTGAGTGTGGTAAATCTGATACGAGAGAATATATAGAGGCTTTCAGTGACAGAAGGGCCATTTAAGTCCCATTTAGGAAAGGGGTTCCTCCTCAGGCCTAGAGACTGAGGGGAACTGTATCACATTAAGTTCATTTGCACATGTTGGATAGCCAGGCTGACTCATCTCTGAGTGTTGGCTTCAGGACCTGGGATGAGCAGATGTACAGGGATCACAAAGTCAGAGTTCAGGCATGAAGACTCACATGAGTGACTCTACTTGGTTTGGGTTCAAGATGATTCATGTTTGCAAGAGCTAGGCTAAAGCTTGGCATCCTCACAAGAAGTGTAACAGGTGCCGTGGATCTCCTCTGGGTGGAGGATACTGAACAGCTAGGTTTCATTTCCATGTTTCCCAAAACAACACAGCAGCAACTCATGATGAGATAGATTCATTACTTTTGCACTTCTTAGTGGTTTTCTGACCTTTCCCAGAGGGAGTTGGTAACTTGCTAGGAGTGTAGTCTTTACATTGATAAGGAGCTGCATTTTCTCTCTCAAAATTCTTGTGTCTGTATGTCTGTCCATGGGTATGTGCACAGGAGTGTAGGTGAGGAAACCAGAAGAGGGAGGGCACCTGATCTCCTGGAGCTGAAGTCACAGGCAGTTGTTCATGACCCAAGAGCTGTGAGTTCTGGAGACTGAACTTGAATCCTCTGGAAGAGTGTGGTACACTCTTAATTGCTGAGCCATGTTTCCAGCCACAGTTGTTGGCTTTCTAACTGACACTCAGGTAGACAGCCTCTCTCTCTCCTGTGAATCCAGATTTCAGGTTTTCCCAGAATTGTCCATCATATCCCTTTAAGTAACAAATAGTCTTCAAAAGCCTCAGAGCAGCCTTCCTGTCTATAACTCTTGGACCAATAAACTTCCATAGTTTCCATACCTGTGGCAAAGATGATGGGCTGTGAGAAGAGTATGCTGTATCCCTGATGGGTACATAGAGACAGTTTCTGGGCTCACGTTCAAATGGAAGTGAGCTTTTTTTGCCAGTGGACTGTGGATACATGCCACTTCCTTGACTCTAGGATGACCTGCATGGAGGCTGCTGACATTGTAGACAAAGGAAACATAAATGAACGGTCAGGAAGAGAGGACCTGTGAGTAGCTATCTATCTGTCCACTCTATTTGGGGCCATTTGTCCAAGTGGGAAGTTATTCTTCATGACCACCACTCCCAAGTGCGTGGCTCTCTTTAGGGTTTAAGGTCAAAGAATGTTCAAAGGATTACAGCTTTAAGTGCTGCATGGCTGCTCCAGCACTGGGCACATGGCTTTCAGGACTCTATCTAAACACTTAGGTAACACACCAGGGATGGAACAGAAGGCCTACATTAGATTAAATTCAGGAGATAGTCTTGTGAGATGAGGTCTAATCCAGAAAAAAAAATGACCCTGTCCAGGTTAGCTCTTTGAGAATTCAATTGTTTTGTGTCGAGAATTAACAATAGATTCTTACGTTCATGTATACATTTTATGATATATTAAATTTGAACAAGGTAGTTTAGGGGGATAGCTTAGCAACTGGGACCCCTACACACACACACACACACACACACACACACACACACACACCTCTATTCAAACAGCCCTCCTTCCTAATACTTTCCTAACATCCCACTAGAATCTCCCCACTACCACACTCAATTATTTATTTAGCCAAACACATGCTCAGCCACATCGTGGAGCTAATATCAGTACACCATTCAAGCTTAGACTGATTTGGAGTCTGAGCACAGTAAGGAAGACTATGTCATAAACTGAACTTTGAGAGGAGAGGAAATCCTCTATTTGCCTATGCATGACTGGCCATGCACATTGTTAAAATCAGATGCATGTTGGGAAAGACATGTGAGTAGAGAATAAAGGTTAATATCATCTGTCAATCAAAACAGAAAACATTCATGCTCCTGCTTCTAGTGACCAACTCCTTCAGGACCATGGAAAGAATCCCTAGGAAATAATCCAGAGTTCTTGAGCAAATCTCACTCAGGGCCCTATAGCAGTGTATCTCCTCTATTTTCATTTTACCTTTGAATAAACTCTCTTGTAACTTTGCTATTTGTGTGCACTTTTAAATTCTTTGAACTAGACATCAAAAACGGGAAATACTCAGTCCACACAGTGATCATGGTTACCACTTCTTCATTCAAAAGACTCAATGTTTTAACCCGGATGATGACCATGCTACAATACTGAGTCATGTGATGACACAAGTCTGATGGTGCAGCCCATGGTCAAGGCATACAGCTGTTCTAAGGAAACAATGGGATAACTGAGGTTTTCATTGGGAAAACTATTTTTTTATGTTATTAGATAACATAAAGAACAGATTTCCTTCCTTCCTTCCTTCCTTCCTTCCTTCCTTCTTTCTTTCTTTCTTTCTTTCTTTCTTTCTTTCTTTCTTTCTTTCTTTCTTTCTTTCTCTCTTTCTTTATGAGTGCTTGTCAAAGCAGAATGAAATAAGAAGACAGATGACACATGAAAAATATAAACAATTGAGGTAGATGCCTGTTTCATTTCTTAAGGCAGGGCTTAACTAAATGACCAAGGTTAGCTTCAAATTTGTGATCCTCCTACTTCAGCATCCTGAGTCCTGGGATTAACAGGCACCACTATGCTTGGTTTCAAAATTAATCTTTTAAGAAGCCAGGAGAAAATATTTTTCCCAGTTTAATAGAATAATGAATATCCAACAAAGTCAAAGTCTTCTTTTAGACAAAGTCATAGCCTGTTTAACATAAATAGATTATTTTTAAGGTTCAATATGTCAGACAGCACAATACTAGCAGAGTGATACACACACCAATATAGAGAGTTCTCAGCAGATGGACATGTTCATGGATGCACCAGGGAAGACATCGCTTAGTGGCTGAAACCAGCAGCAGGGGAAAGGAGCTAGGTAGGGAGTTTTCCACAACTTGGAATCTTTGGATTGGACAGTAGACACAGGTGTGGAAAGGGCAGATGGATGCAGGAGAAGGGTGAGCTATGAGATGGTATGAGGATGCAGGGCAGCTAAGACCCTGATTCTCCATCTTCTGCTCACCCCCATAGCTTTCATTAATATCCAGCATGAGGCTTTTGCATCCCAGCAGGAGGCGGACATTGCGGGCTGTGTTTCCATACCTCTCCAGATCACTCTTCTCTTTTGCTCTCTCCCACTCAGCTGGGTACACCCTCTCTACGGAGTTAGATACTGCTCTCTGAGGGATCCTGGCTACTGGCTTATTTTCTCCTCATCAAATACCTCTCTCCTTCCTGCAGACCTTAGTGGACCATAGGTGGGGTTGGATGTTATCATCTCAGATTCCCCTCATCGGTATGCATCATGCTGCGCTGGAAACCCTTTGTAAATGGAAGATGAAGCCAACATTTGGAAATCAAGGGTACCATATATGCTGACAGATCTTCATGTACATAGTGTTATTGGCCTAGCCCTACCATGGTGTGGAGGCATTTGGGAGATTCAAAGGTGAAGGAATGCAGCTGGGATTTAGGAAAGGGATTTACCAAAACAGACAATAAAAGCAGATCTGACCCAGGGCTACACTTTACTGATGTATTTTCTGTCCCCTCTACACTAAACACTGACCAATTTAAAAATAGCAGAGAAAGCCACATGAGTTCTGTGTGTCCTAAGTTTTCAGTCAATGCAGAGAGGTCCAGAGGAATTCATCGTTCTCTTGGTGACTGTGCTTAAACAGGCCACCACTCTCTGGATCTACGGCTCCATAGCTACGCTGCCTTCTGGGCACACTGATGTGGGACATGAAGCCTTTGGTGTCTGTCTTAGTTTTATCCCCTGTTGCTGTGATAAAATAGCCTGATGATAGCATCTTATGGGAGAAAGGGTTTATTTCCGTTCACTGTTCACAGTTCATCATGATAGGGGAAGGCGAGGGAGTAGGAGCTCGAAGTAGCTTGATAGCTAGCTACTGTGAGGTGGAGAAACTCCTCTGACACACGTTCCCACTGGCATGATGCTGTGCTCAAATGCATATTCAAAGCAGTGCTAGACTGAATCCTTCGAAACTGCGAACCAAAGTAATGACCTGACTTTGTAAAGTTTGTAAAGCATTTTGATCGTGGCTATGTAAAAGTCACAACCCTTCTCCTTCTGTTCTAGAATTCTGGTTGAACCTATAAATCTTTCCCCCAAGCCAACCTGCACAGAAAGCATGTTCTGTGTACAGCCTCCTCCCTGCTGCCTCTGAAGGTTGAGCTGAAGAACTGCCACAAATCTACCTAAAAGGGAAGTGTCTTCCCTCTCCGCTGTATATGCCAAGCCTCAAATGTGCTCTGAATCCCAGTTTTAAATGAACAATTTACTGCAAGACAAACATTTTTCTTGGAGGTAAATATATGTTGTTTAAGTTTTCTAGCTGCAACTCTGGTGAAAATGCAAGAGTTAAGAACCAATAAAATATCTATCCTTCACCCAGCCAAATCCTGTGGAATCTGTTTTGCCACTTCCAAATATAAAATATATTTTTCTGAAGTCAAGTGTTCACTAAAGCTGTCTCCACTGCCTCCCCATGCACTGTTCTTTTCATACTGCTGTCATACTGCCAAAGCTGTTGGGGGATTTATTTTTAAATTTAGAGATATGAATTTGGCTTTCCACTCGCTTTCAGAACCATTTAAGTTTCTTCAGCTTTTAGAATGATGCTCTTCTGTCAAGAGATGCCCTTTTTCTGTTAGATGTTTGCACCATTGGATTAGTCAGGGTCCTCTAGAGGGACAGAAATAATACAACAATACATATTACAAATGGGGTTTATTAGCTTGACTTACACAAGGGCTGGGTAGGTCAACGGTGACAATCTGCGTGCTGGAGAAGCTGAGGACACAGGAGCTGCTCAGTCTGGACTCTCATGACTCTCATGTCTCCATAGTCCTAATCTGGTCCCAGAGGACTAGAAGATTCTAGAGAGCCTCTGGTCTTCAGTCCATGGTGGAATACTGAGGAAGATGGGTGTTGATGTTAGCAATTGCTGGCAGCAACAGTGCAGAAATAATTCCTCAGAGCTCCCTGTCAGGATTAAGGGTCCAAATAGGTTTCATTTGGTTTGTCCTTCTCTGGGTTTCTGGTCTTGGCTGACTAGAGACAAATGTTTACTCCATAATCCAGACAGAAGTACCTGGACTCAGCTGCACATAGACTGGAAGTGCCCTGGAAAGTGGGGCCTATTGTCCTTCTTCAAGGTTATCTGGTCCCCTAGTCCTGAATATAACTGGTGGCATATGTAAGAGAGAGTAGAGGGGCAGGGGCAGGGGCAGGGGCAGGGCCAAGGGCAAGGAGTGGCAGATGGACACACTGAGTTCCCATAAAACAAACCTTAAATATGATATTTTTTTAGAAAAAGAACTTATTTTGGTGTGTGCATGTGTGTGTGCCTGTGTAAGTACACATATATGCATTCAGCTATCAGCAGAGGCCAGAGAGAGTGTTGGATAATTAGAAGTGTAGTTATAGGCAGTTGGGTACTGGGAACTGAGAACTGGTCCTTTGGGAGAGTAATAAGTTCTCTTAACTACCAAGCCATATCTCCAGGTCCCATTTAAGAGATTTGAAATACCATCTTCCTTTTTGAAGAGGGAAAACATTTCTATAGTAGCTGGAGGCACTATATATTGATGACTCTGTTAAAAAGTTAGTCACAGGATGGAGCCCTGCTTCCAAACTCAGTGCTTTAACACCAGTCTAAGAAGCTCTGACACTGCTTCTTAGTGTCACTGAGATCAGTAAGATGATCTCATGCTTGGATTCTGTCAGCCAGACTTCACCCTGATAACCCCTACATCATATTCTTCTTCTAACCCACCCCCAGTTCACAATTCCTATGCTCTGGCCAAGCCTGGTAAGTTCACTGTCCCACCCCTAAAGGCCCCTGCACTCATGCCAACCCTTATGTAGAACCAGGGCTCATGCACAGTGATTTGGTCCAGTCTGAGAAGCTGTGCTTGTTCCTTCCCAAGCTTCAAGACTAGATCCAGATGCACAACCTATGAGACAATCCAGCCTGCTTTATCCATATCAAAAACAACCAATACAAACCCACATGGCCAGGTCTCATCTCAAGTACACAACAGTGTGAAAGGTCAAAGCAATATGCTCCTCCCCCTATCTATCAATCTTATAGAAATGACCTTCAGTGAAGATTATCTGGTAGAACAGCCATAAACTTCATCAAAGGAGCTTAAATAAAATGGACATAACTCAATGAACTTACAGAGAACGAACTCGAGGACTAACCAAGTGATCCAGAAGAAAACAACCATAAGGTGGAATGAAATTATAAAAGCTACCCAGAAGCAGAAGACTAAATTCAATAAAGAGATAGAAACCTTGAAGAGAACTCAAGCTAAAATGACAGTAGTGCAGAAGAATTGAAGAACCCAATAAGAAACTCAAGAAAAAGGATCAAGTAGAAGACAGACTTTCAGGTCTCAAAGGTAAATCGAGGTATTAGACCACATAAGCCAAAGCTATGAAAAAAATCAGGAAAGGAACATACAAAAAAAACGTGAAATACCATGAAAAATCCCTTCAAACTATAGTCATAGATGAGGGGGAAGAATCCTTGGACAATAACTTCAACAAGACATTAGAAAAAACTTACCCAAATTTATGAAAGATACACCCACACAGATACAAGAGCACAGAGAGCACCAAACAGACTAAACCATGAAAGAAAGTCCCCAAAGCATATCATACATACATATCATATATATGTATAAGAACATAGTATAAGTATGTTCTTATATATACAGAAGTATACAGGACAAAGAAAGTATATTGAAAGATGAGAGAAAAGAAGCTACATATATAAAGGAAAACCAATCAGATAGCTGATTTCTCAATAGACACTCGGAAAGCCAGTAGAGCTTTGAAGCAAGGCATACCAAGTCCAAAAAGATCATGTCTTCAGAATTAGGCTATAGCAACTAAACTGTGACAACTAAAACCATTTGCCACAGCTGAAGGAGAAGAAAGAAACTTCCCATGCTACAAATAGGCTAAAAAGTTCATGTTTACGAAAACAATCCTATGGAGAAAACTGGAATGGAGTGGGGTTGGGCGTGGGGGTGGGGGTGGATGTCAGGTGGGGGGTGAGGGAGGCAATATAAGCAGGCTAAGATGCCTAGAAAGAAAGCCCACAAAGTATAAGCACTGGAACAGTGAGTCAGGGTAAATATCAGAACTCAAGGCTCATGGCAAGTTATTAGTTGAATGAGCCGCATATTCAAAAAGTTAAAATCAATACAAAAGGAGATTCTGAGTAACTTACCAGTATTTTCAAGATGAGCTTGGAGGGGGGTCGCCAAAATTCAGATCACAAGAGGAGAGTGAATTCATGTGTATCATTGAAATCTATCTCTAAGCCATGTCTGATAGTGCCGGACTGTAATCTCAGCACTTGGGAGGTTGAGGTAAAAAGAGTCTAGCCTACCAGGACTACATTGTGAGTTCAAGGCCAACCTGGGAAAGTTAGTAAAGCCTGTGTTGGGGTAATTTTTCCAGGGTTTCTGCCCGACTCTAGCTCATATAGCTCCCGAATAAAAGACACAGAAACATGGTGTTTTTGTTAAAGCTTTTCCAAGCTCTAAGCCTGGAATGGGCAGTTCTGAGCTATTCTAACCTACATCCCAGCCACAGGCTCCATGCTACTTACTGCTTGAGTCTCACCTGGCCTGGCTCTCTCTGTCTGTGTGTGTCTTCAGGGTGAGCTTCTCTTGGCTACACCCTCATGGTCCATGCTCATGCTCCATCCTGCCTCCTGGCAGGCTCTTTCTTGACTCTCCATTCTCCTTTTCGTGGTCGCCCTTGAAACCCCTTACTTCATCCTAAGTCCTGCCTTCCTGTCCTCTCTGCCCAGTCTTAGGGTCTTTTTGTTAACCAGTCATGGACTATCGGGGATCCTTCTTTACCGAACATTGGCTAATACAATTCCCCAAGACCAAGGTGCAGTCTGGTCAGGGGCACAGGACTCAGCTTCTGAATACACAGAGCAGAGGGTAACCCCAACAGAACTGCTTCAAAATAAGAAGCAAAATGTAAGCTGATGATGTGCTCAGGTGTGGGATGTTTTCCCAGCATGTACAGGGCCCCAGGGTTCACTCTGAGTGCTCCCCACTCCCTGTAAAATTCCCAGTGTTAAAAACTATTTGCTATGCATTTCATTCTTACTAAAATTTAACCCTGATATGCCAAGCATCAGGGTTACCAAAAGTGTCAGGGTTTTTTTTTTAAACCACTATGAAATGTATGTATGTCTCTCTTTTATAAAATCTAGCTTACATGTTTTGAAACCTACTTTTTTTACTCATTGGCTTGAGACCATAGTGTTGATTTGAAGTTATGCCTCAACTGGGGCTCTTATTTCTTCCCTCTGTAACAGAATCCAGTCATGTCTGCTAGCTTCACTTTGTTAAAATCCAAGGTGCTGTGTATGAGCCGCACAAACCCACTCTGAAGGCATGACACTCGGATGCGTTGGGGTCTACCTGCGACACATGCAATGGATTTCTTTTAACCTCACATTTTTTTCCTTTTATGGTTATTGGTATTCCTAGCCTTCCTCATGAAGGTTGCGAATAAAATATCAAGATAAACAATTATCAAGAAACCAATGGGAATGATCTATCTGGAATGATCTTCTACCCATATTTGAATTGTAAATTAAATGAGGGTTGCTAACTTGGATTAAAATAATTTTCAAAATGAGTCTCTTCCCCATTTACTCACACTTAGTAGCAAGCTTTCTGTTCTTAGTATTCAAATGAGATATATGCATGAGTGTTTGTGCTTACAATGAGAGATAACATGCAGGAATGTTAATGTTTATAGATGACACCCCTGCCAGCTCAGAGTCTAGAGGTTGCTTGGTAGAACTACAAACAGCAAGTGGGGTGTGATAGGTGCTGGGGACCGTGGCTAGACTCACAGTCTCATCAGCACCTCATAAGCCTCAGTGTCTTCATCCTGGAAGTGAGAGCCCAAGACAGATTTTACCTGCACCTAAGTGATCTGGGGGCTGCAAGGACCCCGTGGGAGCCCACAAATGGCCTCTACAGAGATGACAGTTTATTTTCTAATAGAAATATAGAACTGAGATGATCTTAAGATTACTTGGATATACCAAAAGAAAATAAATGTCTGACCCAGGAGCAGGTGATGAGATCCTTGAGGTATCTTGTTCTGAGAATGGCTTGGGTGAGAAGGGTGAAGAATTTGGAACCTGGAGGAACCTGGGTTTAAAATGTGCCCGCAACCATTTCAGGGTGCAGTACTTGGCACCCAAAGAGTATACAGAAGGCAGTGGGCATCTGGTTATTTTAAAATGTGCCTCTTCCAGAGAGAGCTGTGTATTCACACACACACATGTGAAAATAAACTGCAGAGTTTAATCTTCTGGGGAAATGCTGTCATCTTCTCTGGTATCCAGTAAGGTCCATATTGGATACTGAGCTTTTTCATAAAAAAAGCAAAATGAAAAATTTCCCCATTTCCTCAACTCTAGTCCAAAACACCTTCTAAGTTTGGATGCATATATATATAAAATGTCGCAAAAGAGGATGTGGAAAGAGAACTTCATCATTCTGTCTCTTCCCCCTCTGAGTGTATGTTCACAGAACTCTTATCTCCTGTTGCTACAGACAGTTAACTAATAGGAAGTCTGAGTAGAGACATGAGGACCAAACCCAACACAGACAGTTCTAGGGTTGAATAGGAGGATTACTCCATTCCTACTAGGGTCTGAGAGGAACCTCAAGTGTTCAGAGGGGCATCATGTATAACACATATTCTACATACATGGTGGAGAAACGCTGTGTAAGGAGGAGGTCGCAATTTCAGCAACAGAAGCGCAAACTATGTTTGATAGGTTAAAACTCTATCCTTCCTCCCAGGTATCAGATAAACATGGGTGGGTGGCAGTCAAGGAGCTGTGGCTGATTGCCAAAACCTTTCATTTCTTGCAGGTCTGAAGGACAGCTAGCCCCCAGGGGTGTGTCTCTCTTTTTCCCACACGTACCTCCTGTTTCCTTAGGCTGCTGTGCTCTGCAGCCAGATGGTTTATGTTCACCCTTTTCTAGAAGCCTTGGAAAATGAGAATATGATTACACCTTTTCCTAACCACAGCCTGAATTTCTGAAAGGAAACTCAAGAATTCCATTAAATTGTTTTTAATAAGAAAAATAGAAAAGTCCCAGATTAGAAGTTATAAACAATATGAAAGACAAGGAAACCAAAGCATGTGCTATATTTGATTAATTAGAAAAAAATAGAATTCACATTTAAATGATATATAATTCAGTTGCATAATAAACATGTAAGCATTTAATATAAAACTAAATAATTCAAATTCCCTCATCTTTCTATTCATTTATCACCCTGTTCATTTTACAACCCAAATGCTGGTCCCATCCGTGACAAAGGGAGAGTTACCAACTTGCCCGTGGGAAGCCCATTTCTCCGAAGAGTGTGTAAATGGTGGCTTCTTACTCTCCTACCTGGTACTTTGCAAAAATAAAATTTGGATTTCACGTATGCAAGCAGTAGACTGTGGCATTACATCACTGGCTATTTGAGACAGGCTGGGATGGGATGGTTTCAGAGGACCCTGAGTTCCTACCACCACTGTGCCTGGTCAGATTGATATCCCATTGTCAGATTCAACAGTCTGACCCATCTGTGAAACTAGTGATGTCTTTATTGGTATCACAACTATAGGCTCATTATAAAACCACACAAAGTTGCAACATTGTGCAGGAAAGATTTGTTTCTTAAGAAAATAATTTAATTGCTTGCAGCACTCTTCAAGCTTGTTTTAGCTGCTGCACATGTATCTTCTGGCCATACTCTGGCTGTCCATGAACACGGGGTCCAGGGAGGCCACCTTGGCAGCAATGAAGGAGTGGATGCAGTGGAGGACCGCCGTCAAATCCTGGAACTCCAGCTCCTGAGGGGAAACGAAACAGGACTGTGGTCATTGGCAAGATGCTTTATGGCAACTTTTAGCAAATTCAGTTCTTTGTGTACCCCAAGACTTGTTCTTCAAGTAAGTACAGTACATAGTGAAACAGGTAAAGTATAAATAAGGGCAGCATAGCACAATCAACATATATTTATAAAGATGGATATACTGTTGTTTGTATTGGTACTCAGACAAGGCAGGCTGTGTCTCTTTAATTTCCTAATCTCCTAATCTCCACACAGGGTGAGATGCATGTCCACTATTCAGCATTCCTCCTTAGTTTGTGCTAGGTCTTAGTCCTGAAGATCAGAGTTAAGGTTTATGTCTTCACCACAGGCGAAAACGCCAGGGCTAACAATGACAAGGGGTCAGAGTCTCATGGTGGTGGGGCTGGCTGTTTGCTGACCCTGGTTACATGTGTACATTCTTCCATGTGTAGCTTGTAATGGGCATTTTTAGAAGGGCAGCCAGAGTCCTGCTGCATGAGCAAGGGAGAGACCTTGGTTCCCCCACATCCAGTTGTCATGTCAACAAAAGGAAGAAGTGATGCCCAAGAACAAGGTTCTTTAGAAGATGGTGGGCTCCTTACATATAACGTAAAAATTATCTTAAATTCCAGGCCACCTTAAAGCTCTCAAAGACTAATATTGAAGAATAAAACCTATATAAGCTGATACAATTATTTTAAAAGTAATGATGATGATGATGATTAAATATAATGATAATAATTAAATTATTATTATTATTATTATTATTATTATTAATGATTTTGTGAGTGCCACACACATGGAGATCAGAGGACAACTTTGTGGAGCCAATTCTCTTCTTCTACCATGGGTTCTGAAATCAAACTCAGGTCTCCAGCCTCTGGGCCATCTCACTGGCCTCTGAGATCATTCTCCCCCCTACATAATTCCCCACACAAAGTTCCCAGCCCCAACCATCAAAATTAGCAATGAGCCTGCAAGGGTATATGCAAGTTGAAGTCTTCAAATGTCATGCTGCTATAGAGAAGCGATGTTAGTGTCTTGGGATACAAGTCCAACCCAATCTGCCACCCGTCCAACAGTCAGAAAAGGTGACTTCGGTATATCACTGATGATTTCTTTCTACTCTATGTTGTTTCAATATGGTGAAGTTCCAATATGGCAAAGAACAGCACACTTCCTTTTATTGACATGCCATTTATTAAATTTGAGCCAAATTCTTTCATAGTCTAAACTGCCGAGACAAGACCATGGAGAAAACGTCATCATTTTCAGGAGGACAGCCTGCTCAGGCGTGTCAGTCCACTAGTTGCACCTCTTGAAGCTGGACAGGCAGGACCTCTGGGATGGGAGTCAGCACACCTGCCTGCAGGAGAGATGGCAGCCCATCACAGGTGCTGACGTCCTCCTGGACCTCTGATGTTTTTACTAAGGCACTTCTCTTCCTAAGAGAAGGATCTAGCTGAAAACTAGCTTCTACCTTCCTTCACAGAAGGCGCCGCCCTCATTCCTCTTTTGGTCTCTCCTCCATTCCTTTCAGAAACTGTTCCTTTACTGGTGCTCAGAACCATGAGCCAACCAGAGTGCCAGGAGAGGGTGACCCAGGAAAGGGGACAGGAGAAGTTGAGCTGCTGGTACAGGGAAAGGGTAGTCAGAATGTTTTATTACTTATGATTTTTCTCCATAAGAGAGAAAGACCAAGGAACATTCTTGAACAAACACAATATTCTTGAAAGCTTACCAACACTCTACTTCAATCTGTCTATGTTCCTGATCATAATCATCTTCTCAAGGGCGTAAGTGGAAGGACAAAGCCACAAAACCCCATATGAGGGATGCTTCCGCAGCTGTGCTTTACATACAAAAGCTGAAAATTTGCTTTACAAATTCCTACGATTTGCTCAATAACAGCACAGCACGCACTGGAAGAAGCAGCCAGATGGTCACTGGCATTGAGACACACATCTCAAAGCAGCCTTGGAATTTCCTGGCATGGTAATTTGAAGCCACATCAAAATTTTTTGAAAAGGCCATCTACCACAAGAGAGTCACTCCATGCAAAATCTCAGCCAGGAGTGTGAGCTTCTGAAGCAGGAAGCAGTCTTGATCTACACACAGAATCTGAACATTTTACAGAACATCCTTGGTTCAGGCAAGGGCCTAGTCATGGTACCTGCTGCTCTGCTTGCCCCCTAAGCAGATGCTGCCAGCAGGGCCATCCTGTACTACCCCTTTGCAAGAGTTTGTGAGCCAAAGCCATGTTTAGCCTCTATGGGGATAGGATTTTCATAGTGATTCCAGTATTGCCTCTGTGTCTGCCACTCGCTGCTGGTCCCATAACCATGTGTCACAGGTGGTGGTAGGCTGCCAACTCCCACCTGCTGAGAAAGAGACTCTACACTAGAGTAGGAAGTCATACAGCAGGGAGACAGCAACCACCTCCAAATTTGTCTGACAGGCCTGCGGTATATTTAATAAAGATAATTCTTTTTAAAACTCGTTTGGAGAAAAGCCAAGAAAGCCATATAGCATCTGTAACTATAGACTGTTGCTGCTCCTCTCCCATGACAACTGAGCTGTCTTGTCCAGGAGTGACACATGCTTGTTTTTTCAAACATATTTGACATTTTGAGAATGGGGGCTTCCAGATGGTCACTGGCCACCAGTGCAATGGAGCCATGAGAAGCCCAGATTAGGATGAAAACCTCCTGATCCTTGGTGTGTTATACTGCTAAAAAAAAGGGGATTTTCTACATTTAATCATAGCTTATTGTCGGTGGAGCCTCAATTCAGCGTCTGAGTAATAAAGAGGGCAAATCTGGAAAGAAGCCCTGACCAGTGACCAGTGCCAGGCCAGGTTGGATGGGAGTTGATGGTTGATGTCCGTGACACAGAGATATCACCTCACAATTCTGACTCTGGCTCCTCCATTTACTGGCTGGGCAGTCAGGTGCCAGTGCCAACTGCTCTCCAATGCTTTTAACATTCGGTACTACCTCTAATGTCAACAATCATGATTGCCTTTAAATTACTAATGGCTTGCCACATGGCTAGTATATTTTTTGAAATTTACTCCATGAGTCTGGTGTGGTTTCTGATCAAATACAGCGAAGGGCTGAGCAGAGCAAGCAGGAGACTGTGTAATTTCCCTATTGGTGAAACTGTAACCCCACAGTGGCTCCCTTAGCATGCCTGTGTAATTAATTAAGATGGCTGAGGACAGGGATCAGGGGACAGTCACTGGAGCAACATCAGTGTGAGAGGGATATTATCCCTTTATCAACATAGCTTTGTCAAATCAATAACATTACCTCACCTCAAAATTACAATACAAAGCAAGATAAAAGTCAGAAACCACAATTCCAGTTTTAAAATGAGGAAATGGAGTTCAAAACAATCTTCCAAAATGACAAGGCCAATAAGTTGTAGAAATGTCACTTGACGTCAGGGATCCAAGGAGCCCCTTAGGACTTCCCTGTGCTCCCCCTGCTAGAGTTTTAGGAACTTGATCCGATAGTGTCACTATGTTGTAAGCTGTCAGAGAATGAGAGTTACCCCCAACAATCCTGCATAACCAGGATTCTTGAGGTTCCCTGTAGTGCAGAATTTCAGCCTTTTCCATCTTCCCTATTCTGCAACAGTGTTTTGTCTTTTTCCTGGGTATACTGACAGGTGTGTAGTGCTGTTGAAGGGATATCCATATAAGCCATCTGCCATCACACTGAAGAAACATGGCGAGTAGCCTCACAGAAAAGGTATCAAGAAAAGGAGGAGAAGGTAATTTTGAAGGTACCTTCTTCCCTTGTGTACCAATCCTCCAATAAAGCATTTTTGCATTTATTGCAGGGGCAGAGGTGGAGACATTCTAGGAAGGGGCAGGAGCCAAGGACCAAAAGCAAAAAGCAGATGGTAGCTATGGGTCTGTGCATGCGTATCAGTAGGGAGAAGCTATGCTAAGTAGGTTCTGAGAGATCCTTACACAAGAGAGCACAGCCCTTCAGAAGGCACAGGGAGCTATGGATGGAGGATGTATAGGAGGCAGAGGCATGCCTGTGGGGCAAGGACACGAGACAGAATGGGACAGAAAAGAAGAAGGCCTATGGAAAGAAATTCCTTTCAGGAAAGGACATGAGTCCATGACAAAAGATGAGGGCTTGGGTTAGGGTAGAAGGGAAGGAAATGTCAGCTTTGAGAGGTGCAGATCTATGCAGGGTTAGGATTGCTCTTCTTGGAACAACCAGAATAAAAGACCCACAAAGCATCAGGACTGCACCAGTGAGGCTTGTGCTCTCCAGGAATGGTAAAGCAAGCAGTGTGTGTGTGTGTGTGTGAGAGAGAGAGAGAGAGAGAGAGAGAGAGAGAGAGAGAGAGAGAGAGGTGGGGAGAAATGGAGAGAGAAGGATAAAGACAGACACAGAGACAGAGAGACAGAAACACAGAGATACAGAGACAGAAACAGAGAAATGGAGAGAGACAGAGTAAGAGACAGATATAGACAGTCAGAGAACGAGAGACAGAGAGGAGTATTCAGGAGAAGAAGGGAAGATCAACTCAATGTACAGACAGTTTGGATCTTGAGGGGACTAATGCAGAGAGTAAGAATAAATTGATCTCTTCAAAGGAGGTGCCTCTTCTCATTTTATTTGGAATTTACTTGTATCAGGTAGACCAACTGTGGTTTCACTTTCTAAGTCTTATCCACATATGACTCACTGAAACATGAAAATACTAGAAATTTCCAGAAGTCAACAATTTGTAAGTTTTAAGTTGCCAATTAATTTGCGTAGCTTGATGGAACCATACACTCTCTCCTCTTTTCTACTGGGGATGGGAGGCAACCTTTTGCCCAGTGAGTGTGCACTGTATACACTGCCTGCTGCTAGTCACTTAGGAGCCATCTGTTATCACACCAACTGTCTTGGCACCACAGTGACCCTTACTCGGCTTAATGATGACCCTAAAGTAGAATACTGATATTGACAATTCAGATAATGACAGAAGAAGACATAAACTGCTTCCCTTAAGCAAAAGGTTAGGGTTATCCTAAACTTGTATAGGAATATTCATATGGTATACACTAAAGGAAACATAGATGCACAGGTTTCAGTGTTTAATTACTTTTAAAATGATTGTGGCAAAGTTCCTAAAGGAACTTAAGGGAGGAAAATTTACGTTGGCTCCAGATTTCAAGAAATTGCCATTCATTGTGGAAGACATCAGGTAGGGGCTGCTCGTGGTGGTGTTGGGGGGTATGGAGCATGTGGTGGTGGCAGCTTCTCACATCTTGACAGATCATGAAGCAGAGAACTCAAGCCAGCACCAGAAGAAAATATATAACCTTCAAGCCCTACCCCAGACAGCTCAGGTCTGTTAGTTGGAGCCCAGTACTAAAGTTTCTACAGAGTCTAAAATCATCACTAGAGATGAGGACCCAGAGTTCAGACACACATGGGGAACATCTCAGCTGCAACTCCAACAGGTATCAACTGTGACTTCTGGTAGCCACTGGGTCAGGGATGTGTAAGAACATGGAAACCCTGTCATCTCTTCAAGCAAGTTCATATTTGTCTTAGTCACTGTTCTATTGCTTGAAGAAGTACCCTGACCAAGGCAACCCCTATAAAAGAAGGCATTTAACTGGAGGCTTTCATACAGTTTCAAAGACTTAGTCCATTGTCATCATGGCAGGGAGCATGGCAGGTGCATGGTGCTAGAGAACTAACCTAGAGCTTTCCATCCTGATCTGCAGGGAGGCAGAGAGAGACTAGGTCTGGCACAGGCTTTTGAAACCTCAAAGCTCACTCCCAGTGACACACTTCCTCCAAAATGGCCACACTACTTAATCCCTCTAATTCTTTCAAATAGTTCAACTCTATGTTGACTAAGCATTCAAATATATGGGAACTATGTGCCATACTTATTCAAACCACCACAGTATTTGGTAGGTTTTGAAAACAAATATTTTAAAATGTCACCCTCAAAATTGGCATTGTAAACTGTCTGTAGGCTGTGGTCTGTGTTATGAGATAAAATCATCTGTTTTCTTAGATTCACATGATGTTTTTCAAAGAAGGACTCATTCTATTTTTTAATAAATTATGTGTATGGTTATGTGTCTGTGCCAGGTATGTACATGTGACTGCAGGTGCCAGTGGGAGCCAGACCATGGCATCAGATCCAACTAGCACTGCATTATGGGCATTGCAAGCCGAAAGGCACGTGTGCTGTAAATTGACCTTGGTTCTTCTACAAGAGCACTGTGTGCTTTTAACCACCAAACCATCTCTCAAACACCTCTGGTTCACATTCTTAGTCTTTCTCCTTCAGTAAATAACAGAATTACAAATTAATGCATTTTATTGACATTTGCTGGATTTTTTTTTTTAAAGACAAACATGACTTCTCCAAGTAACCTTGATTCTGTCACATTGGTGTTTCCACATATTTTAAGATGAACGAGAACCTTGGGCAAAGCTGTTTTAACTAATACAGCTTTTGTAATTTGCACTGGCTCCAGGGTATCTCACACACATACCGAGAGCAAAAGAAGCTGGGAATGAAGAAAGTCTGTGTGGTTTCACTCACACCCCCCCCACCCCCCCTGTGCTAGTAAATATTTTATTTGGAAATTTCCATGTTCTGACAAAGATAAATAACCCCTACACATTTTATTCAACCAAAGTCAATATCTTGAAGGACAGTATAGAATTTCCCTCATTTTAATTTAATGTCCAGGGGGTAAAATATTGATAGTGATGCCCTGGAAAGATACCTTCGGGTTATTCCAGTGTACAAATAATTTACAAATGCATGAGGCTGGCACTGGCTCTTACTCTGATGCTTTGCCTTGGAGAACATCAACCTCTGCAGGGATACCCAGTGTAGCCTCCTGGCTTTTCTTCCTGTCCTAGTGAAGACATAGGATAACTTCTATCTTTCTTTTTAGGGGGACACACCCACCCTTGAGCTTCTGTTTCCCTTTTTTAAATAAAACACAGTGCTCAAATTCACTTTTCATTCTATCATTAACATGAGTTGCATCTTTGAGCCTTCACTCAGCTCCAGGGGCGGGGAATATCAAGAGTACACTCACATTCCAAAACACAGATGGAAATTGGGCCCAGCTGTCTCTGCTTGTAGAATCCGTTATGTCATAAACTATAATTAGAAGCAAAGCGATTAATGAAATGGATGGGGAGTAGAAGAGACAATCTAGGCGGTTCCCTTGCACAGAGGAAAAAACAAGTTTACAACTTGTGTGTGCAGGGGCAGCTAGATCAGCTGTGCTTCAGGCTGACTAGCACTCTCGTGGTGCTTGCCCATGGGGACAGGGTCTTTTCATATGTGGAGATAATCCTTTCACAAAGATCCAGTAACTCATTTTCTAGATATCCCCTCGTTCCAGGCAGAGACTCATCTCTGTGATGGTTCAGTCAAGGATCACTTCCCAAGGGGGTGGGAGTCCTCTGCCTTTCCCCAAATCTAATGGCACCTGGAAAGTGGTATCTATGCTGTAGAAGAGACACAAGACATAGGATGGGACAAAGGGACCTCTTGGGGGCTTTCTGATCATCTAATTGGATAGCGTTTACTTGTCACTAATGAAATCTTTAAATTTCAAATAAAATTTCAATTTTAAACAGACATTATGATTCATTATTATCTTCAAAAAGCTCATAGCTCATTAAAAAAAAGAATCATTTCCAGAGTTGGGGTGAGCTGGCTTTGAAGCACACTGGATGTGTATTGTCCTGAGTTTAAGTGATGGGATGGTTATAAGCACATCCCATGCCTGCCCACAGGTAGAAGCTTCTGGAGAAGCCTGCTGTGATAACGGAAACAGTGCTATCAGCTGAGATTCTATGCACACCCCCAAGTCCTGTTATAGCCTAATCCCCAGGGATAAGGGACTTTTGGAGATGGCGGGATCACATGAGTGGAGACCATATTATGGGTTTGTGCTCTTGTTTAAAAGTCCCTTCACTAAGGGAAGATACAGAGAAGGTGACATTTGTGAATCAGGATGTCTCAGATGCCATAAACCAGATCTGGCTGGATGTAGGATTTGAAGCTCCCAGGATTGTGAACAGACCTGTCCTCAAAACACAAACTACATGCTGGTGTCCACAGGAATCCACCTGTCTCACTCTAGAAAGAACATCCCAGTGTCTGATTAGGCTAGTTTTTTCCTGCCTTGGACTCTTTTCTTCCTTCCTCTAGCCTAAGGGGAGTTAGTAGTAAAAGCTTCAGAGATCATTTTTAGGGGACAGGCTTCCCACCTGCTTGCCTCGCGTCAGGGTCAGCTTGTTCACGGAGCTTAGGATGCCAGGTGCCAGAGAGCCTCAGAAACCAGCTCCAGCCCACATCCTAGATGGGTAACTGTATCATCATGTTACCACTTGACCCAGAGTGCCTTCTGATGGAAGAAGAGTTACACAGTTGCTTAGAGATTACATTTAACTCTGCGCTTCTGTTAATAGAGTAGTTCTATTTTCATGGTCAGCCAGGACACGGCAATTCTAATTCCACAACAGGCAGGACACACACAAAACAAAATGAAGCCAAAAAAAGCCACCTGCTATTGTGTGATGAATAAGGGGTGTGAGTAAGCTTGCATGGGAGCAGACTCAAATGACTCTGAGGAACAATGGAACCAAGCACTGCTCCTGAGGGGTGCTGTATCCCTGTCTCTCCTCTTCCTGCTGCAGAGATCATTCAGCTGTCCCTGGTCCCTCCTCACAAGCAATGTAACAATCTGTGTAAGGGCTAGAATGGGTTTTCCACTCCACTTTGCTTCTTCTGACTTTAAAATAGTTTTTCAGTGTGACTAACAAAGCAGCATCAGTAATTCATGCCTGGCATTGGTCTCTGTGGGGAGACTCCACAGCAGAGTTCTCTTTGCTGCCTGCTCTTAGTTCACAGTTGCTCACACCCCGTTCTCCTCTCTGCATCGGACAGGCTTCATTGACTTCCTGATGACAGAGACCACTCTTACAGACTGAAAATTACATGCTATTGTTTCTTCCAAAGACAGAATTATGCCTCATTAGACTGTGCTTTGTTACAGGGATACAGATGGGAATATTAAAATGACTGTATTAGTCTGCAGTGATGAAAGTACTTCATTTTAATAATAAGAATAATTTTCTTCTGAGAAATTTGTAAAACTCTGGGTGTATTTGGTAACCCTCCCCTCTTGTTCCCCTCCTCCTCTCTTATCTTTCCCACTCTCTTTCTTCCTTGAGACACGGTCTCATGTATTCCAGGGTGATGCCTTGCTGCATAGCCAAGGATGGCTTTCAACCTGTGACGCTCCTCTACCTCCCAAATGCTGGCATTGCAGGCATGTACCACCGCACCCAACATTTTATAGTACTTTTTGTATTTCTGTACTAAGTTTCTCTTTCTTTCAGTGTTAACATACTGATTTAAAATGGATTCATTAAATACATGTACAGTGGACTTCATGCTGCAAAGTTAACCTATCTAAAAAGCTCAGTCTCAAACACAGAAGAAACCGTAAGAAACTTAAACGTAGCCAATAAACCCAGAAATAAGGTGTGTGTGTTGGGGGAAGGGGGAGTCACATCACAACAGGAGCTAGCTGTGGGGGTGGGGACAGGTATTCCACCATTACCCAATACCGTATCTCCTCATAATCTCACAGTTAAGTCATATACCTATGGAGCTAAATAGAACTCCAGGAAAGTAAGTCTTTCATTTATGAATATTTTAGAAGTAGGGGAGATGGTTCAGTTGGCAAAGTGTTTTCCACACAAGCATGAAGATCTGAATTCATATATTCAGTAACCTCATAAACACAGCATCTTCTGTCCCAGCACTGGGTAGGCAAAGACAGGTAGGTAGATGTCTGGAGCTCACTGGCAGCCAGCCTAGTTGAATTAGTGAGCCCCAGTCCAGAGCCAACAATAAGGCAGAGAAGAATTTAGAAAGACATTAAACATCAACCTCTGGCTTCTACACAGAGTACACATACATGTGTATGTGCACATACATGTACATATGCACATGCCTACATGAGCACACATATACCACATACATACACACATGCATGCATACAGAGAAAGAGAGAAAGATAGACAGAGAGGGGGGAGAGAGAGAGAGAGAGAGAGAGAGAGAGAGAGAGAGAGAGAGAGAGAGAGATCAACTGACTGAATGATTGAGGATGTGCGCTAACTCCAAGAACACCTATAGTTTTAATTTTTTCCCCTGCTTCATAAACTAAGCAACTGCAACTGGGGAGGTTATTTCTGAGAGGAGCAGGGTTATATAGGTGAGGCATCGCCCCTGTTTCTTTCCCTCATCGTGGTGAGCTTGGGGCTGAACCTGCAGAAGCCTCCAAGGCTTGGAGGTGCCCCTCGTCCTTGCTTTACTTCAGTTAAAGCCTCAGCCTTTTTGTGCTCCGTCCTTGCTTGTGTTCCTGGAGAAGCCCTGGTAGTCTGAGATGTGTGAAGGATCAGGGTTGGGCTGTGTCTTAGTCAGGGTTTCTATTCCTGCACAAACATCATGACCAAGAAGCAAGTTGGGGAGGAAAGGGTTTATTGAGCTTACACTTCCACACTGCTGTTCATCACCAAAGGAAGTCAGGACTGGAACTCAAGCAGGCCAGGAAGCAGGAGCTGATGCAGAGGCCATGGAGGGATGTTTCTTACTGGCTTGCTTCCCCTGGCTTGCTCAGCCTGTTCTCTTATAGAACCCAAGACTACCAGCCCAAAGGTGGTACCACCCACAAGGGGCCCTCACCACTTGATCACTAACTGAGAAAATGCCCACAGCTGGATCTCATGGAGGCGCTTCCCCAACTGAAGCTCCTTTCTCTGTGATAACTCCAGCCTGTGTCAAGTTGACACACAAAACTAGCCAGTACAATTGACTCCTTGTCAACTTGACACACAAACACATCACTATTAAGCCTCAACCCTTACTTTCTTATTCATCCCCAAGATCTAAATTACTTTAAAAGTCCCACAGTCTTTACATATTAAAAGTTCAATCACCTTAAAATGTCCAATATCTTTAAAATTCATAGTCTTTTAAAAGTTCAAAGTCTTTTAACTGTGGGCTCCACTAAAATACTTTCTTCCTTCAAGAGGGGAACATATCAGGGCACAGTCACAACCAAAAGCAAAACTCAAATTCCAATGGTTCAATGTTTGGGATCCAACTCACGATCCTCTGGGCTCCTCCAAGGGCTTGGGTCACTTCTCCAGCTCTTCCCTTTGTAGCACACAGTTTGTCTTCTAGGCTCCAGCTGCCTGTACTCCACTGCTGCTGCTGTTCTTGGTGGTCATCGTATGGTGACCAAAACACTGTTGACTTCTACTGTAATTAGGCTTCACCAATAGCCTCTCATAACATGGTGACAAGCCTCTTCTCCTATGCATGACCCATTCAAGTCCTGGGCCATCAATTGCAACTGAGGCTGCACCTTCACCAATGGCCTTCTGTGGCCTCTCACTGTGCCAAGATCCTCAGATGCTCTTCATGACCCCTTCATGCCTTCAAAACCAGTACCATCTGGGTGACTCTTACACAGTACCAAGTCCAGCCACAGCACAAAATATAGCTGTGGTTATCTCTGTAACACACTCTCTGTGCTCTCAGAAAACACTTCCCAGAAGATTTCATCTCAGTGATGCTGGTCTCTTCTTAATCACCACTAATTTCTTAGCTCCAGCTAACCAGCATCAATAGTCCCAGTAACACAAAGGTTTGCTTTAGTGGTTCTGGTACCTTGTTACTTACAGCTGATTCTTCAGCCCCAGCTAACCAAAACCACAGAATCTTCACAATCAAAACATGGCCACTTTAAGAGTCTTTAATCTTCCCTCTGAAATTTCACAAGCTAGGCCTCCATCTTCTGCACTGTTCGTAACATTGTCTTCCAAGCTCCTACAGAACTTTCCACAGCTTTTCTAGCTCAAAGTTCCAAAGTCCTTCCATAATCCTCCCCCAAACATGGTCAGGTTGTCACAGGAATACCCCACTACGCTGGTACCAATTTGTCTTAGTCAGGGTTTCTATTCCTGCACAAACATCATGACCAAGAAGCAAGTTGGGGAGGAAAGGGTTTATTCAGCTTACACTTCCACATTGCTGTTCATAACTAAAGGAAATCAGAACTGGAACTCAAGCAGGTCAGGAAGCAGGAGCTGATGCAGAGGCCATGGAGGGATGTTTCTTACTGGCTTGCTTCCCCTGGCTTGCTCAGCCCGTTCTCTTATAGAACCCAAGAGCACCAGCCCAAAGGTGGAACCACCCACAAGAGGCCCTCACCACTTGATCACTAATTGAGAATATGCTCCACAGCTGGATCTCATGGAGGCATTTCCCCAACTGAAGCTCCTTTCTTTGTGATAACTCCAGCCTGTGTCAAGTTGACACACAAAACTAGTCAGTACAGGCTGCAAGTCTGTGCATCTGAATTTGTTGAGATGTATCCACATACCTCCCAGACATTTCTATGTATGCACATAAAATTTCTCATTTTTTTCTTAAAAAGATCTTTACATGTTGTTTAAATATTTTAGTTTAGATTAAATTCAACTATTAACTATTATTATTATTAAACTAATTTAAACTAAATTAAAAATTTTTAGTTTAAATTCTTATTTACCCGCTATATTCATCTCTATAAATATTAGGTCCTTTCTCTCTCTCTCTCTCTTTTTTTTTTTTTTAAGCAACCAGGATGGAAATCCACCCAATCCAAGCTAAGGGCTACAGGGAAGTTAACATTCATTTCAGATCACTTCATGACAATTCTCATTTGTCACAGGCTGACACATCCTCCCCTTTATCAACACAGCTAACCATCGGTTGACTGACCGATGGTTAAAAGATAGGAAATTATACCTTAAACTCCACAGTGCCACCTGCTAAGGGGCAGCTTAGATGCCAGGCAGGCATGTGCTGTTCCTTCAGCATGTGTTCCAGGGAATCTACCATGAACCAACATCCTCGGGACCCTGTGACTCCCGGGCTGAAGGAGGGACAGGCCAGATGCAGGGAAAGGTGACAGGCCCCTCCCTGAAGAAATCCTGACAGGAAAGTTTTGCAGGTCTCTCTCTGCCTCACTCTCCCCATAGTAATCCCCACTCAGACCCCAGGACTTGGCTCATGGTAGAGGGTCGGATACAACCTCTGGAGACCTCCCAATGTGCTAAGAGTCTCATCCCGTCACTTTTAACCGTAACACAGCTAACCCCAGATTAGATCTTCATAGGTTGTCCCCACCCACTCCAGAGCTTCATACAGCTTCCTCTGGTTTAGGGCTCTATAGCTTTTCTGTTTCCCCCAGTTTATCACCTCAGGCCTCCACAGTCTGCCCTTACTGCAGCGCTCCACAGTCCTTCTATCTCCACCTCAGGAATCCAAAGCCTGAATGTCCCATCTAAGGGACCCACAGTCTCCTACTTTCCTTCAGGGCTCCTCATCCTTGAACTGTCTGTAGCCTGCCCAGTATGTACCTCTACAACTGGCTTTGGCCAATTATTCACCTAGAAAAACCAAGTAATTCTATATAATTTCTCTTCTTCATAGAAAGCAGTTCTGAAATGTTCTTTCGTGGAGTAAGACAAGGGCAGGATAAAAATAGACCCTAATCCTTCACATATAACAATGTCATGTGGGTTGTGTTGCTCAAGTTAATTTCATAAGAAAGAAATTCAAGGAAAGAGGTGACATTCTGTCTCTAAACAATGCGTATGTATTACACACACACAAGCACACACAAACACACAATCTTTTAATGCACTAAATTTATACTTTCATTTGACTTTTTAGTTTGTATTATAGCTAGTTTGTTGATGACATATTTATGTAAAAACATGAAGAAAATCTACCTATTAATAATAAAGAGATACCTCAGTGCAGTGCTTCTGAAAGGGGACAAAGGGCTTTTTCTTACATTCAGTGCCTCAGACATTCTATCAGACAATGCAGCTTGCAAAGCTCCTCAATTAGATTTTGGTTTCCAGAGCATTTTCAAGCTTCGACCTCCTGCTGCTATTTACTAAGCAAAATTGTGGATTTTGTTAGAATTAAATACTTTGTTTCATCTGTCACAATCTCAGGTCACAAGCTCTCCACAGAAAAGCATCAGCCCCGAGTTCAGTTGACTTCTGACTCTGGGCTGAGCGTGTCCCCTCTCACGAGGCTGTTCTTCCGCTGGCCCCTCCCCCTATGTGTCTGAGTGCAGGGTGCACAGGCGGTACCTTTGTTTCGATCTGCTTGGTGTCCAGATTCTGAAACAGCAACTTTACTCGAGTTTTCCCGTCATCTGAAGATCCCTTAAGCTGAGAGAACTTGAATCTCCAGAGTACATTCTGCAGAGAGATGAGACAAATGAGTGACTTATAAGCAGGCTTATATTTAATTAATCAATTCATTTACTTAATATCTGGTAGTAATATAAAGAACCTATTGGGTAAACGCCACTTGCTCTGACATATCCACCTTCAGTGTGTAGAGGCTGACGCCATGCCCAGCCAGCTCAGGGTCTCATACTGGCCTCTCTCGTCCTCACCCTGCTTTTTCCCTCCTAGGTTTCCTGTATCTACCCTGGAAGGTTCCTAAGACCCTTGCGTCCTTCTTTACTTACAGAACTACAAAGTCCACTGAAGTCTCCTGCCCTGTAGGATACCAACCCACTACAATGCAAAGCTAGGCTCCTGGTTGATCACCCCGCCATGGCTACATCCTACCATTCAGCCGTGGGTTCCCAAGAACCACCAGGAGGACACAGGCAGCGCCGCCTTCCACCAGGACCTCAAGTGCCTCTGAAGCCCTTGCTGAGGTTCTTCAGAGGTAAATGTGATCATCTCAGTCCTTAGGAGGCTGAGACAGGAGGGTAACCACAGTTTGAGGCTAACTTGGTTCACATAGTGAGCTTCAAGACAGCAAAGGCTACCAAGGGAGAACCTGCCTCCCCAAAGAAGAAAATGAAATCTACATTGTCCTAGAAAAATACCAGTGGGGGTTAGTAATGTTTTAGTAACTACAGGCTGTTTCTAATGCAAACATCATTTTCTAAATGAACAAAGTATTTTCAGTGTTAGACAGACAAGGAAGAGGGAAATGGAAAGTCTCAAAAATGGCTCTGTTCCTCTAGATGGTGAGGCGTGTGCCAGGCCAGCCACACTGGCCTCAGGATTCTTCTGAGATTCTTCCATAGTGAACTGAGGACCTGAATCAACAGAAAGGTCTGGAAGCTCATGCTGCTTTTATACGTCAAGACATTTGGACTCCACAGAATCTTGAGAACCATTCACTACATCCTTGCATTTCCTCTGTGCTGAAGCCAAGCCTCTGCCTGCTCTGGCAGAACTGTGTACCAGGCTGTCTTCAGAGCAGGAATTAAGAGAACATGAAAAATCTTACCCCAGTCACAGCACAAGAGTGCCACTTTCATCATGTGGCCCTTATTTGTGGTGATAGAAGAAAATGATGTCTTGCTTCTGTTTTGGGTGTGTTACAAAACATCCAGGGCCACATGGAGAATGGGGTGGTCAGCAGGCTTAGTCGTGTGTGTGTGTGTGCGTGTGCGTGTGCGTGTGCGTGTGCGTGTGTGTGTGTGTGTGTGTGTGTGTGTATGAGCCTTATGCCCTCAACATGGCGATGCCATAGCATCTTGGGATGTTTGACACTTACTTAGCTCATTGTCTTTAATGACTCACGGTCATTCATCTCAATTTTCAAAGTTCCAAGCTTTCTTTCATGCACTTAAAGTGTAATCTTTTATTTAAAAAGAAAACTATTTCTGAAAACTGTGAATACTATCTCTGCCTGTGATCTAAGTAAGCTACCTAATCTCTGTACACAAATTTGGGTTTACAAACTGGGAACTTGGAGCCCAGATTGGTTGCTTAGAGATCATGACACACATAGTGCTCACTTTGGTGAAGACATCAGGAGACAGATTTGAAAGGGCATTGGGTCCCACTAGAGTAATAAAGGCTGGGGGGGGATCTCAACTCTCAGTGCCCAGTAATGTAGCAGGAAGGCATCTTTGTGTGGTTTTAGCAACCAAAGCATTCATATATATGTATATGTATGTATATGTGTATATGTATGTATATATGTATATATGTGCATATATATGTATGTACATATACATATATATATATACATGTGTATATGTGTATATATATGTGTGTATGCATGTATATATATGTGTGTGTATGCATATATATATATATATATATATATATATATATATATATATATATATATGAAATACATGACCCTTCCTTTGCTTTCATCATTGACAATTTTGTTGACAGCCATGGATACCTATTTAAGATGCCTGATGGTATCCACAGGGACTATGACACTGGAATCCTGGTGTTTTGCTTCAACTAGCAGAATGACCTCAGTCTCTTAGTTATTTCCTTTTTCTTTTGAATTTGGTTTTTGTATTTCTACCTCCTCCTGCCTTAATTTTATAGAATTACGGGATTCCAGCCCAGAGAAGGCCTCGGCCCATCATCGAGCAATCAGGAGATCTGCACTGAGCAGATTGGAGGGCTCGCTGCTGTGAGCAGGGAGCACCCACGAGGGGGGAAAAGCAGAATGCCACCAGTCCAGGAATTCTCCAGTTAGTGGCACCAGAAATATTTGCTCCCTCCAATCTCGAGTGGCAGAAAATTCTGGAGTGTGACTTATTTCAAAGAGGGACAGAGCCCTGGTGTTGCTGGAAATCTGAGTGGCATAGACCCTGGAGTACTCAGCCCTATGTTACTGCTGCAATCCCACTAGAGCCAAGGCTGAGCATTCACACTGTTCATGATAGCTGGTGGAGGAAGAAGGTCTTCTTTGAGTATCTGGCTTTCTTTATTCTTTACATGTGATCCTGGAACTTGGAGAGTAAAGAGAAGTAGTCAGTCTTTGCTTTACTTCTTCATTTCCAGCTCTTCCCCTACCTCCATGTGTCATGACAAGACCAGAACATCAGTTAGCATCAAACTACAGAGGAAAAAAATGTTGTTGATCAGTGTTGTCATGCCAGATAGCTTGTAGACATTTCAGGTCCAGGGCTGGGGCCTTATAGCTAGAATGGTGTTTTAGTTAATTCTCATTTTGATAGCTTTACAATATCATTCTAGAAATGGACAAATGTTCTATGGTCTTCATATTTAGTATCAGGGTAGGATACATGTTTCCTGCCCTTCCTAATTACTCTTTATGTTGGTTAAATAGCTGATATGAATAGACTGATGCTAGACAACTGCTTGTCTCTCCCTGGTAAAAGAGAACTGGGGATTACAGAATTGAACCATTAGTATATGAGGGAAAACTATGTGGATATCCATTAAACCGCAGAGTCCTACCACTCATGTGTGTAATCATACTCTCCCACTAAATCATATTCTACCCTCAAATTGTGTTTTCTTAGGCCTTTGATATGGAGAGCTCCTGCCAAATCATGAATCTAGCATTGGTTCAGCAATGCTACAGAAATGGACTGGTTCAAAAGTATGTCTTAAAAGGGTCTCCTCATCACATTCGCTTTGATCGTTCCTCTCTCTCTCTCTCTCTCTCTCTCTCTCTCTCTCTCTCTCTCTCTCTCTCTCTCTCTCTCTCTCTTTCTCTCTCTCTCCCTCTTTCCTTCCCTCCCTCCTCCTGTCTCTGTATGTAGTATATAGTTGCACATATGGAGGCCAGAGGGTTAACCTCAGACATTCCTCAGGTGCTATCCACCTCTTTCTTTCTTTGAGACAGGCCTGCCATTCGCTTGGAACTTACCAAATAGGTAAGGCTGGTGGCCAATAAACTTCCAGGATTGACCTGCCTTTGCCTCCTCTGACTTCCTTATGTGGGTTCTGGGACTGGGTCTCATGCTTGCAAGGCCAGCATTGTAGTGACTGAGCCATCTCTGACCCTATTTTTTTCCATGGTATTCTGAGTAAGGGGCAGCCTACTTTGTCTAGCCCAAGGAGGCCTTAAAGGCTTGACATAAATTCTAATGTTTAATGGTCAAGGTTCAGACTGATTAGACAGTCAGTCACCAGGGAGTCTAGTTCCTAAGGGCTCATAGCTGTCATATGCCATGTTATAAAACAATGATACCATTTAAAACCTTTGAAAGGTTAATTTGCAGGGAAAGATGCTAGATTAAACATTAAGACATGTCCTCAGAGCCCCATTTGAGACCCATGGGAAGTAGGGACATTGCCTGATAAAAAGGAAGACAAAGGAGCAGGAAGGGATTTAAAAGTAAAGGAAGATGGCTGATGAATGGCTTAATTGGTAAGTCATTGAACCCACTGAGGGTCCAACCTCCACATGAAAGCAAGGGGCCATGCAACCTTGAGGTTGAACATGCTGCTTGTAGCCTCTGCAGACTGGCTCAGAACTTCCCACAGATCCTTATAGAATCAGGAAGGGAGCTACAGCATACTAGAACTCACTTCCAAGTCATTGGGAACCAGGGTTCATATCAAGCTCTTCCCCTGCAGTGTTTCTGTCCCTGGCTGCACACCAGACACTGGGCAGACATGGTAAGATTCTCACAAATGGCCTCTTGAAGAATCTTGTGTGCACTGTTCTAATCCCTGAGTGACAGGAAGATTGGCTGTCCATGAATAAATCAAAGACAGAAGCACAAGTGGACCATCAGTGGAATCTCCATCAGGCAGAAGGACTGATGTCCTGTGCTTCGCTCTTCCTATGTAAGGGCCGGGGCTAGGATCTCGTCTAGGATACTGACAAATGCAGTGCAAAACACACACATAGAATCCTTCAGACTGTGTGGAGGTAGACCATGCAAACCTGCCCTTACGGTAGAATCCTGAAGGTCTTATATTTGGTGTCCTGAAGTGTAAGACTGCGTGTCAGAGGAGAAGCAGAAACTTCATGGAAGGCACTTCTTCCTCCATTGGAAATGCTGTAATGCCATACACATCCCAGAAGTTCACACATGGCAAGAACATTCAGATCTGGAGTCTAGATCAAATTAGTAGCAAGTTCTGTGTGAGTACTATGGTCACAGAAGGTACAGTGGCAAGAATTCTTGACAAGGATCAAGAAGTCATTTGCTCACTGACTCCTTGCTATAAGCATGAATGGCCTTTGATGCTAGATGTAGAATTGAAATCCATACTTGATATTGCATTTGTATGCAACTGCATTTCATTATTACTAAAATCACCATGTGAGTCCATGGGGGGGGGATATCATGATAATTTCCCTGTGAGGAAGTGAAGTGACAATATTTGTAGTGAGTTTTCAGGTACAGGATTCTGTAAAAAAAAATCAGGTTCCTTTTCTGTCTCAGGATTTCACTACCTCTGCGCAGTCTGCTTCAATATTCTGTATGGTGCTCTGTCCTGTTCATAGCAGGTGCTAAGCAGCACTGTGGGCCCCCATCATGGACATCCTAAAGAAGCAGAGTACAGTTCCCTTCTAGGTCCTGGTGATGAAAACCTTCACTAGACATCTCCATGTGTCCCCTAGAGGGCAGACTTGTCCTGGCTGAAATCTTTGTTCTGGAAAAAGGAAGGGCATGGGACAGAGTTCTAGATAGAAGTTGTTGTCTGGGTTGGGAGTACTTATCAACTGGTTGAGAGATTGGGTCACAGAAGAGCATAGCCTAAGAAACTCAGATATGGCAGTTTGGAAACAGCTATAACAAAAAGATTGCTGGTCTTTAGAAGCCTTCGACGAGACTTCACTTCTTCAGTGCGGGGCTCTGGGAACAAGGGGAGGCCAAAGATAAGTCTGCATAAGGTATGTGAAAAACTGGTTTCTGGAAATGTCGTTATGGTTCATAATGGAAATGAAGCCATGAGCCGGTAGAATCCACGTGTATGAATGAGCTCAAGCGTGAGACCCCAAAGACCAGACACATTGCCATTATTCCTGTCAAATGGCACAGCCTCAAACTGAAGCTTCATATAACAAGAAAAGCTCTGATGGTCCAGAGTCTCCTAAGTGCTGATTGGCAGCAGCCAATCTGAAGGGAACCAAGGTAGCCTGAATGGACAATAGGGACATGCTTTCTGCTTTGTTCTACAAGAGAAACCACAGGAAGCTCCTTCCTGTGAGCCACAGGGTTCTGTAGCAAGGGACCCCTTGATCCTGCTCAAGCCACCCACAGAAACCACTCTTCTGTTCTGTGGTCTGTAGTAGGCTGTTACGATTTGTCCTTGCTAATAAAAGCCAATGAGATCTCCAAACTAAATCTGCTGGCGTCCCGGGTTCATAGCAGCATTCCTCAGAGGCATGCCTCCTCAAACATCACTCATGTGTAATTAGCAAAGTAGGTCTTTATAAATATTATGTGCAAAAGCATTGGCTCTTCGAGTTGGCAAAGGATTTCTTAACACTTATGTAATTTGGAGAGCCCTCAGATGATGATGGAATTAATCCAGTGATTTCTACCGCTTACACAGGCAGCTTAATCAATACAGCTGGAATCAAGGACAGCTTTCCACTCCTGGAGGCCTTCTTTTAGCATGCGGAGCTTAGTCTCACCAAAACCACTCGGGTTTTAAGCAATGGGGTCTTTTCACTACGTTCTAGTGCTGTGGGTTTCTTCCTTCAGAGAGATTATGAAAACCCATCCTGTAATTTCCTCTCTCTCCTTCCCTTCCATCTCTGTCTGTCTGCCTCTGAATCACAGTTGCCAAACACCATTTCACTGGAGTTTTTGCTGCATGGGTTCTAGGCCTGTAAATACCCAGGGACGCCCAAACTAGCAAGAAGGAAGGCAGATTATAGAAGCAGACCTTTGACTCAAGCACAGCTGGCGGGAGCTGCCTGCTCTCAGACATATCTGAGAAAGTGCAGGGTAACATGTACTGATCCGCAGGGATTCCCTGCATCTTACCTTTGTTTTACTGTCAAAGCAGGTGAATCCCAGAGCGAAATCCACCGTGAAGCACAGCATTTCTCCTTGCCAGCTGCACAGATATGTTTTTGACTAGAAAAGAGTATTAATTTTGAGTGAGTGCTCTGCAATAATTCTGGTTAACTATAGGAAGGCGGTTGGCACATTAGCTACTTTAGCCAAAGTACACTGTTTAAAGTCTGAACACACAAACTATGTAGACTAAAAAGGTGGGTTGCAGGGAACTGCAGAGATAAGTCTAGGCACTGAGATCTTCCTTGCTTTTTGTTTTTAGACAGACAAAGGATGTAAAGGCATCAACTAAACAAAACCAAATCATGAAGACATTTCAACAGATATGTGTTCTCCAAGGTACTTTTAAATACACTCTCTGGAATATCTGTGTGCTTTAAGTGTTTCTCAGTAGTCTAGGGTATATAAAGGGCATATAGAAAAGAACAACAGTCCTAAAACTGGAGAAGTTGTTTTGTGTCAATTTCAGTAATCCCTCTGCAGTGAAGTTAGCCCAGTCTACAAAAGATCGGAAGCCATCATTTCTGTGGGGAAAATCAGGGTACTTTTCATGGGATAGAAATGAAGGTCTTGCTTAGGGATGATGATGAGACAGGATTTGATTTTCTGACTCTCTGCCACATGTACTCAGCACTGGAAAGTCAGGAGGAGCCCACCTTGCACCTGCACTGCTTCTTATCCCTCTACCCAGGGTGCCCTGGGCATCCACTGCACTGTTACTGACTCTGCCACTTAGATCCGCTATATTATATTCTCATCCTAGTAACAAGACAGGTTGAATACCATTTAAAGATATCAGAGATCCCTGGTGAGGTTGTCAGTACATCTTGTCTCCATTCTCTCCTTCACCTTTCATAGGGGTACAGAGAGCAGACCCATGAAGAGAGGACCCTGTCCAAAATGACTTAAGAGCCCTTCGTCTTTCTCAGTCTTCAATCAACTTCCCAGTGCTGACAGGTAAGCATACCTGCTCCTCAAAACCACAAACACAGAGGCGGCCCACTGCACACTATGCAGGCTGTGAGCATTTTGTTGCTGTTAGGAAATGGAAGCTCTACTAGCCCCAGCTCTTCCCTTAGCTCACCTTCCCTAATGACCCAGAGCAGAAGAGCTGGATGTCCTTTTGCAAATCCATGACAATTTATGTTCTCATCATTTAGGACTCACTACATGTCTAGAATTTAAATGTAGTGATTATAAACTGGGAGAAAACATTTCCAGGGGGCCATGGCATTCGTATATCCCAAGTCTCTGACATCATGAGAATAGTAGATCTGTGAGTTCCAGTGGATACAGCCTGGCCCTTGGAGGGTAGGAAAACACTCTTGTAGAATGTTACAAGCTCACGCACTTCACCAGCCCCTCAAGGTCTCAGGAAGGATAGGGGAGAAACATGGAAGGTTTGTGCAGAGGCTCAGCCCTGTGGAATCTCACAGCAGAGCCAGCCAGTGGTTGCCAGGCACACAGCCTCTGCTCATTCATATCTTCAGGATCTGCTGTGATGTGTGTGAGTGTGCAAATGCGTGTTAAATCACAGCATCTCTATTGTGTTCTATAATAATCCATTTCTTTAATATGTTGGAAAAAACTCAAGTTGACATGTTTTTTAGTCCTTTGAAAAGAGTAGGTCTCAAGGTCCATCCAGTGGGAGAAGGGTATTAGAGAAGTGGTCATAAACATGGCCACTTTAAAGGTACCCTTGTTGGACTGCTTAAAGTTTAAAAATATATCAGCAGCTTAAACATTTTAATGTTACTGATAGGAAGTATTTTTTTAAATGTTAAATAATTTTATAATATAAACCTGCAAGTCTTCTGCATAATACAGTTCTGAGCCTCTTGACATGGTTTTTTGTCAACCACATAACTCTTTTTTTTCTATATTCTTTGTTTACATTTCAAATGATTTCCCCTTTCTCAGTTCTCCCCTCCCCATAAGTCCCATAAACCCTCTTCCCTCCACCCATTCCCCAATCACCCCGCTCCCATTTCTCTGTCCTGGTACTCCCCTACAATGCTGCATTAAGCTTTTCCAGGATCAGGGCCCTCTCCCTTCTTCATGGGAATCATTTGATATGTTAATTGTGTCTTGAGTATTCAGAGCTTCTGGGCTAATTAATATCCACTTATCAGTGACTGCATTCCATGTGTATTCTTTTGTGATTGGGTTACCTCACTTAGGATGATATTTTCCAGTTCCAACCATCTGCCTAAAAATTTCATGAATTCATTGTTTTTAATTGCGGAGTAGTATTCCACTGTGTAAATATGCCACATTTTCTGTATCCATTCCTCCATTGAGGGACATCTGGGTTCTTTCCAGCTTCTGGCTATTATAAATAAGGCTTCTATGAACATAGTGGAGCATATTTCCTTATTGTATGCCGAGGAATCCTCTGGGTATATGCCCAGGAGTGGTATAATAGGGTCTTCCGGAAGTGTCATGTCCAGTTTTCTGAGGTACCGCCAGACTGATTTCCAGAGTGGTAGTACCAAGTTGCAATCCCACCAGTAGGGGAGGAGTGTTCCTCTTTCAATAAGGGAGTATTTTTATGACACATGTTTAGAATTGTTCAAGATATACAGGCTATAAGAATGACTTACTGAGTTGCTTTAGATCTGCTGGTTAAAGTATGGATAAAAGTTGCACACAGAGCCCTGACTGGCTGGGCAGAGAAGAAATGCCCAACTTGTGGTTCGATACAGCATGGCATACAAAGGCCCACTAAACAGTGCTTCATGGTTGACTGTGGCATAGGACACCCAACAAAGCTCTGTGAATAAATTACTGTGCTCAGGAGAGATGTACTAAATGCCTCCCACTACCAGTACCCAGACTTTAGAACAAGTTTGCAGAGCAATTTAGAACATATTATATGAAAAGGTCAGAGAGGCCTTAATAATAGCTCAAAATGTATGGCTGTGAAGGTCAGCATCGTCAGAACAAAGGAAAAGGCGGCAACAAAGAAGAACCAGTGTTTAAGAAAAACATCAAAAACCTCAAGCACAGAATCACCTGGAGTTTTTGTTAAAAAAAAAAAAAAACCAAGACAAAAACCAAAAAACCAAATGAGAATACTAGCGATCAAAAATGCCTTCTCAACTTTGTTCTGGAGAAAGCCTTGTTGCCTAGAGATGGTGCAGAGTCAGCCCCTATGCAATGGCTAGTATCCTAGGAGGGGACAATGTGAAAAGAACCAACAGTCTGTCAGGCTTAGTATGGCTTGCCTGCAATGCTGGCTTTCAGGAGGCTGAGGCAGGAATACTGTTAGCCTGGGCTGGCTTAGCCCATACGGTCGGTCGGACTCTGTCCAAGATAACAATCAAAATGAGGATGTTAATGAAGATTATGATAGAGACATCAACACAAGCAACTTGGAAAAGTCCTGGGCTCAGACACAAAAAGCAAGGAACAGGTCTAATCACATCCCACCCCCACCCCCACCCTCCCCACCCCCACCAAGCTTGATGGTATTTGTGGAGGATGTGATGTGTAGTGTCCTTTCTGGTGCTGGCTTTTTTTTTTTGTCTATCCCTAGTGTGTGTGTGTGTGTGTGTGTGTGTGTGTGTGTGCGCGCGCCCCCGCATGTGTGTAGTATTTGTATATGTATGTTTGTATGAATGTGTATGAATTGTTTGTTTTTATATATGCATATATATATTATGCCTCTGTCTCCCCCTCCCCTCCCCTCCCCTCCTTTCCCCTTCTTCTCTCCCCTCCCTTCCTTCTTCCCTTCTTCCCTCCCCTCCCCTCCTCTTCCCTTCTTCCTTCCCCTCCCCTCTCCTTCTTCCCTCCACTCCCCTCCCTTTCTTCCCTTCCCTCCCCTTCTTCCCTCCCCTCTCTTTCCCTTCTTCCCCCTTCTCCCCTCCCCTCCCCTTCTTTCCTCCCCTCCCCTCCTCTTCCCTTCTTCCCTCCCCTCCTCTCCCCTTCCCTCCCCTCCTCTTCCCTTCTTCCCTCCCCTCCTCTCCTCTTCCCTCCCCTCCTCTTCTCTTCTTCCCTCCCCTCCCCTTTTTCTCTCCCCTCCCCTCCTCTTCCCTTCTTCCTTCACCTCCCCTCCTCTTCCCTTATTCCCTTCCCTCCCCTCCCTTTCTCATCCCTTCCCTTGATTGTGAGTAACTGTTTTCAATTCTTTTCTAAGTATTTGGTAGCCTTCTCCAATGGAACCAATGGAAGCATCTGGTCCAGATATCCCTTTATTGGAGAAGATACTACACTGCACCTTGGTAGAACCCTTGATTTTTGTCACCTACTCTATGTATTCAGAGCGCCACAGGGCCTGTCTCCAAGAAGTCTGCCATGCTCTTTTTCTTCCCTGGTTCTGGCAATTTATTTTCTTTCCTCTCTTATTTTCTTACATGCTTATCAAAGTTAATGATATTTACAGACAGACAGCTTTGAGGATTTGCCTCAATACTTCCCTGACACATTAATGACACAATGTTTTCAAGTATCTGAGTATGTTCCTGCTATCTTTCAGTTACTGATTACTGTTTCCAATTTGGTTGGAGAACACCATTTAAGTGGTTTCATTTCTTATCAGTTAGTTTTCAGTGGTTACTTCATAGTCTGGGTATGGTTGATGTTGGTGTAAGTCCCAAAACCCTTCAAAATAGCCTCCAGTCACTCCACTGTCCAGGGGGACGCTGCAGACGTGCGACTTGTGCTTTGCTGTTGCTTTGTGTCCTTCAGCTCCCTCAGCTCTGTGTCTGGTGAACACACATGCATTGCCAAGTCTCCTTGGCTGGGGAGTTGGCTGCTCATCCTCCCACAATTCCTCCTGCTGTAGCAATCTTTGCTTTGAAGTCTACTTGATTTGATGACTGCTACTCGTTTTCCTTTGACCCAAGCCACACGGTGATATTTGAGGCGGCCTCTCTGTAGGCATCATATGCTTGGGTGGTACCCGCTGTCTGTGTAAGTCATTTATTTACTTACCTGTTTGTGCACAGCTTTTAGTTGATGGGATTCCTTGGTTTCTGCCTGCCATTTCCTATCTCCTGTTTAATGCTTCCTTTCTGCTTAATGCCATGTTAGGAAAATGTTAGCATTTTGTTTTTATTTGTCTGAAGGGTTTTGAGTGTTGTCATGGCTGTCCTCACCCCAGAGACTTACACAGGCCTCTCCTGCGTCCACATGGCCTCCCCTCCCCTCTCACTTGGCTTAAGCATTTTCACTGCGTACATTTGGACTCAGACTGGACAGTTGGTACAGCTTTTGCTTCAACTACAAGCAAAAGCTTGTACCTGCCCTTCTCTTCCTCTTCCCCAACACTCTGGGTTCCCACTCTTGGTTTTCTTTTCTTTTCTTTTCTTTTCTTTTCTTTTCTTTTTTTTTTTTTCTGTTTAGAGAAATTCTCTCTCTAGTCCTTTTAGGAATGTCTGCCAGGGACAATTCATCTTCATTCTCCCTTAATCAGGAAATGGCTGGAAAGACATTTTTAATCTTTGAAAGGTACTTTCAATAATCTGATCTGTAAGCCAATGCCTTTGTCCTGGCACTTAACTACTGGGAACCTTCTGTCTGCCATCATTCTTTTTTTTATGAGAAAGTTCATGTAATCTCAATTATTTTACTCTGCAATCTTCTATTCTCTCTGGCTGACTTCAAGATAGTTTCATTTTTTATCTGGTTTTCTGAGGTTTAATCATGGCAGGCCTTGTTGGTGTAGGCTTCTCGGGGTGCTTCTGTTTCGAGTCTGCTCACCTCTTAAATGCACAGGCTTCTATCTTTGAAAGTTTAAACTATAGTTTCTTTGAGGATTTTGTCTTTCCTGCCTTCTCCTCTCAGGTCTCTGGTCACAGGCATTGCGCCTCAGTCTGTGTCCTGAGTTTGCCTTCGCTCCAATCTGTGCTCTCTCTGTTACACATATAGATGGTTTTGTCAGCTTGGATTTGGCCCCAACCCCTCCCTCTGCCCTTATCTTACCTCATTGGTTGAGCTTTTAATTCAGTCACAATAATTCACACATTTACATTTTCTATTTTCTTCTTTCTCTCCTCTGTTATGTTAGATCTCTTTGTGCTTATGATATTTTTATTTGTTAGAATATATTCATACTTGCTTTTTGAAGCATATATTTTTAAATCCACAGCTGCCCTCAAATCTTCCCAAAATAAGTTTAACATTTCTGAATTTCAATGTTGGCACCTGAGGACTGTCTAGCAAGTCTCTGAGATGTTCCTAGATCTTGGCAAGACAGGTGGTTTTCATTTGCAGTCTGGGGACTTTTGTCTTATGAGATGTCTGATCTTAGGCAAATGTTCTGTTTGAACCAATTCCTCAATATTGTCTCAGCAGGGGAGAGGATGTCAGGTGTGCTAGACACCCAACCCCCTCTTGCCTTCTACGCATGCTCTGGATTCCTTGTTCACCCTCGATGAAGACAAAGATTCTGGCCATTTACTTATATGCTCTAATCCAACCTGGGAAGGACATTTGGGTTCCCCATAGCTGGCAAAGGGGGAAATCCTGGCTCAAGAAAATTCCCTACCTCAAAGCCAGAACCATAAAACAGGGCCAGGGCTTCAAAACACCATGAACCATGGAATTTTAGAAGGCAGGAAATACCCATCATCCGCTGGGAACCAGGGGTTGCAAAACAACCTGGCTTATCTCTCACTTTGCAATTTATTAAAACAACAACAACAACAACAACAACAACAACAACAACAACAATAAAACAATTTCTGGGCCTGGTAAAACCAGGCCCTTCTTGGCTTTATTTTCAAGTCCTATAAAAATTGATTCTTAGATCCTGCACGGCACGTTCTCCTGTACCCTGAAGGTTTCTGGTCACCAAATTCTTAGACCAGTAAGACTGTTCTAGCTTCTCTACACTGAGTTGTTGCTATACAAATGATTTCTTTTTACTAGGCTGCACCTTTAGCATAGGGCTTTTCTGAGTCTGCCTGTTCACAGTTCTTGGGTTTCCTGGTCATGGCTTCTTCAGTTCCAAGTGTGAGAAAGTGAGGCAGAAGAAAAAAAATTTTTTTTCTCTTCCAAGGCCTCTGGCTAGCCAGTTTCTGTCATAGCTTTTTGCTAGAAAAGATGGATGCGTTGACTAGTTCACCCCTAGCTGGTGGCCCCATTTTGGGAGGGTAGAGAAACTTCAGGAGGTGGGACCTAGCTGATCACTAGAGGTGATTCTTTGGAGGAGATTTTGTCGCTGTCATTTCCTGTCCCTCTCTGCTTTGTGGCTGCCACAAGCAGGAACACCTTTGTCTACAGTCAACCCCACCCCGCATGACATCCTGCCAGTGATCATAAACTGAAGTCCCTGAAACCAAGAGGAAAAGAACATTTTCCTTCCATGGCTCTGCCAGGTGTTCTGTGGTGTTTCACAGAAATTACCAATGGTTTCCCATTTTCCTGCTCTCAGGGCTACCCTGTGTATTATGTGTAATATCAAGGGTTTTATCCTACTTAGTGGAAACAGAAAAGGGGCCTTATGCTACTCTCTAGAGGTAATAGCTTCAGAAGAGTATTTCCAAAAATTTTATTTTTATTTTTTGGTCACAGCATGGTGTAATGATTTAATAAAAACAGTTAAAAACAATCTACTGCTATTGAAATTCCAGTGTAGGTTTTCTGTGACAATCCCTTGGATTCTTCTATATACAGTTCTTTCTAGAAGAGAGAGTGAGCACATGGCTAGGCTTCCCCCAACTCCTTCCCCGTGGCCACAGTTCTTCTGTCTACTGCGAGTCTCCACAGGAGCCCTGGAAAGCACACTACAGCTGGGTGCAGGCTGGGGTGTGGAGCCAGTGGGCTCTGCACGCCTATGTCTGAGTTACCTTCAGAGACCACCCCAACCTCTTCCACCTGTTCCTGAGAAGTGAATGAATCCATTTCCCCTTCCATATCTCAAACATATACCTTATTATTAGCAATAGTGAATGGTGTACAGAGACCCTGTCACCCTCAGCGTGATAGGACAGAACCTGTCCTTACAAAATGCAGAGATTGGGTTTGGAGCTGGCCCACATCCATGGACAGCCCATCCTAAGTACGGGTTACTTATTAAGGCTGTGTATGGGTGGTTCTCCACAGACAGCGCATCATAGGGAAATCAAGGCTCAATCTGAGTTCCAGCAGAGCTGCAGACCTTGCGATGCTCACTGCGCAGAGCTGCAGGCTTCTGCTGCTTGATTCTTCCTGCACAGTGTGCCTGTTACTGATCAAGACTCCCAGTCCCTGGGAAAGGGCACAATCAGAAAGGTTCTGAATACCTACCTGTGCTTTCATCTCCAAATGCCACTCCAGAAAATTACATGTGTGGTAGTAGCAGGAAAAAAATCAAGATAATTAAGATTAAAATAGCTCTTTGTACGAGGGTGGGTTGTGAACTAAATCAGACTGTGCTAAAATGTAGTTTTAAATAGCACATTTGGGTTCATTTTCACATATTAAAAAATATTCACACTCTGGTACCATTAAATAAACAAAGGCACGGATATTAGCTTTTGAAATATCATAGAGAACATGGAAGAATGTTTAAATGGAGGCTGATACATAACAAAGGAACAGAGGAAAGCAATTCTTTCCATTGAGAGGAGCAGGAAGCCTGGGGCTGTTTGGAGACACCAGGGCGGGGAAGAGACTGGAAAGCAGCGGCTGCAGGGCAGTGCAGACCAGGGCAGCCTTCAAATCGGGGCTCTCTCTACTCACTTTCAAGTTATAGCAGAAGAGCTATGCTAAGTTCTGCAGATCATACCCTCCCAGCTACCTAGCGAGTGGGTATCTTAATTGCATTTTAAGGTGCACAGCTTGCCAAAGCAAAGGGAGCTGCTCACTGTCCTTGTCCTAGGCAGCCTCCTAATCCCGCTACCTACCACTAGAGATCAGAGCTGCAATCCCAAGTGGCCATATCCCTTCTAGGTTGTAAAGTGCTCTTCTGGAAAGTATGTTGTAATCCTAAATAAAAATGAACACAGTGCTAAACGGGAGGTTTACAGTGTTAGATGTGGCCATTAAATAAAGAACGCAGACAGCAACCTAACATGATGCCGTGATGAACTAGAAAAAGAAGACAAGAAGTGGAATAGAAATCTAGAAAAAGGAAAAAGATATGCATGATGAAAAGAAATGTAAATAAAGGAGAAAATAGAAAAACAGCATAAAATATTTACAGACTCAAAATGTAACAGTGAAAAAAGATTTTTTTTTTAAAAAGAAAGCCCTAAAGTTTAGCTGTATTGATGAAATATAAAGAAGACTCAATTAGCCAACGTCAGTAATCAAACAGGACATATAGTTACTGATTTTGCAGAAATAAAAATACTACAAGAAAATAGTCACAATTTCACACAAATAAATTTGATAAATTAGATGAAATAAATGTGTTCCCACAAGATACACAGTCGTTTAAGACTGAATATTATGAGGAAACATTTATGTAAGGGTGCTGAGCCACAGCTGATAGCCCAATCCAAAGGAAACCAACAAACCACTGGTAAATGCTACCAAATATCTAAAAAAGAATGGAAGTCTCTTAAAAACTTAAAATTTGGTGTGTCCAGACCTATCCTCTGAGATCTGCATGATTTTTGTGCCAAAGCCAAAGCCTCTCCAGGAGAAGAGAGAAGATCACTGTTTCTAATGGATACTGACACACAAGTTTACTGCAAACAAGGATAGCCAGTTTTCAACAATGCATCATGACCATTACATACTGTGACAAAATGGCATTTATCTGTGTTAAAAGAAAAGAAAAACAAAACAGTGCAACAATCAGAAATGCAATCAATGCCCTGCGGTATATTTAAAAAGGAGAGAGGAAACTTTATCATTTCAATTCATCTAAGAAAGGTATTGGCACAAAATCCAACACCATTTTATGATTCAAAGAGAGCACTGATACAAACATAATGAAACAGTCACATCTAAGAACTGCACGTGAACTCCCACAGCTAAAACCAGTGGTGAAAGCATTGGAGGTTCTGTGTCTCTGAAGGAAACAAAAGGTGTACAACTGGAAATGGAGAAAAACATAAACTCATCTGTGTTCACAAATGGCATGAAATTTTATGCAGAAAGTCTTAAAAAATCAACAAAATTGATCAGGACTCATGCATAGAAAACAAGCAATGAAAGCCAATTATGCTTCTGCATGCCAATCGTGAATAGCCTTAAAAAGGTATTAAGGAAATGATCTCCTTTTTAATTACATCACAAAAAATAAAATATGAGAATTAGAATAGCAAACCAAAGTAACAAAATGCTAACCAATGAATAAAGTATTCAAGGTAAATTATGCAATTAAAGAATTTAAAAAGTCATGTACTTAAAACTTAGAAAGTCATCTTGTGTTTCTAAATCAGGAGATGTAATGTTGAAATGCTAATACTACTCAGACCCATAAAAACTCTAAAGACATTTTCATAAGATTATAAAAACTGTTGCAATCAGGTTGTGCTCTAAGTTATTCCAATTGTGTAAACCAGTGTTTTTGTTTTGTTTTGTTTAGTTGTCGTCTTCTTGGAGGGGAACTGTGCCTTGTTTTGAGATACTCCATTTTTTTCTTTTTCTTTTTTTATTCTATATATTCTTTATTTACATTTCAAATGATTTCCCCTTTCCTGGTTTCCCCTGCCCCAAAGTCCCATAAGCCATCTCCCCTCTCCCTGTTCCCCAATCATCTCCTTCCTGCTTCCTGTCCTGGTATTTCCCTACACTGCTGCATCAAGCCTTTTCAGGACCAGGGGCCGTTCCTCCCTTGGATGTCCAACAAGGCCATCCTCTGCTGCCTATGCATCTGGAGTCATGGATAACACCATGTATACTATATGGTTGATTTTTTGTCCCTGGAAGCTCTGGGAGTACTGGGTGGCTCATATTGTTGTTCCTCCTATGGCATTGTAAACCCCGTCAGCTCTTTGGGTCCTTTCTCTAGCTCCTCTATTGGGGACCCCGTGCTCAGTTCAGTGGCTAGCTGAGAGTGCCCCCTCTGTATTTGTCATGCACTAGCAGAGCCTCCCAGAAGAGTTATATTCAGCTCCAGTCAGCAAGAACTTATGGGCATCAAAAATAGGGTCTGGGTTTTGTAACTGTATATGGGATGAATCACTAGGTGTGGTAGTCTGTGGATGGTTTTTCTCTCAGTTTCTACTCCACACTTTGTCTCTGCATCTCCTTCTGTGGAAATTTTGTTCCCACTTCTAAGAAGAACCAGAGTGAGATACTTCCTTTTAAAAGCAGCATTTCATTCCAATGTGTGTGTAAACACAGAGGCAGGAGGACTCCTCACCTTGCTATGACCTTAAACATCACCCATCTACACACTCCAGGAATTGTCTTAAACTTTGTAGGTACCAACCATTTCCCAACAGTGAAACAAACCTCAGGGATTAATTCTCTTGGTTCCATTTTATAGATAAGGAAACCAAGGCAAAGACATCATTAAAAGTTGGTCACAGTTTTCCAGCTCTTGTGTAGTGAAGCCAGGGTCCAAGCCTGGTGTCCTTCTACAAGGCCATATTTCCAAGGCCATGGTGCCTGGAGACAGGGTAAGCAATAGAGTGCTATTAAAAGGAAAATCTTAAGACCAATTCTTTTTTTCACTGAAGTAACTGCAAAATCCCAATAAAGAAAACAACACCTACTGCACTTCTCTTTCACCAAACCCCAGCCCAGAGGAAATGTCATGAAGACCTTTCTTCACTTCATAGACATTTCAGCCCAGCCACTGAGACTCAAAACAATAGTAGGTACTAGGAGTATATATGGCCTTGCTTATTGTGTCCTTGGGCATGCTCTTGAGCATTCCAAGTGATGTCTGTGACGATGGTGCTATTTATAGTGTTCTCATTTAGCTCCCCAATCAACAATATTGCTTCAATTTTCTATCTCTCACTGATTGCTCAGTCCAGAGCCACTTGCTCCTGTCCTACTGCCTGAGCCTACAGGCTCATGGGGGTGGCTTCAATGTTCTCTTGTCTCAAGTGTGGCTTTCCATATTGTTTCCATGACCCATGTTTTGGATCCTAATAATTTGGGTGTGGGGCGGTGAGGATTTTCAGTGGAAGGCATGGCATTTGTGCTTTCCTCAAGGTCCATTTATCTTTGAAGCCCCCAGCTCTGAAGAGGAAGAGAACCCTGGTGAACAGACTTATGAGGAAGGGAATAAGAAATAAACAATAGCAATAATAAAGGCCATTGTTGACACATTTTCTTTGAACTTTGCTATTCTGGTTTGTTCATTTGTTACTGACTTGACACAAGCTAGAGTTGTCAGAGATAATATCCTACCTGTTCTGTAAAACTATCATTTTAAGTAAAAAATTTAAAAGCACACCAATTTTCCTTTGGTTTATTCAGAGAATACATGACATATTTTATAAAGATCAATAAGTAAACTGTAAAATATAGTGGTTTGGAGTGTATTACAAAAGAAAATGCAACCCGTTTTTGGGTGACTTTGTAAATATTGGGAATACTTGATCTATGAGAGCATTCCTTGAAGATTTGGGGTTCTAGTGACAAAGAAAACAGGATGCTTGTTACCCTGAACTTATATCCTGGAAATCCATCTGGACTCTACTGTTAGACACATTACCAGGTCAATGGTCATCCAACCCTATACCATCCACCAGAATGGGATTGTTAAAACCTGGAGACCAGAAGCTTCAAGATGAAGGCAATTAATAAAAGCTAATTTGGCAGACTCTTCTGGAAAAGGAAATGTTAATTGATGGATTGGTTTAAACCCTGAAATATTGTAAGTTGCCGAAATAAAAACAGTACCACAAGTAATCCAATTAAATTACGCTATAATGTGCTTTAGAGAAATACCTTGCCACCTCTAACCCAATCTAGGCTCTAGGAGCTTTTGCATACTATTTAGAGAAGCTAATGTCCCAAGAACAATACTAGGTAAGAGTCTTCATCACCTCAGGTCATGATGTATTCTGGATTTAATCAATGAGCCACCATACAATGACACCACCCTAGACTGACCTCAACACACTGAATACACAGCAACTGTTGGTACCTGGAGTAGGGAAGTATCACATGATGTTCCTGAGCATTGTAAAGTTGTCAGGAAGCCAACAGGAGACTAGACAAGTGGAAAGACTGTTGTACTCAAAGTGTGGTGAGTCTAGCCTTATAGAGCACAGGACAGATTAGAATACCCAGTGGCATCATGGTAGAAGTATCCTTAGAGAACACACTAGGTCTGTAGGTCTGTAGGTCTGTAGGTTTGGCTTTGATCCTGAAAGAGAGCTCCATGGAAGGATGTTTGACTCTTTTTCAGGAATCCTTGTTCTCAGATGTGTGACATGGACCACTGAAAGTCAGTGTGGAGTGGACACAAGAAATATATAGCAGAGAAAAATGGTTCCTAGACATTGTTCATTGATGCTGATGGGCCTAGGCAAATCTCATCAGACAGAGCCTGATCCAAGACAGTAGCCAAAAGGACTTTAGGATCAAACAGTGGCAAAGGCAGAGGTATAAATGTGTCCTTCCTTGGCTAGTCAGGATCCTAGCAGCTTGAGAGGACATTCAGAAACTGTCCTGCCTTCCTTCCTGAGAACATGGGTCCCATAGTGAATGCTGCTTGTTGGCTTAGAAGATGACCTCTATAACTGCTCCTGTCTCCATGCATGCATTCTATGCCTCCTGAGGATGCTTTGAACTTAACACAGATGGTATATGTTCTTGTCTGTGGCACAGGATGGTGCGGTGTATAAGGGAGAACTCAAATGGCCTCAACAAAGAACATTTTGTGTGTGGATAATTCAGAACTTCATTCTGGCTCTGTCAGTGGCATTAAAACATGAAGAGGCCAATACTCTTGAAGCAAAGAATAGTGCTAAGTAGAATGTGTTACCGTGGTGTGAAGGACAAGAGGTGTTTCAGAGGGTGTATACCATGAAGAGAAAGGGTATTAAGACACAAACAGGTGGATCCTCTTGGTATATTAGCTACTTGTCTGTTGTTACGATAACAGTATAGTCAAGGCAACTTAGAGTAGGAAAGTTTATTTGAGTTTATGGCTCCAGGAGGATAGAATCCATGATGGCCGGAATATATGGGGCAGGCATGGTGGCTGGAAAAGAGAGCTCAGAGCTCCTATCTTGAACTTCAAGCAAAAAGTAGAAAAGAGGGAACTAGAAATGATGGGCAGAATTGACACCTCAAACTCTGCTCCTGGTGATATACTTTCCATACTCCCTATACCTATACAAAGAACACTGCCAATTGGGAATCAACCACCCAAGCCTATGGGGGAAACTGTCATAGAAGCCACCACATTGCTTATGATTGTGAAGAAAAATAATAACCAAATTCAGAGGCACTGAGCTAGCTTGAAGCTGAGAATTCTAAGAACACTGGTCAGTTTCTCATTTTATAGCATGTGACACTCTCAAACACCATTTCCAACTGAAAGAACAAGCAAGCTCAATGATGATGAATGAAGAATTAATTGGAGACCCTTTCATCCAAAAGGATTGCAAGACACATATAGAAGTATATAGTGCTATAGTTGTTTTAATTAAAAATTGGATTTTATATTTGAATGCAAAACTTTGTTGTTGTTATTGTTTTTTAATAGACCCACACCTATATCCTTGTAAATGAGGATCCCAGGGTTCCTTATCACGCCTGGACTGTGGTATGGAGGACCATGGCTACCTAGGACATGTCTGTGGGTAAGCTGGGTGTACATAACTCCCATGCATGCACCTGTTGCAATCAGTCATTATACTTAGGTAATTGCTGAAGTGCATTTTCCATTGTCTTAGCTAAATGCTACAGATTGGGTAACTAACAAAGAAAAGTTTGTGGATTTATTTTCATTTTCTGTTTATATGTGCATATGTGTTCAGATTCATGTGCATGTGTGTAGGGAGATCACAGGACGACTTCAGCTAACACTCCTCAGGTTCTATCAACCTTCTTTGGAGATAGGTTCTCACTGGCCTGGAACTTTCCAAGCAGACTAGGCTTGCTGTTATGGAGACCCAAGGATCTTCTTGTCTTTGTCTCCCCAGGGCTGGGATCACAAGTAAATCACCTCATGTATATTTGTTTTAATGTGGGTCCTGCATATCTAACTTGGGTCCTCATGCTTCAATGCAGGCCCTTTCCAGACAGAGACACATCCATAGTCCAGAAAGGTTCTTTAAGATCATGGTTGGGAGATCTGCTTATCCAGAGATGAAGGTTATCTCATTGATATGGATGCCACAGAGTCCCATAATAGCATACAAGACATTGAGACAGTTTGTTTTTTTTTCCCAGCAGACCCAAATCTATATAACTCATAAACCTACTAACCTGTCAATTTATTAATCCATGAAATGATCTATCAATTAGCACAGAGTCCTTGTGATGTAATCATTACTTAAGTGTCCTGCTTGGTCTGTCTCCTTTATATCTGCCAAAGGGACTATACTCAAGGTAACAATAAATTTTTAACTGCAGCAACAATCTAGAAACAGGATGGTCCAGGAAGCTATAGGACATGAAGTGTGGAAGTAAGACTGAACTTAGGTGTTTGAAATCTTTCTCCTGAAGAAATAACATTAGAAATGACAGCAAAGTCGCAATGCTGAGCCCTCTTGTGCTGGAAGTAGAGCATCATGGCCATACAGGGCAATGAAGTATTGCACACCTGCCACATGATGTCACTTCATTTTGTCTACACACTTGCTCATGAAGGTAAAGCCCGCTGGATAGGCAAAGGTGCTAGTATGGTCAGGGCTTGACTCTGAGAACTAAATATCCACTTAGAGCAAGCATTCTTCCCTAAGGTGCAATGGGCTCCTGTGTAAATGCAGACTGATATTACTCAGAACATGTTTGATTTCATAGCAGCTACCACGCTGTGCTGAGTACTGTGTACTCAGAAGTCCTTGTGGCACCTTCTGGTGTCCTTAAATAACCTTTAGGCACAGTGCTGTCATCCCACACTCTCATAGATGAATGCATGATAAGGCAGCCAGCATCAGAGTCCCTAACATATCTGTGCTTGTGTGATTTGACCATATGTGACACCACTCACTTTGATGAAAACATTTAAATACCTACCCCAAGAATGATTACATGTTCGCATTTAGAGTCAAGGGTCATAGGACAATTTCCTAGCTCAGATGCTAGCTTGGGATCACACTCTATTGTCTGACTTCAACCTGAATTGTGACCCCTGAGGCATGAAGAACCCATAGCACAAGGTGATAATTCAGTAAGTGTCTGTTGTATGGGAAAACATGCCTTACGGAAAACACCCTGTTATCTCTTAGAAGGAGGTGACTTTTATGTAACTAGTAAATAGAGGGAAGACACTAAAAGGGAAATCAACTTATTTTCAAACACAGTGAAAAGATGAAGCAGGCACGGTGTCCTCAGGCTGTAGAGGTCACTGGTCACTGACTTCTCTGCTCCCAGTATGACATTTTCTCACACCCCTTGTCTGACTGTGTCTTGTAGGGGTTTCCAACTGCAGAGGAACTCTAATGAGATATTTGAGGATGAGGGCAGCCCAGTGTGTCTTCTCAGTGACTGATCTGTGCTCAGGGTTGGGTAAGGGCCTGGAGAGCATGCTTGAGTTGGTAGACCCCCACACTCTTTTAGGCTATTCCCCAGCACACAGCTAAGAGCATCCTGCCAACCTTGAAAATGTGTGAGTGTCGTATGTTAGTCATAAAAGGCAAATGAGCTTCTCGATTTCCCTACGGACTGCTGGTGACAACCTGTCCTGCCTTTCCACAGTTTGATTCCTGCTAGGCATTTTGTCCAACTGCCACATCAACCTACTTGATCAAATGTCCTTTGTCCATTCCTGGCATCTGGAAGGAACTCTGAAGTTCTCAGATTCGCCCTCTCTGGATGAAGTGTCTCTCAGAAATTCCTGTTATCAGGCTTTGATTTCTCATGAAAATGACAATGACATATTCTTGTAATGGGTCCTTGAAGGATACCTGAACTCAGCTTCATGCTGTTCACAGAGTATTGCTACGGTGCTCACTGTGAAGGCTTGCAGGAGAGAGGAGGTCAGAAAGGAGTTGATTTACAGCCTTTCCTCCCCAGATGGTCCTCTCATTCCCTTTAAATGTAGTAATTCATTTTATGACATCTGACTCCCAGGCTGGTCTTAATGGCAGTGAGATGATATTAGTTATGAACACAATTCTGATGCACTGGGAAGCAGGACAATGGAGTCAAGAGAATCAGGTCACCTGGTGCTTGGAAAAGAAGCCTCAGGATTCATTCAGATCAGAGACTGGACAGACAGAAGCTCCTGGGGCAGATAGTGCTGGGCTGGCATCCAGGGAGAGGTGGGGGGATCAGTAATCTTGGAGAACACAAGGAAGCTGCACAGGGTTCTGTCCAGAAACTACACATTCCTACATTTGGGGAAAAGGATATGAGTTTTGTGTGCATATAGAATGGGGCCAACAGTGGGAGGGGGACGCAGTCAGGGGATGGGGAGCGAAGGGCTAAGGCAGCACAGGGAGAAGAGGTAATGAGGTCTCATGGACGCCAGGCCTGCGACAAGAGGCTACAGCACCTTTAACTGGACGGTGTTCTAACCACAGTGCTCAGGGTGTATTCACACTCTTGTTGGAGTATGAGGAGTCTGGGCACTTCCTGGCTGTGCCCAGTCATGAGGCAGGCCCAAGAGGAGGCTAGCAAAGCTGAAGAGAGATTGCATGCCGTGGAGTCAGTGACGAGCTCACTCCAGAAGGGTCTCTGCTGTCTTTTGCTCTCCATGCTGTCTATGCACACTTGGGAACAGACAAAAGACGGGAGGGGCAGCTAAGCTTTAGTTTGCACAGAAAATTCATGCCTCAAAACAACAAGAACTTCCACAGATTAGTAAATCAGCACGCAGGCACAGAGCTTTAGAATAGTTAAAACTGTTATGGATTTCCTTAGGTTCACATTCCCACAGGAGTGAGCACAACCACAACATCAATCAATATTCTAACAAAGTAACTTTGCTCAAGGGCCAAGGTCTTCTTGAAATGTCTAACTTTGCTCTTCCACAAAGTCACAAGAAAAAACCATGTTGGAAATAGCTGCTTCCTGGCAATAGGAGACAAGCTTGGCTACTATATACTTGGTTTGAGCTGTGTACGGCATACACACACATGCACACCCAAAAACATCACACAAACACAACACACACACACACCACATATACACACTGTCTAGCTTCACTTAAGCCTGAAACTCAATATTCAGTGATAGTCTAGCCTCAGAAGATGCTGAAGCCATGGTCAGCAGTATCATGGCCTCTAAATATCCATCTAGTAATGACTAGGACTTTGGGCTATTTCCTTAAATAGCTGAAGGGGGTTTTTAGCTATAAGAAAAAAAAAGACCTTCATATAAAGAATCTGGGTCATCAGTTAAGCCTCCTGAGCCTGGGAAACCTGCTCCCAGAAAAGACCTATCTCTGGCTTTACAGATAGAACAGAACCAGGATAGAGGTATGGGGTGAACCTTTTCTGCCAGTAGCTGGGTGTGGCTCTATTAACCCATCCCAGACCTGCAACCCACAGAGCTGTGGGAGAGAACACCGTAGTACCAGGTAAGCAGCAATGCACATGGTAACTCCTATGGCAATAATCTCAAGATCTCCTGTCCAGTCTGTCAGGATATTTCCATGTTCCTGTGATTGTTAGTGAATCCATTATTTTCTTTTACTCTCAAGGTTGGCTGAAAATATACCGTATCCTTGTCTCCATCTCTGCTACTTTACATTTCATATTTGCCTTTTCCAAATAGCTTCCTAGGAGGTGTTTGTGTTGGACAAACATAAACACAATTCAAGTCTAACTGCTATGTGCAAACATCAGGCGAGGAAGCCACGGCTAAATGTTTTCATGGATATGTACTCCTGCAGTGCTCACTACCCTGGCAGGAGGAGCTGGAGCTGGGCTCACCTCTCCTGGGCCCATCTTTCAGGAGCCATTAGCAGAAATATCTGATGATATCACTGAAGGCTATGAATTAAACCCAGAGAATGAGTGGGTAATGCTAAAGGTGTGGTCAACATGACCTCCCACATACCTCTTACATCATGATAGACTATACCTCTACAGGCAAACAGTGGCAGATAGCTATGGATTGTGAATATATAGGTTCAACGGGTTCTATAAGACTAAAATATACCTAACAGGGATGAAATTCTAATAGAATTCTAAAGTTCAATTACATTTAAGTTAAAAATTGTTACTTGCATATATCTGTGACATGTGTGTGAAAGTGCATGTGCAAAGGCTTACAAGTAGAGACTGGAGGATGATTTTATGCAGATAGTTCTCTCTTTTTTTTATCTTGAGATGGAGTTGGGGATTTGAACTCAGGCCCTCAGACTTGCAAGACCAGTACTTTGCTTCCTGAGCCCTGTAGCCAGCACAGATTTTAAGGAAAATGTTAAGAATGTGTGTCACATGACATCCATATGAAGTCAATGTTCCCTTACTGGTTAAGAGTCTATCACAGAGAATGTTCAAGCAAGTTTACAACAGGAAAGGCTCAATTCAATGTTGATCTATATGGGTTTTTAAGAAGGAGACAACCCTAGGGTCTGTTCTGTGGTCTTTGAAGCAACTGGAGAATGCTAAAGAGGAACAGAATACCATTTTAAGAGTAATGGGCATTACATCGATGGTTTTAAATTAAAATAAAAACCCGGCTAATAAGCTACTTCTGTAAACAGCTCAGCAAGCCAGAACCGAGGTACTCTGCTTTGTGCATGAAATTAAAATAAACTAAAACTTAATTGCTTTTGGTCGCAAAGCGGTGATGATCTTTTAATCATCGCATTAATCTAGCCCAGCCACTCTTTGGTATTCCATTCGGTGTCTCATTGGCTCTTTTCTTTAAGAATAAACAATAAAACATATTTGTAGTAGTCATGCGGTATTAGAATTCTCTTACTAACATCAGTTTTTTGAAATAACTCCAAGATTGAGATTTCTCTGAAAATTATTTGGAAAAATTAATGGAAGCACTTAGGGAATTGCATTTTGCATATTCCAATGTGAAGTGTATTTTAAATGTTATTAGCTAAATTACTGGTATTACTCAGGAGATAAATAGTAATCGCTTTAGGAACAATATGCAAAAGGAAGGCAGGTTTGCTTTCCTATTCTCTCACAAACTCAAGTCAACAATGTCAGGTCAGCAAATGTCCACTTTCCCCAGGCACCGCCACAGCACATTCTCTTAGATGTGCAGTTACGATGTGCAGAAAGGACATTGCCGTCTATCCTCATGTTATCTGTGGTGGTCAGAACCAGCTCTCCCCTGTCTGTCCCTTTTTCCTACAAGGTAGGAATACCTCCTGGAGGAAGTGGTCCCAGTCAGCTGCTGCTCACTGGTGTCCTACACTATGGGTAGCTCCTCAGAGAACCCAACAGGCAGATAGAATCGAAGATTTACCACAGTACCTAAGACAATGCAAATAAAGAAACTAGAGCAGTGAAGACTCCAGCAGAGGCAGAACAACTCACACACTAAACTTTAATTCCTGTACATCACCCATCCTCAGGTTTTCACTTGGGCTTATTTGCCTGTTCCTGAAGAACACTGATGGCTGTGATGTTTGCTTTCTCTGGTGACAAAAGATGTGGCCATCTAATTTGGAGGAAGAGTGTGTAAGCAAGGAAAAAAAGAATTAATACTAGAAGAATGAATGAGGATCTATATAATCCAAGAAATGAAGGCTAGAGAAGATAAGACAGTCAGGGTTAGGTGTGGGCAGGTCTCACCAGTAAGCCCAGTATGTATTCCTGCCATACGACTCCGGTCATTCTGTGGGTTCACCCTAATTGAAGTTACCCAGTGTGTAAAGTGTTAGAGAATATATATATATGACATTTGGAAACTTATCCATAACAATGTGGTTCTGGGTTAGTTTAGAACCGAGATAAATGTCCTCCAGTTTTCAGACAGCTTTGAGGATCAACTGATGACATTTGCCCCGTAAAAGCATGCCAATGGTTTAATGATATTCAGTAGATTTGGTGTGCCTTGGTGTTGGAGAGGATTCTGCTAACTGGGAAGCTATGCCAGCATTATCTCTGTCTCATTCCAACCGGAAATCTTAAAATGAGCCAGTCACGTATCCTCAGTAGATCTCCCAGTGCTTGCCTTCTTGCTGAGCTCCTGCTTCATGTCTTCAGGGGAGGGGCATCCTCTTCCAGGACTCCATTGTGTAGTTGCAGCAACTTCCCTGCAAAACGCATGCTGTGGCACCCAACACAAGAGGCACCACCAGCTCCTTTCCTGGTATCCTCACAGAGGCCACAGGAACAAGGAGCTGTTGTCTCTGTTGTCACGTGTCATCCAACAGATGAATCCCCTTCCATCCATGAACACCGATTTTAATTTATAAATATGGTTTTGGAGTTGTTGCAGATTTCAGTTGTTATATTTTTTTATATTTTATTTATTTTTTATTTTTTATTTTTTTTAAATTTTTTAAAAATATTTTTATTTTCTATATTCTTTGTTTACATTCCAAATGATTTTCCCTTTCCCAGATCCCTCCTCTCCATATGTCCCATAAACCTTCTTCTCTCCATCCCTTCTCCAATCACCTCCCTCCTTTTTCTCTGTCCTTATATTCCCTCCCAATGCTAGATCAATCATTTCCAGAATCAGGACCCTCTACATACTTCTTCATGGGAGTTATTTGTTATGCAATTTGTGCCTTGGGTATTCAGGGCTTCTGGGCTAATTAATATCCACTTATCAGAGATTGCATTCCATGTGTATTCTTTTGTGATTGGGTTACCTCACTTAGGATGATATTTTCCAGATCAAACCATTTGCCTAAAAATTTTGTGAATTCATTGTTTCTAATTGCTGAGTAGTATTCCATTGTGGAAATATACCACATTTTCTGTATCCATTCCTCCTTTGAGGGGCATCTGGGTTCTTTCCAGCTTCTGGCTATTATAAATAAGGCTTCTATGAACATAATGGAGCATGTGTCTTTATTGCATGCCGGGGAATCCTTTGGGTATATGCCCAGGAGAGGTATAGCAGGGTCCTCCAGAAGTATCATGTCCAGTTTTCTGAGGAACCTCCAGACTGATTTCCAAAGTGGTTGTACCATCTTACAGCCCCACCAGCAGTGGAGGAGTGTTCCTTTTTCCCCACATCCTCGCCAACACCTGCTGTCTCCTGAGTTTTCGACCTTAGCCATTCTGACTGGTGTAAGGTGAAATCTCAGGGTTGTTTTGCTCTGCATTTCCCTAATGACTAATGATGTTGAGCACTTCTTAAGGTGCCTCTCGGCCATCTGAATTTCTTTAGGTGAAAATTCTTTGTTTAGATCTGTACCCCATTTTTTAATAGGGTTATTTGGTTCCCTGGGGTCTAACTTCTTGAGTTCTTTGTATATATTGGATATTAGCCCTCTATCAGATGTGGGGTTGGTGAATATCCTTTCCCAATTTGATGGTTGCCATTCTGTCCTTTTAACAGTGTCCTTTGCCTTACAGAAACTTTGTAATTCTATGAGGTCCCATTTGTCAATTCTTGATCTTAAAGCATAAGCTATTGATGATCTGTTCAGGAACTTTTCCCCTGTGCCCATGTCCTCAAGGGTCTTCCCCAGTTTCTTTTCTATTAGTTTCAGTGTGTCTGGTTTTACATGGAGGTCCTTGATCCACTTGGAGTGAAGTTTAGTACATGGAGATAAGAATGGATCAATTCATATTCTTCTGCATGCTGACCTCCAATTGATCCAGCACCATTTGTTGAAAAGGCTATCTTTTTTCCACTGGATGTTTTTGGCTCCTTTGTCGAAGATCAAGTGACCATAGGTGTGTGGATTCATTTCTGGATCTTCAATTCTATTCCATTGGTCCACTTGTCTGTCACTGTGCCAATACCATGCAGTTTTTAACACTATTGCTCTGTAGTATTCCTTGAAGGCAGGGATACTGATTCCCCCAGAATTTCTTTTGTTGTTGAGAATAGTTTTAGCTATCCTAGGTTTCTTGTTATTCCAGACGAATTTGAGAATTGCCTTTTCTAATTCTGTGAAGGACTGAGTTGGGATTTTGATGGGGATTGCATTGAAACTGTAGATCGCTTTTGGCAAGATGGCCATTTTAACTATATTAATCCTGCCAATCCACGAGCATGGCAGATTTTTCCATTTTCTGAGGTCTTCTTCGATTTCCTTCTCAGAGACCTGAAGTTTTTGTCATATAGATCTTTTACTTGTTTGGTTAGAGTCACACCAAGATACTTTATATTGTTTGTGGCTATTGTGAAGGGTGTCATTTCCCTAACTTCTTTCTCAGCCTGCTTATCCTTTGAGTATAGGAAGGCAACTGATTTGCTTGAGTTGATTTTATAACCAGCCACTTTGCTGAAGTTGTTTATCAGCTGTAGGAGTTCTCTGGTGGAGGTTTTCGGGTCACTTAAGTAGACTATCATGTCATCTGCAAATAGTGATAATTTGACTTCTTCCTTTCCAATTTGTATCCCCTTGACCTCCTTATGTTGTCTAATTGCTCTAGCTAGAACTTCAAGTACTATATTGAAAAGATATGGAGAGAGAGGACAGCCTTGTCTAGTCCCTGATTTTAGTGGGATTGCCTCAAGTTTCTCTCTATTTAGTTGGATGTTGGCTACAGGTTTGCTGTATATTGCTTTAACGATGTTTAGGTATGGGCCTTGAATTCCTGTTCTTTCCAATACTTTTAGCATGAAAGGATGCTGGATTTTGTCAAATGCTTTTTCTGCATCTAATGAGATGATCATATGTTTTTTTTTCTTTGAGTTTGTTTATGTAGTGGATAGCATTGATGGATTTCCTTATATTGAACCATCCCTGCATCCCTGGGATGAAGCCTACTTGATCATGGTGGATGATCGTTTTGATGTGTTCTTGGATTCGGTTGGCAAGAATTTTATTCAGTATTTTTGCATCAATATTCATAAGAGAAATTGGTCTGAAGTTCTCTTTCTTTGTTGGATCTTTGTGTGGTTTTGGTATCAGCGTAATTGTGGCTTCTTAGAACAAGTTGGGTAGAGTTCCTTCTGTTTCTATTTTGTGGAATAGTTTGAAGAGTATTGGTGTTAGGTCTTCTATGAAGGTCTGATAGAACTCTGCACTGAAGCCATCTGGTCCCGTGCTTTTTTTGGTTGGGAGACTTTCTATGACCCTTTTTATTTCTTCAGGTGTTATGGTCCTGTTTAGTTGATCTATTTGATCCTGATTTAGTTTTGGTGTCGGATATCTATCTAGGAAACTGTCCATTTCCTCCAGATTCTCCAGTTGTGTTGAGTATAGGCTTTTGTAGTAGTATCTAATGATTTTTTGAATTTCCTCAGTTTCTGTTGTTATATATCTCCCTTTTCATTTCTAAGTTTGTTAATCTGGATACTGTCTCTGTGTCCTTTGGTTAGTCTGGCTAAGGGTTTATCTATCTTGTTGATTTTCTCAAAGAACCAGCTCCTGGTTTTGTTGATTCTTTGTATGGTTCTCTTTGTTTCTACTTGATTGATTTCGGCCCTGAGTTTGATGATTTCCTGTCTTCTACTCCTCCTGGGTGAAATAGCTTCTTTTTGTTCCAGGGCTTTCAGGTGTGTCATTAAGCTGTTAGTGTATGCTCTCTCCATTTTCTTTTTGGAGGCACTCAGGGCTATGAGTTTTTCTCTTGGCACTACTTTCATTGTGTCCCATAGATTTGGGTATGTTTGTGTCTTCAGAGAGAGATGCCCATGAATATACAAGAAGCCTACAGAACTCCAAACAGACTGGACCAGAACAGAAATACTTCCGTCACATAATAATCAAAACACCAAATGTACTAAACAAAGAAAGAATATTAAACGCAGTAAGAGAAAAAGGCCAAGTAACATATGAAGGAAGACCTATCAGAATCACAGCAGACTTTTCACCCGAGACTATGAAGGCTAGAAGATCCTGGGCAGATCTCATGCAGACTCTAAGAGAACACAAATGCCAGCCAAAACTACTATATCCAGCAAAACTCTCAATCACCATAGATGGAGAAACTAAGATATTCCATGACAAAACCAAGTTTACCCAATATCTATCCACAAACCCAGACCTACAAAGGATAATAGGAGGAAAACACCAATACAAGGAGGGAATCTTCACCCTGGAAAAAGCAAGATAGTAACCTTTCATCAAACCCAAAAGAAGTTAACCAATCAAATTTAAAAAATAACATCAAAAATGACAGGAAGTAACAATCACTATTCCTTAATATCCCTTAACATCAATGGACTCAATGCCCCAATAAAAAGACATAGACTAACCGACTGGATACGTAAACAGGACCCTACATTTTGCTGCATACAGGAAACATACCTCAGGGTCAAAGACAAACACTACCTTAGAGTAAAAGGCTGGAAGACAATTTTACAAGCAAATGGTCTCAGGAAACAAGCTGGAGTAGCCATTTTAATATCAGATAAAATTGACTTTCAACCCAAAGTCATCAAAAGAGACTCTGAGGGACACTTCTTGCTGGTCAAAGGAAAAATACAACAAGAAGAACTCTCAATCCTGAACATCTATGCTCCAAATGCAAGGGCACCCTCATTCATAAAAGAAACTTTATTAAAGCTCAAAGCACATATTGCACCTAACACAATAATTGTGGGTGACTTCAACACTGCACTTTCCTCAATGGACCGATCAGGAAAACAAAAACTAAACAGGGACACAATGAAACTAATTGAAGCTTTGGACCAATTAGATTTAATATATATATATATATATATATATATATATATATATATATATATATATATATATATATATACACCTTGGTCAATGATACCTTGGTCAAGGAAGAAATAAAGAAAGAAATTAAAGACTTTTTAGAACATAATGATTTCAGTTGTTATAAATGCAGTTGTTTTTAGCACTTTTATGAATGTCTAGGTGAGCAGGGCATCACTGAGCTATGGTAGGTAGTAGTTCATATTGAAGACCCCAACAAGCCTGAGACATAGTTCAATTTTCTAAGACTGAGACTCCACCTTCTTCAACCTTATAGGTAGAGTCCTCCTCCTCCTCCTCCAGTCACTGATTGGCCCCACATTCTCCTCTGAGAATTCCTGACAAGTGAACTGGTGATAACTGTCCCCAAATCAGCCTTCCCTGCTTTTAAATAACTCTAGAATTAGGACACACATCTTCTCACTGTCACAATGGTTGGACCCTGTCCTGTGTTCTATCTACAGAAGGATAAACTAGGGTTCTCACGTATTTCTTGACTGCCCATGAATGCTCTATGAATGCTCTCCTGACTATACAGGGCTAGGTTTTACAAAAAAAAAAAAAAAAAAAAAAAAGGAAAAGACCAAATACCAGGAAGATTGCTGGTTTCCATATCTTTCCAGATTCCCTATGTGCAAGCAGTCTGTGAAGAATCATTCATCTGCACAGTTGGAGTCAGATGGACCAGCAGAGGATTCTGAGTAAAGGGAAAATATGTGACCTTGGATGACAGTAATCACAAAGGCTACACAGCTTTCATGTGTGGCTACTTCCTGCCTTTCTGTTTTATATGGGACCATTGAGCATGGCCAAGTGCATATAATATAAATGACGCCCCACTAATCATATCCACCCTGGTGTGGTGATACTTCTGAGTATACTTTAAAACCCAAGCTTGGTGCAAAGAAGAGTTTGTTAAGCACTGGAGATCAGGTAGATATGAAAAGGCTCTTCTAGTAAATCCTGTTTCACTCCTGGAGATGTCATGCAGTCAGTTCCCATGGGCAGCAGAGGGCCTTTGATGTGAAGCACAAGAATAACGCTATCAGAGCATCAAATGTCACCACTGAGGCCTTGATCTTCCTGCACTCTGAACCTGGCTGCTCACTGCCCAGCAAAGGCATCACAGAGGACTCGGCTGTCCTCTGTTCATTCAGAGGTGAGAGGTACTCTGCAGCAGGGAGATGTGCAGATTAGACTGTTTCATCTGCTGGAGCGGGATGGTGGTGGCAGGGATCGTGCAGAAAACAAATTCCATCACAATGGCTCTGATACAGAGACTGTACATTGACATAGGTGTCTCCACAACCATGAATGAAGGCGTGTAGCTAGGTGTAAGCACTACTCTTCAGACAAACCTCTGAGGTCCAAGTCTCCACACCATGCTTCCTTCTCACTATAGTTACTGGTCACTCAGTGAAATACTGTTTTTAGTGGCTATTTACCTTGAGTTTCTCTAACTCATTTGCTCTTCTTAAGTTGCTCCTATGCAATTTAAAAATAATTCCCTTCTTCCCTTCCACTTTCCCCCCATAGCCTTAGGTGTTGGCTATAGAATCTGTGGTTGGAAAACATTAAGTAGGAAATACTTGAAAGAATTCATGTGTTTGGATTATGTTCTGTTCTGGGTGGTGTAGTGAAGTCCTGCTTCATCTCCCTCAGTTCAACACAGGATGTGAGTCTTGGTCCACCATGTCCATGCAGTGTGTATTACCTTTCCATTAAGTACTTAGATGGGGGATGACCCTCCCATCCTCCCAACCCTGCTGACATTTCTTGTTGACTGTCACATCTCTTATTTGTACAGTTGTTTTACAGCAGCCTGATCCTACAGCACATACTACAATGGCTATATTGACACCTCCTTTCCTTCCATCAGGTGAGCACTGCATCCTCTTACTTCATCATGCATCATAGCAGGGGGTGAAGACAGTACAGGAACCTATTATAGGAAAAATAGGTCTCCTTCACATAACTGTCACTGCTATACTTACTTCGTGTCCATGTTATTGCTTATCTCTATAAATTATACCTTAGCATAGGTAGACATGCACAAGTAAAGACTGAATGTAGGTTTTAATACATCCAAGTTTTTGATAACCACTGGGGGCCTTGGAACACAACCAAAGAGCTTGAAGGCACAGGAGATGTAGAAATGAAGACAGCACTGTTTTACCACTGGTTCTGAGATGGCGTGTGCTTTAAAAATCTCTGGGCAGTATGGAATTCCTCTTGTATTTAGAGCCCCCTATCTTTCAGAAAGTCTGCAGTGGCCTGGCAGTCTGTTTGGCATCCACACCCAGGTTCTCTTTTCCCACAGGGCTCTTATAACTAAGATGCTTCCAGCCCCCTGTCACTATGCTTCAGGGGAACTAATATCATCCCTGTCCCCAAAGTGGAGGCTAGTGGTGGAGATCCTTTAGGAGGCTAGAGGAGAGGCGATGGTGCTCCCTGTATCGCTGTGTGGTTTGAGGAGCTCCTGGTTCAAGCTGGCAGAATCAGTTTGAAGAGACCTGAATTTTATATATTTATATATATTTCCTTGTCTACTAAACATTCATAAGAAACTGTTTTGCTTCTGAGAGGCAATTGGTTGGGTAGTTACCCAGAAAATACATCCAAGCCTGAAGCCTAGCAAAGTGCAGCTACTGGGGCCACCTTGTTTTCTTGCTGCTGTTGGCAGAACAAGTCCTGTTACTTGTAGCCAAGAGCAATCTACCAGACAGATATTGTACACTTGCTGGCTCTGTGTTATTATACAAAAAAACCCCAAAATGTTAGAGAAATTGATGCAGGGAAAATGCCTGAAAATATTTCAAATTTCATAATAATATATACAATGTAATAGACATATATTTTAATAAAAATATTCTGGCATGTATGGTAAGGCAGTTTGAAGGCTATCCACTATAATCTTGGCATTTTCATGGGAATCTGGGAAGCAGTCATGGAGAAAGGGAACCCATAGAAAAGGTTAGATGTTTCTGAGTGACAAAGAGACTTTAATGGTTTTGGATATCTATAACATGGATATTATTTAGAACAATATCAATTTAGACAATGTAAGTTGAGAAGACTGGTCAGTGAGAAGCCTCCACTTACTGTTCTGAATCTGAGGACTTTTCTGCACAATGTCTTTTCTCCATGGGCAAGATATAGAGGATCTTATTTGCAGAAATGTACTCTGAGTCCATGAGGCACAAAAGGCACCATTGAGAAGTCTTTCTATAGAGGTGATGAATTACCTAATGCAGGAAAAGGAGCCCACAGCTGCGACAGGGAAGAATGATATCAACATGACAACAAACACACATCACCCAGACTTAGCATGGTGAAACTTGGGTTGGCACAAGATCCAAGGCAGTATACATAAAGCCTGTGAAACAAGAAGAAGCAGATATGGGACATTCTTGAAATAAATGTGGCTTTGTTAACCATCAAAGGAGACTGGTACTCACTGTGTCTGAAATATGCCACTTATGAGGTGCCTCCTATAATTTCATTCTGTCTCTAGGGAGGCGGTATGTCTTATTAGAACAGGGCATATAGCATAGGAACTCTTAGGCTACACCACTATAATTTAATTTCTAGGTTGCTGTGAAAAATCCATAGTCTTTATGTGCAAAGAAGCAGAAAGGAAATCAATGTTGCCTTCTCTGCACATTTAAAAGGTGTGTCAATGCAGGAGTCCTGGAATAAATGTATGGACTTCTAGAGTAGTCTGTGATGTGTCAATGTTAGAACATATCATTTTCAGGAATCATGCTATAGTTTGGAGAACAACTGTGAACAAGTTACTAAAAGGGGAAGAGGATGTCTACAGTTGAGCTTTCCTGGAAATCAGAAAGGCATCCAACCCTTCTGTCTACCTGTTTCTCAGAGGGACCACAGGAATTTGGGGGCTGTAAGTCACTTCCAGAGTAGAGCATTGTTGAAAATGCCTTCAGCACCATTTCCTAGGTTTCTAGAACAGAGTATTAAGTTTAAATGGAGCCTTCAGACTCTCCAGAGTTTCTGGGCCGTCTTCATTCCTCTCCTCACAAACTGTGAAAGACCTGTATAAGCTCAGTACTTGATGATATTTTCTTCAGAATTTGTCTCCTTTCTTCCAACCTTCTTCTCTTCTCTTCTCTTCTCTCTCTTCTCTTCTCTTCTCTTCTCTTCTCTTCTCTTCTCTTCTCTTCTCTTCTCTTCTCTTCTCTTCTCTTCTCTTCTCTTCTCTTCTCCCCTCCCCTCCCCTCCCCTCCCCTCCCATCTCCCCCCCTTTCCCTTCCCCTCCCCTTTTCCCCCTCCCCCCTCCTCTCGCTCTCTCTTCCCTTGTCTGAACACTGTCAACTTCTAGAGAATAGATGTCCTGGATGTGATGGTTCCAGTTCCTTAGTTACCTTTACCCTCTTTTAGAAAATGACAGTTCTGAACAAACATAAGAACTTAATGTCCTTTGTGAGGAGGTCTCCTTTCAAACAACACTATGGCAAAATATCTATCAGATCCAATAACTCACAGTGCCCACCAGCTTCCCTCCAACACCAAGTTCTATGATTAAGCTTCCTCTTTATCTCAGCATGTCTTCTGGTTGTCTGTCACTGGTCCTCAAGGAGACTGTATTCACCGGACTATGCTGTCCCAGGTCCCTGGACTGAAGCTCTGCAGAGCAGTGGCCAGATGGGCACTGCCCATCCATATGTATCCAAAGTAGAATCTGTGCTACTGTTGTCAGATCAAAGCATCCCCAGAGTATCCTCCCTACAAAGGGCATCTCAAAGCTGCCTTCTGATGGCATGGGCTATCTATATAGATGATTTCTAGGTAGCTACAATTTATCACATCTAGTAAGTGCTTGAGGAAGGAGAGTCAATGTTGTGAACTTTCCCCCCAATGTCATATTCTATTAAAAGTGAGACACCAGGTTGGTGTCTCAACTCTAAGAGACTAATGAGGAACAGGAGCTAATTGCCCCATAACATGAATGGTGGCCAGTTTAGGGGAGGATCTTGGTTTCTGTGGATGTCTGGATGTTAGGGCATTTAGTGGTCTAAGAGACATGTAATGAATTATCAGGGCTAATCAGGGTTCAGTAATGACTCAGCCCATCCCAGAGCCCATATGCATGTTGGCAGCCACATGACAGGTAAATACACAGACATCTTTTCATGTCAGAAATGAAGCAATCACTTTTAGTTTCTGTGATCACACTCTCAGCATTATCACCAGGCTAGTCATGAACCCAGAACCTTGGCAAGGAGACAGACCTTGTCTGATGCATTGCTTCATTTATTTTCTGTCATTCTCTAGCAGGACACAGACTATGAAGAGGCCCATATTTACGACAACTGAGACCCATAATGCCTCCTTCCTTATCTGCTCAGTGGACACACATTTAAATTCATGGATGATTTATTTGCTGTCTTCAAGAACAGAGAAGCAATTCAGACACATTGCTGTATCACTTTCTCCTTTGGGCCATTAAATCTAAGAGGAAAGGCCATTAAGTGCCTTAAAATATTGCACATCCAGGTGATACAGAGCAGGTTATAGCTGTCTCCAAGCCTACTGTTTGCAGTGTGCAAACTCCTCCCACGGCAGCAGGTGAGTCCTGCAGTAGAAGGGGATTCAGCCCTTTCCTAACACTAAATATGAATGTAGATATGAACCTAGATGCAAGAGCCTGTGACAGGGAGCTTTCCTTATTAATGAAGGCACTGCTCTGCCATGGTGACTTAGATGAAAACCACTCACCTCTCACAGATCTCTTTCCTGAAATAAATCTTTATTTATACTCCACCCCCTAGGTGTCAGATATTGCCCAAAAGCTGATAATGAAAGATGTGGGAGTCCCACAACCTACTCACCCCAGTTCTCTGAACTTCCATGAAAGTTGCTCTTTGGAATGCCTTTTCCCACACAGCCAGCTCATGACCCAGCTCTACACTGAAGATGTGGCTCTTCCCATGGCTGGCTAGGATGCTGAAGCAGTATGACCTTGGGTCTTCACAATCAAAATCTTGGAGACCAAGATACAGGTTTGCCTGCAGCCAGTAGTTATCTGAAAGCCAGAACTGAAAAACAATATGGATTGGAAATGGGTCAGGACTGGAGGAATGAGCCCAGACTACAGAACCCAGCCCACCCTTTGGGAATAGGGTTGCATTTGCCTGGTGTGATAGAGGTAGCCTCTTCCTCATAACCACCAAATGGGGAAAGCACTTTAGAAATGTTTTTAGAACAATAGTGAAAGCAATAAAATAGGGAGGAAGGCACTGGATATAGCTTGAAGAGCCATCACAGACTCCCCCGGCTGCCCACACCAAATAACAGGCAATCATATTCTTGGAATGTGTCTCTGATGTGCTTGTTTAGGATATACCCCCATTGGAATTCTTCATGCCAAGGTTAGCTACAGGGATCTGGATGTCACCAGGTGTCCCTACTTCCAGATGAGGGCTATGGAAGCAGGCAACAGGGACTACTAAAGGATGCTTCTGGAACAGTCTGTCCCCGCCCCAATACAGATATAGAGGTAACCCACAAAAATATTGTACATAAGCTATGCCCAGGCTCTGATCATTGGAGGCAAGCCTTTCCTCAAAAAACTCAAATAACTACTTCTTAATTGTTATTTTAAAGATAAAAACCTGTGAGACTCTTGTTAGGATAAACCTAGCAAACTGAGAAAAGCATATGGGGGAAGTTTTTGCCTACACTGGCTCTTCAGAGGGGCTGGGCTTGGTGATTCTAAGAAGTTCAGGCCAGGGCTGCAGAATGGTGGGGTTGTTAAAACTGCTGAGTTTTGAGGGGAATTGTTATCCAGTAAAATCTCTCTACTGCAGAGTCAAAAGTGCACTTTTGTTCTTTCTCCCTTTTAGCCAAAAATTGTAGGCAGTGAGTTCACAGCTGAATGAATAAACCTTAACTAGAGGGAAGAACAAGGATGATGGCACTTAAAGAAGAAAACTGAACCACAGGTATAAATGGAGCCCACGGCCATCCTTATTAATGGAGTCATCATAGCAACTGTGCTTGTATTGCCATGCTACCAGCACTAAGATGACAGTGACTCTGATCACTAAGACATAACACTTCTAGCTTGATAGCTATTAACTTTAAATAATGGGTGCAATAAACTGTAATTGATTTATAAAGAATAGTTTCTGAATAGTCTATAAAATACAGAGCCTGTAATTCACAGATCTGGCCACACAGCAACATTCTGAGGAACATTTATGTAAAGTGAACTCAGATGTCTAAATCACATCTCACACCACGTAAAATTAGATCCTTTGCTTTGGTCCAGATGACCACAGTGCAGAGAAGGTTGAGAATCCCCAGAGTGCACTGTCCAGGTCTTGAAGAACTGGAAACTATGGTTCATGATACAGGGGACATGAAGGATGTGGTGGTGGCACACCTAGCAAGCTTTTCCCTAAGTCAAGGGCCCACCGTCATTCCAGTACTTAATTGTCAGGGGCAGGAGGGTTAGTCCAAAGCCACCCTCAACTCTAGAATGAATTTGAGAGCAGTCTGCGATGCATAAGGATCCATTAAAAAACAAAACACAACAAAACCAGACCAAACAAACAAACAAAAGATACAACAAAGCTTCTAACAACAAAAAGAATTCCCTCTAAAACTGAGACTCCTGGGTTTCAGTGGAATCCTACATGTTCAGGTGCTCACCTTGGTTCCCGTGTGTATATGGTTCCCATTTATCAGTCCCAGCATGCCAGTACAGTAGTAGAAACAGACAGGACTTACAAAGCCTGTGTTCCTTACACTGAGTCTTTGTCAATGATGACACCTTCCCAGTTGGGGAAACTGACCTCCTGGCTATAGACCCATCCCATCAGAACTATTAAATATGTTGGACAATTCCGACAGCATCATGTGACTGCTGTGGTTAATTTTCCCTCTTCATTATCTCTGAAACTTTCCTCTGATTGAATAGAATTGCCTTACTTGTTCTTCTGGCCTATCCAGTCCAGGTCACAAATTTGAATTTGATTACTAAAACAGTTCTCAACAGGGGTAAGAGGTTGGATTGGGAGGAAAGAGTGCTTGCTGCTCAGCATGAGGACATGAGTTCAAATACCCTAAACCCGTAGAAAAGCCAGGATGACTCTGTGTATCAAGAACAACACAGTTAGGGAGGATGGCTACTGCTTGCTATCAGTCTACCTCCAGGTTCAACGAGAGACCCTGTGTCAAGGGAATGAGGTGGAAAGGAGACATCTAGCATATTCTCTTTGTCTCTGCATATTCAAGGGTGTGGGCATTTACACACACACACACACACACACACACACACCACTGTTGCCACCACCACCCACCCACCCACCCATCCATCCACCCATCCATCCATCCATCCATCCATCCATCCATCCATCCCAATACCCACCCATCCTTTCATCATTCAGCCAACATCCATCTGTCTATGTCGATAAGCAATAGTATGGCAACACCATTGGACTGGAAGAGTTGGGAGAACAAGAAAGGCTCATCTTACTATCTCAAAATATACCTCAGTGAACACATTGTTCCTCCTACTCTGAAGGGCATCTTATCTCTATGAAGCATCTAAGTGCTAAGGAAACTTACCTTGTGAATTTTAAACAGCACCTCACAGAGGTTATAGGCACGTTCCGCTCGTCCCCAATCCAGTGTGCTTACCTGTGGGTAAGAAAATAGAGACACTTGTGTCAAAGAGGAAGCTGCTTCAGCTAAGAACTCAAGTACTTCCACTATGGATTGATTCCACAGGTCTCAACTTAGATGCTAAACTTCCCTTAACCCTGGGTGGCAATAGACCTTATAGTCTATTGTGAGTTCAGATTCTGCATCCTCCTCTGGTGTACAATATGAACTAATGAATACAAAGAAAATACTTTATGACACACACTGGTAATATGAGAACTTTATACTCCTGGGGGTAATTTCAGTTTAAATGCAAATTTAATTCAATTAAATTTTAGTTTGAATGCAGAAAATGTAAGATGATTATGAATGTGGAATGGATTAGTGTGACAGTAAAGCAGACACTTTTGACCGGTCCTCTGTTCTTCAGGACTAAACTCTCTAGATATTTCTGCTTCAGAAATGAATGGAAAATTTAACAAATCAATTTACATGAATATGTTTTTGGTTGGTTAGGCATATCATATCTTATAACTATTAACTTTTGAATGATGTGTTATAATTTGTATACTCACATATATGATCTCAAAGTTAAAATGTTTCTGGTTTTAAAAAAAAGTGTGCAGAATTCTTAGCAGTGTCAGATCTGGCTCTCTTCTATTGACCATGCATGTAGTCTTTCAGACTATAAACTTGAACATGGTTTTTCTGTGTTGCCTTTGAGACACTGAGTCCACAGGTATTTAATTAGTTGGTGGCTATCTAGCAATTTTCTCATCACACAAAATGCTGCCAAAATCCTCAGATGCCAAGCCACTGAAGCCAGACCACTAGCCAAGAGTGTGTTTGACATGGAACCAACATTGATATGTGACCATTTAACTGATCACTGCTGCAGAACCAGCTCTCTGCTACTGGAATTCAACAACAAAATACTGGACAAGTGAACCTTGATTGAAAGCAAGTAGGATAAAAGTGCTAATGAAAGTTTGGTTTTAGAACAATTAGGTCTCCATGGCTTCTGCAATCAACAGACGGTAGTCCTTGCTGCATCTTTCCAATTCAAAATGTCTAAGACTTTTATACCCCCTCTCTTATGCCAAAGTGCTCAGGGTTGCAAGAAAACACTGTCCTAACTCAAAGACAATGCCTACTGAACTGGAAGGTGTTCCTGTTATCTTGTCCTATAGTCCTATTTGCCTGGGCAAAGGATATGCAGGTACCCCTCAGGGTAGAGTCCTATGGCCACTGGTATTACTGGACCAAAATAAATTGCACATGGGTGGGTGCCATATCCAACCTTCCCACTAGAGAAGTGCTGATTATTATAAGAGAATAATAATAAAAAAGATTAGGCACACTATTCAGAGACATGCTCCCTTAAGATCTGATGTGATGTTTAAATATATATCAAGCCTATTCATAATTTTGCCTTTTTAAAATGTAGTCTGTAAAAGTAGCATTTTCCCATGTCATTTTTTTTCCAGAAACAAAACATGAATGATAACTCAGAACTGCAGGTTGTAGATTCATCATTTTTGTAAGCCTGAACTTTGTGCTGGACATTCTAGATTGCAGTTATATTTTAATCACTCTAACAGTGCCATGATTATTACGTTGAGGACATTAGGTTCAGGCATCCTCTTGTACCAAATGCATTTTCTGCATTAGCTTGTCATCCGTATATAGCAGAATGGCCTGCCTTCTATGTTCTAAGGTAAGAATGGCGCTGGTGGTGCTTCTTACTGTTGGCAAACTTCAAGCCTTCCTGTGTGATATTTAAGGCATTTTCTGGGTATCTGAATTCCTTCTGTCTAATGTTCCTGCCAGAAGGTCATGTCTATCCAGCGGGGATGACCCCATCTCCACTCTAGCCCCTGAGATGCTGAAAGTGACTGATGCCCCATCTTGCATTCGGCATAAATCATGCCTTGCCCCTCATCCTCTCAGTCACTGTCATGATTCAGGGGAAGAGACCTTGTCACTTCAGAGATAGCAATGAGATAGACGGTGCTCAGGTTTCTGGGAAGAGACATTCCATCATTAGCCTTTGGGTAAATGCACTACCTATGGATAGCTTGGAATCACAATAGGCATCAAAGACATTGGTTACTGACAGTGTCTGGACAGTGGTTCCTCTTTTATAATAACAGATCACAAAGATGCAGAGTGACCTGAGTGGGCAGAGTCAGGAGGGATGGGGCTGCCCTCTAGCTTGTGTCTTTCTCTAAGCCTAAGCTCTCTCAAGCCAGACTGTTTAAAAAGCAGCTCTTTCTCTTTGTCCCCTACCCCAGGCTACCTGAACTCCACGTCTTCCTGCAGACTTGTCAGAGACCCAGACCTGAAATCTTCCCTCATATCTGGAGAAAAGACTTAGCAGATGTGTACCCAAGCACTTGTCTTTCACTCACCTGACACTGCATCCCTGTCAGGGTTTGTTCCCCTAGTGTACCCTGGTTGATGGCCCAGCAGGCCCTGGGAGAACACACAGGCAACTTGCTCAGAGTGGAACATGTGTGCTGAGCAAAATCCCACCTCAGGGCTAAGTCAGAAGAGTCAGATTTGATAGCCTGTAGCCAGCCTAGTTCTAGCCTGCACAGCAGCCTTTACCCACATGGCTGTGGTGTGGATATGTCTAATCCAGTAGAAAGGAAAATGGGAGACATGTTTTAGTTTCTCCTTATGGAATATTATCAGCAAAATATTCGTCACATTCCATAGTTTTCTTTTCATTTGTATTAGTTACGTTTAGCTCTAAGGCCCAACTGTGAATTCTGAACATAGTTACCTCTCACATACCTATCTTGATATCTACACAGCTGAAGTAAGAAACAGGTGATGTGAACAGCCATTTGGCATATATTTACATATTCATAACCAGAATATAAATGTAGAGTTCAGAATCTTGGTCTGCCCGGTTCACAGTGTTGTGTCAAAAGTGAAGGTCTGTGGAGCTCTGAAGTTCCCCGCCTCAGTGCTCAGGGCTAAAGCCTTGGAACAGCTACTGCACCTCCCTAGCTCCCCAAGACAGAGGTCCTTGGCCTTGTCTGTGTTTCAGATGAAGCTCAGTTTTCATTTCTAAGTCAAGTGACACTGGTGGGACAAGTGTTGTGGCCACCTCAGCTTCTCCTGTCACTGTGAACAACCAAGTCTCAAGTGACTCCAGGGTTAATCATCAGTGCCCCCTGCTGGGGAGCTGCATGGCCACCCATTCTCCTTGTCTGGTGGACAGGAGTCTTGTTTGTGAGGAAACACAGAGGGCCCCAGGCTCTGTGAAGGAAAAAGGAAGACTGAAGGGAGAGAAAGGAGGGGTTTTGAATAAAACCACTAAATTTACAGTAGCCGTTCCACATGGGAGCCATCCTCATCTGCAGACTTAAGTCCATTCTTTCCAGATAAACTTTTACAAATGATAGACTATTATCTGCCTAATTGACATTTGTAAAATTACCGTTAGTATTTCCTGCAGGCACAAGGGCCTTCACCACATAATTTATACACCAGTGCTATCGGATGCTCTTAAAATGTTTTCACAACCTTAATTTTTAACACATTTTAATGCTGTTTGAAAACACGAAGAGATGAAGCGACACCTTTTAGATTCTTGTTTGCAAGTCGGAAATAAATATTCTATCAATGAAGTTGAGCAGAGTGGAGAGTGGGGCTTCGAGATGGTGAGGGTCACTCATGCTGGACCCTGCTTCTTCCTCAGCAGGATACATCAAGGTAAAGGCTGCTGGCCCCCATACCACTCCTCCTCCTACCCTCTCCCTGAAGTCAGAAACAAACTGTCCTTGAATGAAGGACATTACATTTGAGCTCTTCCTAAATTCTCCATGGTAAGAATCTTTAGGCCCTTCTAGATTCCATTTCAAAATTCTGACAAGGCATGTTGAGAACTGCAGCTTCATGAATATTTTGACTTTTCTGCCATGTCAAGCTTTGCTAAATGCTTATAACTGGCCCTTGAGGTGAGGCCTGGTTGTGTTGTAATTGCCAGGGAAGCAAGTGACGATCGGGATATATGCAGAGTCACTTGTGTGGCTTCAAACTCCTGGCACTGGAAACTCCACTTCCTTCCTCTAGAGGGGACACATGGAGTTTACTCAGATGAAATCCATCCTGTGAAGAGCTAGGTGCATGCCCAGCTCCCTGCGTAAGGTCTACACAGAGAGAAGTAACTTGGGAGCTCTCATCTGGAGCTCTGGGCTCTGCCTATGGGGGTCATGAACACTGCGTGCACACTTAATAAGATGTGTGTCAGAACACCTCTGACACGGGATGCTCTGCAAGTCATTTATTGCTTGTCTCTGATCCATGAGCTGAAACATTCATGGAAGATTAAATAAATAATACTATATTTATTAAAACTTAATGTATAAGATTTGGGCAAACTGAAAACTATTATTGAAAATTACTAGCAATGCCAAGATATAAATCCAAGGCCTAGGAAATACATATAAATATTTAGGTATAAATTCACTTACCATATTGTGTGCATTGCTATGACAACAAAAAGCTGTTTAATATTAAAAGCATGACTTTTATCTTTTACATTTTATGTGCTTCAGAACCTTAAAAGTCACTTATATAAGAAAGCCATCCTGTGTTCACTTTGGCCCAGTGAGATGTTCCAGTCAAGATTTATTATCTCTGACATACAACAGGGGAAATTTTGGGATAAGGAATGTAAATAACTTGCTTCATATCCCTGGCTGGTAAGCAGAACAATTATGAAAAAAAAAAACCAAAAAACCCTGTACCTTCAAGTTATTAGCTTGCAGCAAATTCCACTGAGACACAGAATAATTCTTCTTCATTGTCCCATGCAATCTTTCCTATCTCAACGTAAAATATGCTTTGGTTATTGTGGACAAAAGATGAATTGTTGAAAACATTTCATTTTGTCCAACACTATTCTATTACATAAGGTAAATTTTTATCTTTCTATTTAACACATTGTCTAGGCTGCTTTCAGCTTTTTCCATTTTTGTTTAATGAAAGGCTGTCCATCTTAGAGCATACTGTGAGTGAATGAACCTCAGCCTGTTTGTCTCTAGAAATGGATAGACGTTGAGCGACTTAAGTCCATGGTATAAAAACAAATGAATATGAAACCTGCTTTCACGGTCTGGCTTCTAAGTGGTTGTGTTTTGTCCTTTTGTCTTTACGCCTTCTTGCTGATGGTGTACAATATGTAATCAAGGCTTTCAAATTACCCAGAAACTAATTATAACCCTTTCCTTTGTTGTTTGTAATTAGCAATGGAAACAGCTGTTACGTCTACTTCCAATGGTGTTGCTGGGCATGCAGATGTCATCACACTGCTCTACACTTTGAAGAAGACCCTTGTCCTGGATATCCTTGCAGTATGGAGGTCTCATGCTTTGAGGCCAGCTGATGTGACTAAGTACTTGTATGGGCTTCCTTCATACATCCACTTTCCTTCTCTTACAGAGTCTAACATTTGGGAACACTTTGCAATAAGACATCACCGGTTTCCTCTTGGAAATTGCTTCAGGTTGATTTGAAGGCTTAAAACACAAAATGCTTTTGAGGCTTGCTAGCTTCCCCCACCTAAAAATATCCAAATGGTTGATTTTCCCCCTCTATATCTCATTTAGAGAGTTTTCTGACATTTCCAATTCACTGAGCACAGCTGTAGAGTCTCACTATCTTCCAACAGAAGGGATTAGCCGGCCAGTGACCATTCAGCCAGCAGAGAGTGTCTATGTAAGTCACTTCACCTCCTAACAAGCAGTGACTTTATTATCATTTCAAAGGGATAGCAACAACAGCTATGTTACCAGAAAATTGAAAACTATACAAAGACATAGGGGCTGTACAAAGGAAACCCTCTACGTCGGTCTGACTCCGAGTTGAATCTCCATTCAAGCATCACGCTGCTTGCTTGGGCCATTTTATTTCTTTCACATAATTACCACAGAAAAGAAGGAAACTCCTTAGGACTAGGCCCAGGGGAAGCACACAGCACTTTAGCAATCATAATAAAAGATCCAGATGGATGAGAAACGTGCGCATGTGGTTCCCAGTGTTAACACTACATGCATGCTGCTGATATCGCTACCCAGGGATCATATCACACTACTATGCAAAAACATCTACTCACTCTGTTAGGTAAGGCCATATAAATTAATTTAGTAGCCTTAAGGAACATTAATTAGTTTTCTTTCAGGAAAATTTAATCACTGCTCATGAAAACATATAGATGATTGTAATGTGAGTAAATTTACAACATAAGCTTTTCTTTTAATAAAAAACCAAACTTGTATCTAGAGACATTGTTGCCCTAATCCAATCCCTAGGAAGGAAAAACACACTAGAGGGGAAAGGCAGTGAAGCAGCAATTCTCCTCAGTGAGTCTATTTCCCACCCTAGCTTTTCATTTTATACAGGATGCACACCCTGAGGGAAACTGGGGAAGGCTACATCTTCTGAAAATATACAATTGGCCCAAACATTTGTGTTACTTTATTTCACTTTAAGGGTAGAAGTTTATGTCACTATCTGTGTAGATTCTAATTTTTCAGGGACACAAAACTAAGTTTCATTACTTGTGGGTCAGATTCCCAAAAGTTAAAAAAAAAAAGTCTTCAAATGATGAGTGTCTGGGCAGAGCACGCATCTGGCTAATCTGAGAACAGTGTGGGTAACAACTGGAAAACAGAACTATAGAACAGCAGCAACCACTCTTATATTTGTGTGATAAGTCCCTCTAAAGCAGGCTGGTAGTTTTAATCAAATCTGGAAATTGTGTGAGAAAGGATGGCTTTGGAAATTTCATTATTTAGACATTTCGTTAGAAATATCTAAAGAGAGGGGCTGTGTTTTGCTTTGACTGCATTTTGGAGTCTTCAGCCATATAGCTGTCTACACCCCACCTCCATACCAGCTGATATTTAAAACAGAGAAATGCTACAACTGTTTGAACTGAAAGACAGAAATGGATTGCCTTTATGAATTTGAAGGAAGTCACTTGTGGTTAATCCATAAGCAGGACCCATTCTAACTGCTGAGGTCCTGAGGAGGCCCTCTGTCTCTGCCTTCTTCCAGAGCCCAATCTATCTTGTGCCTGGCTCACATGAATAACTCTAGCAATAGGGCCCCTTCACCCACCAGATGCAGAGGCATCCTTACCGGAGGAGCGCTGAAAATGTAGACTGATGAACCCCTCAGGGCTAAGAACTTGGATCTGAAGTTCTGAGAGTTGTCAGCTCCTTGGAGCCTCTCATTTACCCATCCCATGTGCACCACCTGCAGAGGGAAACCTTGGAAAATTAAAAGCAAGCCTTAATGAGAATGTCTTAAGAGCAGAACACTAACCACACTCAACACACTATGCCCAGAAAAGATGGCAAATCAAAGAAGCTTGTATGAATCTTCAAGTTCTAACTCAACTCAAGTAGAAGGATAGACATGTACGACAGTTTGTGATAAATACTCAGTTCTTAGTATAGTAAAGCTCTACACAGTAGTTGAGTTGTGTGCTTCTTGTACTTCTTAAAAATGTGTTGGTCCAGGGCTGGACAGAAGGCTCAGGTACTAAAGGCAAAGGATCACAACCAAAGGGACAAAAATGGGGTGTTGAATTACACTCTACTAGAGGTCAGTATTTCTCATTCTCCTATGCAGATTCAAAAATAGTTCATTATATTTTCAGTGTTTATAGTAAATATAAGTCATCACATAATATTAAAAAAATGATTAAGGCTTTCTTTAGAGTTTGATTCCCTAACAGTGAAAATAATACAAAACACAAGATTCTTCCAATTCAGAGAGTTTCAGTCTTAATCCGTGAAATGTAAGCTACAAAACCAGAATGCGGTTCAGGTGCATCATGGAAACAGTGATACAGTTTGAGAATTCAGTGGATGACCATCAGCCTCTTAAAGAACAATTACCCGCTGGGCGGTGGTGGCACATGCCTGTAATCCCAGTACTCTGGGAGGCAGAGGCAGGCGAATTTCTGAGTTCGAGGCCAGCCTGGTCTACAGAAGTGAGTTCCAGGACAGCCAGGGCTATACAGAGAAACCCTGTCTCGTAAAAACCAAAACCAAAAAACCAAAAAAAAAAAAAAAAAAAAAAAAAGAACAATTACCCATATTCTCCACATTTATATATGGCACATATGTTTTAGTAAAAGGCATGAGTAACTTCAGTTTGATTTTCCCATCTCCCCATTTTGTCATTTCAAGGAAAATAAATTCACTAAAATATCCTTATTCAAGAAAATTTTAAAATAAGATAGAGTTCCCAACTACTTCCCACCTCTATCTCTACTTTTTGGTAGTGTCTATAGGTAGTCCTGGCTGTCCCAGTAAGCTATGTAGACCATGCTGGCTTCAACCTCATAGAGATTGGCCTGCTTCTGCCTCCCTAGCGCTGTGATTAAAGGTGTGTTCATTCCTCCATGCCTGGCTTTAGCACTTTAAATGATATATCATATGTACCATTTCAACTAACATTACCCAGTGTCTTTGAGGGCTGAAGACCTAGTGTCCAGAGGTTTTGGATAGGAACAGAAAGCTCACAATCAATTCCTATAGCCTGAAGTAGAGCATCTCCGCACCAACTTTACCTAGTAACTCCTGGCAGTATTCACTCTCATACACCATAGACTTATCCTTAGGGTCAAGATGTCAGCTAATAGCTAAAATGCAGACAAGACAGACTCTGTGGAGAACAGCCACCATGGTTGAGCATAATCACTGCTCTAAGGTGTAGTGAATACAAATGAATGCCCCTCAAATCTCTAACTTTCTCATTTACTAGAATTTGCATGTATGAATAGAAGCAATATGTATGGATATTCAAGGGTGTATAGTGCATGTTTATACATTCGTGTGAAGTCCTGAAGACTATCTTGACTCTCCTTTCTCAGGTACCCTCTTCCTCTGATTTGAGTTATAAGTCCTCTCACACAGGCTTAGAACTTGTCAACTTGACATGCCTACAGCTCTAGGATTCTACCTGTCTCTGGGTTATAAGCATGTATCACCATGTCAAGTTTATTTCTTACCAACTACATGAATGAAACTCTGGTCCTGCTTACGAAGCAAGAACCCCCACCAACTGAACTATCTCTCCTTAGCCTTAACTTTGTCTTACACATGTTCCAAGAAGGTAAGTTGCACCAATGTGATATAATAAAACGACTATAATATTATCAGAAATGTCATGTGTGACTTGGGATGCCTTTAACGTAGTTGGGCTTTTATTATAAGAGGGGTTAGAATGCACACTATTTCATGATAACAATGAGAATTTAATACCGTGTCTTAGAAAAGCCCCAGGCACGGTGACTGCAGACAGAAGCAAAACAGTATTTGCACTATAAGACAACTGCTAGAATTTAAGTCCTTGAAGGTCTTCTGGATTTGGTAACATTCCAGATAGAAACCTGACAGCAGCAGGGTCTTCTGTCTGCCACCTCTTCTTATGGCCATATACACTGCAATGAGCTGTGACATGCAAATGTCTGTGACATGCAGGCACAGCAGAGAGGATGGAGACATCCAGGGGTGCATGAATGAGTGTGGATAAATGCGTATGCACAGTAGACGAGCAGGCACTGTAAGAAGCTGGAAGGTAAAGTCAGAGCTGCAGGTCTGGATTCCCACTTGAAATAGAGAAGCTATGATCTCTTCCTTCTCACAGCAGAAGAATTCAAATAAGGATGAACTATCCTTGGATTCCCGTTCATTTGAGGGCCACCATGGGTCATCCAAGCTTCAGGAAACCCAGTGCCACCTCTGAAAGTGCTGCATCCAGCATTTGGCTCTCCTTGTCTGCTCTGCCCTCCATTTCATCAGTGTCTGAGTGACTCCACACTCAGTCAATACCAAGCACTCACAGCTCACATAATTCAACAGGAATTCCATATTAAGGAGTGGCCAAGAAGCTGCCACTGTAGCCACTGTGACAGCTCAGGTTAGTAAGAACGTGAATCACTAATTAGCTGGATGTGAACTTAATTAAATTCCAAGTGTAATTTAATACTGCCTAGCTAGCACAGAAGTAAGTTATAGCTTTTGCTGTTATTGGGAACATTGGTTACCTTGTGAATCTTCTTTATGTATGTATAGCCAGTTCATAAATAATCTAGAGGAAGCTAATCTTATCTTTTGCATTATGATTTTTTTAATGACTTGCTGCATGTTGTAAGAAGTGTATATCACACTTCCATGAATGCTGCCCTGATGGTATTAGGTGATATAATTAACTGGGGAGCCAGGGCTTCACCACCTCCACAGAGAAGTACAATTTCATCTATTTGTTCTGGAATCCTTTCTGTGGAAAGTCCTGTTTCTTGCTGGGCCAGTATAGACACTATATTAGGCCTACAACAGATTGTGAGTACACACCTGCTTTTTTTTTTATTCTATATGAAAAGCTGCTTTCCCGTGCTACTCACATTCATCAAGGCATCAACTGAAATCCAAGTTAGAAATTCCAGAAGAAATTTACTTTGGAAATAAAAGTTTTTTTTGCAGTTTTACTAGAGTGGACACAGCCCCAGAGAATGCTGAGTTTGTGCTTATTGTCATTAGATTTATGTTGCATGCGCACATGTGTGTGTGTATGTGTGTAGATCAAAGGACAACAATAGGTGTCATTCCTTATGACTGTCTACCTTTTTTTTTTCCAAAAGGGTCTTTCATCGGCCTAGAATTCACCAAGTAGTAGGCCAGTTAGCCACAAGACTCTTCCTGTCTCTGCCTCCTTAATGCTGGAGTTATAAGCATATACAACCAGGCTTGGCTTTTTAATTTTTTTTTTTTAATTCGGAATCTGGAAACCAAACTCAGGTCTTTATGCTTGCAAAGCAAGTACTTTACAAAATGTAGGCCAGTTAGCCACAAGACTCTTCCTGTCTCTGCCTCCTTAATGCTGGAGTTATAAGCATATACAACCAGGCTTGGCTTTTTAATTTTTTTTTTTTTAATTCGGAATCTGGAAACCAAACTCAGGTCTTTATGCTTGCAAAGCAAGTACTTTACAAAATGAGCCATCCCCCACCCCAGCCCAACTTGGTCTTTAAGACAAGAGTGCTCCAATTGGAGCAACAATTTATAAGGTTAAATGCCAGGTGTAAGAATCTTAGCCTTCTAGACTTTTTTCTTTTCATTTTAATTTTATCAGTTTATTTCAATTTTTTTTCAGTTTATCCTGTGCTAGATTGTTTTATGTCAATCTGACACAAGCTAAAGTAATCTGAGAGGAGAAAACCTAAATTAAAAAAAAAAAAAAAAAAAAAAAACCCTTCCATAAGACCTGCTGCAGGCAAGCTTATAGGACATTTTCTTAATTAGTGATTGGTTAGAGAGGGTTGAGCAGATTGTGGGTAGTTCCATCACTAGGATGCTGGTCCTGGATTTTATAATAAAGCAGGCTGCTCAAGCCACAAGGAGAAATCTGGTAAACCCTTCATGGCTTCTGCATCTGTTCTTACCTCCAGATTCCTGTCCTGTTTGAGCTGCTACTCTGTTAAAGTTCCTGTTTTGACTTCCTTTGATAATGAATATTAATATGGAAATATAAGACAAATAATTTCCTTTACTCTCCAAGTTGCTCTTGGTCTTGTGGTCCATAATAGATGACAACCTTAAGCCTTTGCTTTTTTTTCACATTTATTTAGTATTTGTTATACACCAACAATCAATGGCTGCTGTGGGAAAATATTGCTTTTCTTTTTTTAAGGGCTCAATTTCAAATCCTAAGATGCAAAATGGAGTGTGTAGAATTTGGAGTAATGTGTACCCCTTTTTCTAGAGCACACCCAGACATTCAGGATGGCAAGAATGGTGTGAAGACCACCAGCATGGCATACTGCTCCTTTCGTGTCTAATGTAAAAACACTAATGAAGACCCTGGGCAAGTTCAAAATGGTATGTAAATTTTCAGCCCAGAAATAAATATGTGGGTACATAAAATCCCAGAAAATAAAACCTCAGATGTAAGCTGCATGACTTTGTTTTGCTGTACAGATGAAGAAACAGAAGCTCTGATGTCAGTTTGTTCAATGTTTCTGCCAGAAAGGACACAGCTGGGTTTAGATCCCAGGCTCTCATCAAACATGGCGATGTCAGCCAAGTGTGATGTGTAGTGGAATTCACCAGATGAAGGTGATGTCTCTTGATATAAAAGGTGATTGATGTTGGACATGCAGGCTCCTCAAAGGTTCTGCAGTACCAAGAGTCGTCATTTCACTGAAAGCTCTTGCTATCCAGTGACAGGAAGAGGTGAACTCCAAAGTTAATGAAACACATCCTTCTCACAGAACAATTCTCTTTCAATGTAGGAAAGTTGTTTGTTTCTGCCTGCAAACCCCACCAATCTCTGACGCAATCCAGATCCATGTCCTGGAGATGCCACTTTCCAGTGGCACACTGGAACTCACTAACCCCTCTAAGAGACCCAAGCTTTCCAGCTTCTTTATCATATGTGGTGATCGCTCCTTTGGTCACAGATATCTCAACAGGCAGCAGAGTCCCATGGCCCCCACTGGATTGGCTGGAGGAGTTGAGGACAAGGACCATGTCATTCCTTGCCGTCTTTGAAGGGGCCAAATCCCCAAGCATAGAATCTTAGAGATGCTTCAGAGTTCTGAGGGGCTAATGAAATTCAGTTTCAAAAACAGTAAATCATTTGTGGGAAAAAAAAAACAACACAAACTCAGTTCAACATCTCACCAGCAACAGATAAATTGAGAAAATGTTTATGTGTAAACCAGGTAGAGATGTCTTAGTGAATAAAATTGTAAGAAATTTATTCTCAAGCTTCAAACTTCAGTGGAAATGTAATATTTTAATGTGGGAAGATATAGAAATCAATGCTATTCTTGTTTGAAGACAGTAATGGAAGGATTAATCATAAAATAGCTAGCCTCTCCTTAAGCTATGTAAAACAAAATAGCTGATGATTAATTCATAAAATATTGAAAGTAGTAAGTTATATTTAGAAGAG